>NC_091767.1:43546414-43850446 GCF_029378745.1 Bos indicus | reverse complement strand
ACTCTAGAGCTAGATGCCTGGGTTCAAATCATGGCAGTATTGCTCTGCCTCAGTTTCCCCATCAAAAAGTGGAAATAATAATAAAGCCTTGTCCTGGGGTGGTGCTTGGGGTTGCAAAGAGACAGACACAACTGAACAATTGATCAGCAATTTTAGAACAAGTGCATGACTCCTGGTTTGAGCTCAGTAATTGTTGACTACTGCTGTTATCTTCCAAAAGTCCATGCTCATGTAACTAAAAAACCATAGATTATATGCAGTTGACCCTTGAACTACATGGGTTCGAACTGCATGGGTGCACAGATTTTTCAGTAGTAAATACTACAGTACTGTATGATCTGTAGCTAATTGAACCTGCAGATGTGCAACTCTGTATTCTGAGGAAGGCAGACATGGATGGAGGGCCGACTATAGATGTTTGATTGTGTGGAGGGTTGGCACCCCTAACTCCCATGTTGTTCAAGGGTCAACTGTACTTGTTTTAAATTAAATGTGATCATTACTGAATTAGTAATTTACAGCAGAAACTGCAGATGCTGACATTGTTATTACATGTTAACACCATGAGCAGCCTGAAGGTCAGGCTCCCTTGATGATGCACGGTCAGGATATTGAGGGGAGAGAAGTAACAGGAATAACTAGAATGTTAAAGTGCTTTATAACCTCACAGAGCACTTTTACATGCATTATCTTGCTTGATCCTCAAACATAATTGAGGGAGGTGGAGCAGGTATCATTAACCTTGTTTTACAGAGGAAGAAATTGACTTGGAGGAATTAAGAGAGTTGTTCACTTGAGGTCATGGAAGCGGACTCTGGCAGAGCTGAGTGTGTGCTCCAGGCCTCTGACTGTAAATCTGTACTCTTGATGCTACAGGACACAGTGATAGGCCGAAGAGGTACAGATGGACACCTGCCCAGGGGTGGAAACATACCGGGAAGGGAAGGAGCAAAGAGGGATGCCGTGGGAGGAGGCAGCAGAGTAGGGTAAGGACATATTGGAAGGAAGGCAGGGACCCAGGGAGGAGGGAGGAGGGAAGGGAAGGGGCATGGGTATTGAGGTCAAGAAGAGAGCAGGGAATTGAAGGGGCCAGGACTGCAGGACCATGGGCTGGCTGAGCACCTGGCCAGAGGAGGCCCCTTCTTTGCAGCAAGCAGAGAGGAGAGAAGGAAGAGACAGAGGATAGACACCTCTGTCTTCTAAGGCAAAGGGAGTGAGAGCAAAAGTAAGCAAATGGGACCTAATTAAACATATTGCCTTTGCACACCAAAGGTAACCATTGACAAAACGAAAAGACAACCTACTGAAGGGGAGAAAATGTTTGCAAATGATATGACTACGTAGGGATTAATATGCAACATTCATAAACAGTTCATACAACTCAACATCAAGAAAACAACCTGATTAAAAAATGGGCAGAGGACTGAATAGACATTTTTCCAAAGAGGAACACCGTTGGCCATCAGGCACATAAAAAGATGACCTAACATCACTAGTCGTTGGGGAAATGCAAATCAAAGCCATAGTGAGCTGTCACCTCACACTTGTCAGAATGACTGTCATCAAAAAGAACACAAATCACACATGTTGTTGAGAGTTTGGAGGAAAGGGAACCATCTTAAGCTGTTGATGTAAATTGATGCAGTCACTGTGAAAAACAATAAGGAAGTTTCTCAAAATAGAACTACCATATTCCACTCATGGGTATATAAAAAAATACGAACACCAACCAAAAACACAAATTCAAAAAGATACTTGTTCCCCAGTGTTCACAGCAGAGCATTATTTATACTTGCCAAGATGTGGAAGGAACCTAAATATACATCAACAAATGAATGGATAAAGGTGTTGTATATATATATATATACACACACACACAATGGAATACTACTCAGTTAAAAGAATGACATTTTGCCATTTGCAGCAGTGTTGATGAATCTGAGGGCATTCTGCTAAGGGAAATAAGTCAGACAGAGAAAGATAAGTACTGTATCAGTTGTGTAAGTAAGTAAATGCATGTGTGCTCAGTCATGGCTGACTCTGTGACCCTATGGACTATAGCGACCAGGCTTCTCTGTCCATGGGATTCTCCAGGTATGAATACTGGAGTGGGTTGCTACTTCCTCCTCCAGGGGATCTTCCCTATCCAAGGATGGAACTCGTGTCCCCTGTCTCCTACAAGGGCTTCCCCGGAGGCTCAGCAGTAAAGAACCTGCCTGCCAGTGCAGGAGATGCAGGTTCAGTCCCTGGGTCAGGAAGATCCCCTGGAAGAGGAAATGGCAACCCACTCCAGTGTTCTTGCCTAGTGTAGCAAAAAGTCAGACATGACTGAGAGACTGAGCACTCATAGGTGTTAAAAGCCATTATCACCTATATCACCAAAAAAATACAGCAAACTAGTGAACATAGCAAAAAAAAAAAAAAAGCAGACTCACAGATATAGAGAACAGATTAGTGGTTACTAAAGCAGGGAGGAAGGGCAATGTAGAGGTGAAGGAGTGGGCAATGCAAACAAAGATACACTTTGTGTGTATGCATACAAAGCCTTGTGTGTAGTATAGGCTACATGGATGTATTGTACAACATGGGGGATAGAACCAATATTTGTAATAACTAAATTAGAGTGTAACCTTTAAAACCTGTATGAAAATATAAAATAAAAAAAAAAATAAAAAGCAAATGCATAGTCCTACCGTCATTAAATCCCTATTCTTCCAGAGGTTTTTCTGTGTGTATATGCTTACATAAAAAATTTAAATACAAATATGCAACCTTGGAAACTTCTCTCCATATCAGTGTCATTGCTGCATAATTATTAAAGGTAGATAAAGAGTGTGGTTTAGGGAATGTATGTACTTAAAATATCTCCCTCTAGACATGTGTCAGTGCGTATCCTCCTAACTATAATTTGAGGCTACCCTTAATTATTCTTAATATAAAGTCAAGAAAGAGGTTTTTGTTCTATATTACCTGGAAAACAACCAGTTTATAATCTACTGACAGTATATAAGTGTTTTCTTTTCCTAGATTCTTCTTAACATTAGATCACAGAATTAAAAAAATCTTTTCCAGTTGTATGCACAAGTGAACATTTATCATATATTTATAAGCCATTTGTATTTCTTCTTTTGTGAATATTCCGTTCATATTCCTTGCACATTTCTCCAAAGGGACTTTTTCTTTTTGTGTTGCTAATTTGCAAATCTTTTTATTGTAAACTATCTTTAAATGTAAAAAATATTATAGATGTCTGTCTCCTTTGCCTTTGAATTTTGTACAGTTTTTTTTTTTAAAGTAAGTATTTAATTTTATATGGTTTGAATCTTTTTTTCTGTGGTTCCACATAGACTAATTATGAAGCAAGAAGGCCTTGGTATTGTTCCCTCATAGTCTGTTCTTCACATAGCAGAGTGATCTCTGTTAAGTGTAATCACATCTTGACCCACCCCGCCTAAGCCAGTCGTGGCATTCTCCTAACCATGGCCTGCAAGACCTGGCATGATCCAGCTTTGCCTGCTGTCTGATCTCACCGCTGTCACTCATATTTGAGCACCATGTTCCCACCACATTGGCTTTCTTTCAATTCATGGAGCATGTCAACCTCTTTCCTGCTCCCACTATTCTGCAGGTGCTGTTCCTTTGCTTGGAACATGTGCTTGTACACACACGTGTACTCATGTACCTTCTTTATGGCAGACTCTTCCTCTAGAGAGCCAGTTTCAAGAAGAAGAGCTCCAGAGCATGCTGCTGGGGTTCACCTGCCTTCCATGTTCACTAGTTCTGCATCTTTGGGCAAGCTGCTTCTCCTTGTCCTCACCTGTAACATGGGAGTCATCACTGTAACAGTATCTAACTCGCCTTGTTGAAGAGGATTAAGTGGGTTAATTCATGCACAGCTCTTAGAAAACTACCTTATTCATAGAGTGAACACGAGTGGGTTATTGTTTAGTTGCTAAGTCATGTCCGACTCTTTGCAGCCCTATGGGGCCGTAGCCCACCAGGCTTCTCTGTCCATGGGATTTTCTAGGCAAGAATACTGGAGTGGGTTGCCATTTCTTTCTCCAGGGGCTCTCCCCCACCCAAGAATTGAACCTGTGTCTCTTGCATTGGCAGGTGGATTCTTTACCACTGAACCACCTGGGAAGTCCAAAGCTCAACCTTGCCTGAACAAGAATATGAGTGGTTAGCTGTTGTCATAGTCCTCTTTCTTCAGACTTCACCTTACGTTTCACCTGAGGCAGAATGCTTTCCTATTCAGCACTGGTCTTTCCCTCTAGTATTCTCAATGTCATAAGTCTGCAGGATTTTCCCCTTTAGGCATACATCAATATGCAGTTACTTTTCATTTATTTTCTTTTTCCTATTTCCCCTTCTAGCCTGTGACTCCCATCAGGACAGGAATTATGTCTGTGTGATCTACTGGGTCTCTAATGCTTATTAGCACATAGTGTTTGTAGAATGACTGAATGAATAGCAACATCTCTAACTACAAGATTGCATAGAAATCTACCTGTATTTTCTTATTGTAGTTTTTATAGCTCTGTTTCACATTTTAAAATATTTCATCTGTATGAAACTATTTAAAGTATAACTTGAGATATGAATGAAAATTCATTTTTTCCCTAAAGCGTAGCCAACTGAAATTTTTGTAATTCTTTCAAAGAGAGGTCCACCCCAAACTATAGTCCTTAGGGACTGCGATGTTGTTTTTTGTTTCTTGTCTTTGTTTTTTTTCTTCTTGGGTAGTCCTTTTTCAAAAAGTAAATACAAACTATTCATTGACTTAAGCCAAATTCCTCCTGAGTGTGCTGGCCCACCATCAGGAGGGACACCCATCATGGCCTAATTTCCAAGAGGAAGGAAGACATAATGTTGCCAATTTAGGGACTTATTCTATTTGCTCAATATCTTACGTTATGACTGTGGTTATCTGAGGAGGCTTTACGAATAGTGTAAGAATGAAGAGAAGTGAAAAGCAAGGGAGAGAGGGAAAGGTATATCCAATTAAATACAGAGTTTCAAAGAATAGCTAGAAGAGACAAGAATGCCTTCTTCAATGAGCCATGTTTGATAATAGAAGAAAACAACAAAAGGGGAAAAACTTGAGTTCTTTTCAGGAATATTGGAAACGTCAAGGGAGCATTCCACCCAAAGATGGACAGAATAAAGGATAAAAATGGTAGAGACGTAGTAGATGCTGGGGAGATCAAGAAGAGATGGAAAGAATACATGGAAGAACTGTATTAAAAAAGATCTTAATGAACCAGATTACTATGATGATGTGGTTAGTCACCCAGAGCCAGACATTCTGGAGTGGGAAGTCAAGAGGGCCTTAAGAAGCACTGCTGTTCATAAAGCTAGTGGATGCAATGAAATTCCAGCAGAACTATTCAAATCCCTAAAGGAGGATGCCATCAAGGGTTTGCATTATTATGTCAGCAAATCTGGAAGACCCAGCAGTGGTCACAGGACTGGAAAAGGTCAATCCTCATCCCAGTCCCCAGGAAGGGTAGTACCAAAGAATGTGCTAACCACTGGACAATTGCACTCATCTCCCATGCTAGTAAGGTCATGCTTAAAATCTTGCATGCTAAGCTTCAGCATTATGTGAACCAAGAACTTCCAGATGTCCAAGCTGGGTTTAGAAAAGGAAGAGGAACTAGAGATCAAATTGTCAACATTCACTGGATTATAGAAGAAGCAAGGGAATTTCAGAAAAACATCCTTCTTTGTTTCATCAACTATGCTAAAGCCTTTGTCTGTGTAGATCATGACAAATGGTGGAAAGCTCTTAGAGAGAATAGAATACCAGACCATCTTACCTGTCTCCTGAGAAACCTGTATGCGGGTCAAGAAGCAACAGTTAGAACCCTGTATAGAACAACTGATTGGTTCAGGATCGAGAAAGGAGTACAACAGGGCTGTCTGCTGTCACCCTGTTTAACCTATACGCTGAGCACATGATGAGAAATGGCAGGCTGGATGAGTTACAAGCTGGAATCAAGATAGGTGGGAGAAACATCAACAACCTCAGATGTGTAGTTGATACCACTCTAATGGTAGAAAGTGAAGAGGAACTAAAGAGCCTCTTGATGAGGGTGAAGGAGGAGAGTGAAAGAGCTGACTTTAGACTAAATATTAAAAAAATTAAGATCATGGCATCTGGCCCCATTACTGCATGGCAAATAGAAGGGGAAAAGGTGAAAGTAGTGACAGATTTCCTCTTCTTGGGCTCCAAAATCACTGTGGATGTAGACTGCAGCCATGAAATCAGAAGACAATTGCTTCTTGGCAGGAAAGCTATGACAAACCTAGACAGAGTGTTGAAAAGCAGAGACATTACTCTGCTGACAAAGGTCGGTATAGTCAAGGCTATGGTCTTTCCAGTGGTCAAGTACAGTTGTGAGAGTTGGACCAGAAAGAAGACAGAATGCCAAACAATTGATGCCTTTGAGTTGTGGTGCTGGAGAAAACTCCTGAAAGTCCCTTGGAGAGCAAGAAGATTAAACTAGTGAATCTTAAGGAAAATCAATCCTGAATACTTGTTGGAAGGACTGATGCTGAAGCTGAAACTCCAGTATTTTGTTCATCTGATGTGAACAGGCGACTCATTGGAAAAGTCCCTGATACTGGGAAAGATTGAGGGCAGAAGGAGAAGAGGGCATTAGAGGATGAGATGGCTGGATGGCATCACCAATGCAATGAACATGAACTTGGGCGAACTCGAGATGGTGAGGGACAGGGAGGCCTGGCATGCTGCAGTCCTTGTGGTAGCAAAGAGTCAGACACAACTGGGCGACTGAACAACAACAACAACCTTATGAAACCTGAATTTTTTTTTGACAATTTTGACAATCTTGAAATTTTGACAGTCATGTTTTAGATACTATGTCAACCTTAAAAAAAAAAAAAAAACCACCCAACTATTGAAACCTGGAAACTTCAATTTTCCAGTGACTAAATTACTTTTAGTTAACTGCCTCTTGCACTTAAATGAGGGACAGAAATGCTTTGGTAGAACATGTATTTTGATTTTTGGTTTCAAAAGATTAGTCACCATTCTTTTTCTTTTTTTAGTCACCATTCTCTTCCATATTTTAGCTTTTAAAATCAGTTACAGAAATAATACATATCCATTGGCATATATTCAAGCCATAAAGCATTTATACAGAAAAAAAAATGACTCTTGCATCCCAGCTTCTGATCCCATACCTTAATATAACCACTGCTGAGTTTATTGTATACCTTTCCTGACTTTTTTAATGCTTACTAAATATATTAGATGTTTATACACACACACACATATACACCACTCATATACTTGCATGCTTTTCCTGAAAACTGTCTTAAACCCACTTTCTTCTACACATCAGTGGGCTTTAAAAACACTTGAACCCTTTGTGTTCTGGCTGGCAGCATCCTAGAGAAGTTACTAGTTGGTATTTTCTCAGGGCTTTAAACACTAAGGCTCACTTAATTTGTGGGAGTCACTGGATATAATCTTCCAGAGGTTAGGGACTAGGGCACATTCAGGAATGTGGTGTGATCTGATAATGATACCCATCTCACTACAGAGGAAGGAATGGAGACTTACAGGAAAGCCAGTAAAGTAGGAAAGGAAAAATTCTTCAGAGTTCACGAGGGTGAACATTCAACTATTGCACTGAGTTACATAACAAGTAGTTTGATTTCCGGGGAAACAGGATGGCAGATGGCATGCTCTCAGGTTGCATTTTTTTTTTACAACTTTGTCTCTCTTCTTTCTCTTCTGCCTCCCACCCTTTTTTTGGTCCATGAGAATAGAAAATAAATTTGAGGTGGAGTAGAGTGGAGAGCAATTGACTCACTGGGCTATGCCCTTCACACTGGCATTCGAAAGCATGCAAGTTGGCTGCCCCAGGTTCTGATCTATGGCACTGCAGTCCAGAGAACTATAAGGGTTTCTGTAAGTGATGGGGGCTCTGGACTTATGCAGAATTGCACTTGTCGGGGTTTTTCCACAGTGCCCACCTTATTACACTAGAGAGGCAAGTTTCATTGCTTAAGGGGACAATTTACGGCAGTGGGCTTATCTCCTTGTTTTAGCTCTTTATGTTTTTCTGCCTCTTAATAAAATGTGAAGTCACAAAGCAATTAAATAGTGGTGTAGTTTTCTGGCAGGAGGTGGAGAATGGCTAACCAGGGGAAAAGGCTAACATGATTGACAGAGGCTGACTGTAAGATTTACTTTGAAAATAACTCGTTCTTCAAAACTTTCTTCATTTTCTTGTGGGAATTATGGGGTAAATCATACACCAGGAGGATGGATGATTAAAAATGTAGGAGTTATGATTTCTTTTTGACTTTGTAAGTCTCTAAATCCTCCACCTTAACACAGAGTTCTCATTTCAGGAACTCTTGATAAAATGATGGGAACCAGTTCTGCCATGGATTGAAGAGAAGCAGAAACACTTTAAAATCTTAAAATGTTAATAAGCTTGAGATTGTTTACATTTTGTAGAATATCTTGATGTCCAATGAGCTGAAGTAGAGAAATAACTCAAATCTACAAGTGTAGAAATTTTTGGATATTCAAATATATTGAATGGGGTAATAACTGTTAGTTTCCACAATTTTAGAAATTTATTGTTGTTCAGTCGCTCAGTCATGTTTGACTCTTTGTGACTCCATGGACTGTAGCACACCAGGCTTCCCTATCCTTCACCGTCTCCCAGAGTTTGCTCAAACTCATGTCTGTTGAGTCAGAGATGCCATCCAACCATCTCATCCTCTGTTATCCCCTTCTCCTGCCCTCAGTCTTTCTAAGCATCAGGGTCTTTTACAGTGAATCGGCTCCTTGCATCAGGTGGCCAAAGTACTGGAGCTTCAGCTTTAGCATCAGTCCTTCCAATGAATATTCAGGACTGATTAACTTTAGGATTGACTGGTTTGGTCTGCTTGCAGTCCAAGGGACTCTCAAAGAGTCTTCTCCAGCACCACAGTTCAAAAGCATCAGTTCTTTGGCACTCAGCCTTCTTTATGGTCCAACTCTCACATCTGTGCATGACTACTTAGAAAAACCATAGTTTTGACTATACAGACCTGCAAGGAGATAAAACCAGTCAATCCTAAAGGAAATCTGTCCTGAATATTCTTTGAAAGGGCTGATGGTGAAGCTGAAACTCCAATACTTTGGCCACCTGATGCAAAGAACTGATTCATTGGAAAAGACCCAGTCAGCTCCGGGAGTTGGTGATGTACAGGGAAGCCTGGTGTGCTGCAGTCCATGGGGTCACAAAGAGTCAGACATGACTGAGCAACTGAAATGAGCTGAACTAAACTGATATGGACCTTTGTCAGAAAAGTAATGTCTCTGTGTTTTAGTATACTGTCTAGGTTTGTCATAGATTTTCTTCCAAGGAGCAAGCATCTTTTAATTTCATGGCTGCAGTCATCATCTGCAGTGATTTTGGAACTCAAGAAAATAAAGTCTGTCACTGGTTCCATTGTTTCCCCATCTATTTGCCATGAAGTGATGGAACCAGATGCCATGATCTTAGTTTTCTGAATGTTGAGTTTTAAGCCAGCTTTTTCACTATCATCTTCATCAAAAGGCTCTTCAGTTCCTCTTCATTTTCTGCCATAAGGGTGGTGTCATCTGCATATCTGAGGTTATTGATATTTCTCCCAGCAATCTTTTTTAATATTTAATAATGACCATTAAAATGTGGAAAATTTTGAGAAAACTGAAGTACAAGTCTGGAGAGTTAATATTCCGTGTCATTTTTATTCCAGCCTCCTCTAACATATTAAAAAAATCTTTTAATTTAGCCACTTTGTATTGATGATAATTTGTTTATTCCAAATTAAGAGAATTGACAAAGATATAAAAGTTCTCATATCACTCTTTCTTGTTACAGAAACAGTTTGATTTTAAGAAGTTATGAGAAGCTGCCTTCTTGTATCCTAATGATCACATGAAATGGCCAAAGCAAATAGCTTAAAGTAAAATGCAGTTGTTGATACCTGTTGAGAAGGATTAACTAAGAGTTAATTAATGTGACCCAGAAAACAAGTAACTAAAAGGATATTACTTTTTCTGGTGTGAATGCACTCTGAAGGGGATTTCCCACCACAAAAAGCAGAACCAGAGAATCAACTGCAAAGCGATTCTACTGCTGGTTTAGAGTGTTTTTCCAAATAGATTACTAGTGAGAATATTTGTACTGAAAGAATAGGAGAAATGCTGATTTCTAGAACTTGGTAAAATGATAACAAGAAGCTTTTATACCAAATCAGTTACGTCTTTTCCAGGTTCATCCCCAGCGTCCTGTGTCTAAGCTATGGTTCAGTTTCCTCACCTGTAAAGGAGGGTGGTACTTCTTAGAAGTTCATTGTTATAGATTGTTTGGAGAGAAGAGAGACTGAAGGCATCCAGGGCCATCTGTCCTCTCAGCCCTTATCCTAACTTGAACCAGGCTGTGTCTCAGGCAGTGGATCATTTTGCTGCCCCGGGGACAGTGCTTACCTACAGTCCCTGGTTTTCAGTATGTCTTCTTCTCCCTGGTGACAGTCCTTTATCTAGAGTGTTCCACAGAGAGGCATCTGCGTGCCGAAAATGCCCTTCCACACTGGTATCAGTCTTACTATTCCAGGGTAAAGTAACTCAGTGGCAATGGTGTTTTGATCTTACCTGTACATTATTTCTAAAGTTGTATTTATTGTTAATGAGATGAAATTCACATAATACCACCAACAAAAAAGGAACCATTTAAAAATGAACAATTCAGTGGCATTTATCACATTCAGAGTGTTATGCAGCAGCCATCTCTCTCTAGTTCCAAAGCATTCTATTACCTCAAAAAAAAACCCTAGATGTATTAAGCAGTAACTCCCTGTTTCCTCCTGCCACTGCTCCTGGCAGCCCCTTCTGTGCTGTCTCTATTATGTCATGATTCTGGATATATCATGTAAGTGTTATACATTATGTGACCTTATGTGTCAGGTTTTTTCATTTAGTGTGTTTTTGAGGCTCATCCAGGTTGTAGCATGTATCAGCCATTTTATGACTGAATAATATATTCTACTGTATGGATATGTCACAGTTTGTTTATCCATTCACCATTGATGGACATTTGAGTTTTTCTGCCTTTTCATTGTTGTGAGTAACACTGCTGTGAACACGGGTGCATAAGTATTTGAGTTCCTGGTTTCAGTTTCAGAGGTATATACCTAGAGGTAGAATTGCTTGGTTATATGGTAATTCTGTGTAACTTTTTTGAAAAACTGCCAAACTGTTTTCTGTAACAGCTGAACCATTTATATTCCCACCCACAATGCTTAAAGTTCGTATTTCTCTCCATCCTTGCCAACACTTATTTTTCCTTTATTAAAAAAAATTATAGCCATTTTTAAGACGAAGTGCTATTTCATTATGGTTTTGATTTATATTTCCCTAGTAACTAATGATGTTGATCATCTTTTCATGTGCTTATTGGCCATTTGCATATCTTCTTTGGAGGAGTGTTTGTTCAAGTCCTTTGCCTATTTAACACTGCGTTGTTTTTATTGTTGAGTCGTAAGAGTTGTTTTACATTCTGGATATTAGACCCTTTCCAGATATATAGTTTACAAATATTTTCTCCCATTCTTTAGGTTGTCTTTTCACTTTTTTAAAAAATTATTTTGTGTTGGGGTATAACCTGTTAACAATGTTGTGATAGTTTCAGGTGAACACTGAAGGGACTCAGCCATACATATACACGTATCTATTCTCCCCCAAACCCCCTTCCCATCCAGGCTGCCACATTAAGTTAAACAGAGTTCCATGTGCTATACAATTGGTTCTTATTGATTATCCATTTTAAATATAGCAGTGTTCACCTATCCATCCCAAACTCCCTAACTTGCCCTTCCCATGAGTCTCTTTCTGTTTTGTGAGTTCATTTATATAATTTCTTTTTAGATTCCACATATAAGGAACGTCATATAGTTTTTCTCCTCTCTCTCACTTATTTCACTCAGTATGGCAATCTCTAGGTCCATCCATGTTGCTGCAAATGGCATTATAACATTCTTTTTAATGGCCAAGTAATATTCCATTGTACATATGTACCACATCTTCTTTGTCTGTTCATCTGTCGATGGACATTTAGGTTGCTTCCATGTCTTGGCTGTTGTAAACGGTCCTGCAGTGAACATTGGGGTGCATGTATCCTTTTGGATCATGTTTTTCTCCAGATATATGCCCAGGAGTGTCTTGATAATGTCCTTTGCACAAAAGTTTTGTTTTTTTTTTTTTTGAAAGAGCTCAAGGATCTTTATTTTTCCTTTGTTGGACATGCTTTTGGGGTCACATCTAAGAGTCCATTGCTTCCTAATCCAAAGTCAGGAAGATTCACCTTTTTATTTTCTTTTAAGTATTTTATGCTTTTATCTGTTATATTTAGAACATTAATCCATTTTGAGTTAATTTTTCATACTGTGTGCGATAGAGAATCCAACTGGATTCTTTTGTGTATGGATATCTGATTGTCTCAGCATATTTATTGAAGAGTTTATCTTTCTACATTGAAGAATCTTTGCACCCTCTTGAAAAACCAGTTGGCCATGTGTGTAAGAGTTTGTTTCTGCACTCTTAGTTCTGCTCCATTGATTTATATACCTAATCTTATTCCAATACTACACTGTTTTGATTACTGTAGCTTTGTAGTAAGATGAAATTGGGAAAATGTGAGTCCTCCAACTTTGTTTTTCTCCTTCGGTACCATTTTAGCTATTCAGGATCCCCTTTTATTTCCATATGAATTTAAGAATCAGCTTTACCATTTCTGGAGAAAAGGAGAATTTTGATAGGAATTGTGTTGAATCTATAGATGATATGAGATAGTGTTGTCATCTTAGCAGTGTTAAGTCTTCTAATTCATGAACATAGGATATCTTTCTATTTATATGGGTCTTCCTTATTTTCTTTCAGCAGTGTTTTGTAGTTTTCAGTGTGTAAGTCTTTTGTCTCCATTAAATTTATTCTTAAGTATTTTATTCTTTGGATACAATCATAAATCGTTTTCTTGTTTTTTTCAATTAGATTGTTTGTTCTCGATGTATAGAAACACAACTGCTTATACATTATTTTTACTTTTTTAAAATTTAAAGGTAAAAGAATGATCTCCACTAGTTATTTTAAAAATTAGTTAAGAACCCCACTGTCTCTACAGATGTTTTCCTAGAGTGATTCTTCTTAAGTTTGGTATACATCCTTTCATATATTATATATACAATATACATATATATATAATATATATATACACATATTCACTTTTTTGTAGACTTATATTTTGTTTACATTTTAACTTATTTTACTTAATTATAGATTATGAATACATTCTTTGTCAGTACATCTAGATGGACCTTATTCTTCTTAAATGCTGCAGAGTACCTTTTTGTACTGTTTTGTTTAAAAGTTATATTTTAATGAGAATTTAGTGTGTTTTCAGTTTTTTTCTGTTCTAAACATTGCAAAAAATAACAATCTTTACCTTCATCAGTGTATACTTGTATGAGTATATCTTTAAGGTAAATTCCTGTGAATAAAATTACTTAGGCAAAAGAAGTGCATATATCTTTTGATGGACAGTAAGTGATCTTGTTTTTGTTTTTAAGTGCCTATCTACTGTGGGCATAGATGCTATTTAATGTTATCTAAGAGCATCACAATGAGTAATTAAATGTTTGAGGGAAAGAGGAGGAAAGAGTGTGACTAACCCATGTAATATACTAATAAATGTAGTAATCTAAATAGAATGTAAGTAATAAAATCCTTTTTGGTATGTTTGTGAGATTTGTGAACAAGGTGTTTTAAGATTCACTGTCAGTCCAGTTTACTGTTGTCAGGTAAGGAAGCAGCTAGTAGCACATAGACACCTCTTGAGCTTTTCTCTCTTTTGCCTTTTGTACACCCCACCCCACTCCTAACATATCTTTCTTTAAAAGTGACCCATTGCTGGCAGTCACTCTTAAATATCTTTGAATTTTATGCCAAAAGATCTTTTGCCTGGTTGACAGATTCTTTGAACACCTAGTATTTTCTTGTTTGGCCATCCAAGAAGGACCACTTTGGGAATTTGCTAACATGTTCTAAAGTTAGACTTTGATTTGTTCTAGACTAACTGAAAAGCTTAGCTAAACTCCAGAAAGCAGACCATATTCATTTTGGGGGAAGGTCACTGTGATATTTTTTCACACTGAATCTTACCTCATACCTTTCTATGCTTGTCTGTGGTTAACTAGGTAAAGCAGAGGAATACACTTTTTTTTTTTCATAAAAGAATATGCTTTCATAAAAAAATATGCTCAAAGTAAAGAAGACCAAATGGAAGCGAGAAGTAAGGATACAACAGTTGCTTTCCTCAACCATATGTTTTTTTAAAAAACATTTTTATTTTGAAATAATAAAAATTATTTTATTCTCAAATTTTAGACTTGAAGAAAAGTTGCAAAAGATAATACAGAGTTCATGTATACCCTTCAGCCAGATTCCCCTAATGTTAACATCTTACATAACCATAGTGCTCTTATCAGTTATCAGGAAATTTTAAGTTGATAAGATACTTTTAGCTCAACTACAGACCTTATTAGCATTACATACAGTTTTATACTAATGTCCTTTTTCTGTTCCAGGATCCAAACTGCATTTAGTTTTTCTGTCTCTTTAGATTTCTATACTTTGTGACAGTTCCTCAGCCTTTCCTTGTCTTTCATGATCTTGCTACTAATATTTTTGAGCAGTGCTAACTGCTACTGCTAAGTCGCTTCAGTCGTGTCCGACTCTGTGCGGCCCCATAGACGGCAGCCCACTAGGCTCCCCCATCCCTGGGACTCTCCAGGCAAGAACACTGGAGTGGGTTGCCATTTCCCTCTCCAATGCATGAAAGTGCAAAGTGAAAGTGAAGTCACTCAGTCGTTTCTGACTCTTAGCGACCCCATGGACTGCAGCCCACCAGGCTTCTCCATCCATAGGATTTTCCAGGCAAGAGTACTGAAGTGGGGTGCCACTATGAATTTGAGCTTTTCTGATGTTTACTTTGAGGTTATGTAAGGCAGTGGCATCCCACTCCAGTACTTTTGCCTGGAAAACCCCATGGATGGTGGAGCCTGGTAGGCGGCAGTCCATGGGGTCGCTAAGAGTCAGACACAACTGAGCAACTTCCCTTTCCCTTTTCACTTTCATGCATTGGAGAAGGAAGTGGCAACCCACTCCAATGTTCTTGCCTGGAGAGTCCCAGGGATGGGGGAGCCTGGTGGGCTGCCGTCTATGGGGTCACACAGAGTCGGACATGACTGAAGTGACTTAGCAGTAGTAGCAGTATGCTTTTAGGGGAAGAATACAGCAAAAGTGATGTGGTTTTTAGTGAGTGGTTACATAGTATCAGTTTCTCTGGATTTTTGACTCCATTTTCCGTCCATTCCGTATTTTAAAGTAATCAGAATAATTTTTGGTCCTCTGTATTTCTGTTATTATATCCAAACTCTTTTGGCTAGAAGTTTCTGTGAAAACAAAGCATAATTCAAGGCATATTTTATGTATGATGATTGAGATGATAATAGTTGCAAATATGTTTGTCTACAGTGATAATGATCTTCCTAAGCATTTTGCTCTACTTCAAAATTCGTTCGTGGGTTTTACCACTGTTTCTTATGTAGAGAGAAAGTGTCTCTGGTTCCTTTTTCAACAAGAATCAAGTTTATATCATAATTTTAAAAGGTGAATTTTTCAGGTACATTTTCCTCTTGGCTTTGGCATTTTGTAAGAAATTTTCATATTGTTCCCACTTCTGATATACTTTAATTTGAGAGTAGGATTAGGTATAATATGGTATAATCCTTAGCTGGTAAATAAAGCCTAGTGTTACAATGTTTTGAAAATATACCTGGCTATATCTTGACACTTAAATGTATAAATTATCTTTGCAGCCATAAATGAGCTTGAAGTAGCTTTGATAACTAATCATTGTATGGTCAATCAGCCAAAAGAATTTACAAAGAATAGGTTGGGTGTCTTGCATCCAGTTTAAAGATCAGTAGTTTGAGACTTGTTCCTGGTGCCTGTAATTAGTTATGTGGAGAGACACCACATTAACATTTAGTAGTTGCTTGTTCTGAATAGTTCCTACATCAATCATCATTCTCTTTTCCTTTCCCTCATCTAGAACAGAGAAATATTTTATTTATTGTGTTAGTATTAATGTGTTCTATTTTAATTAAAAAGAGAAAATGCACTTAAAATTTTTCTCTTTTAAAATTTCCAAAATTGTTTTAAACTTTCCATACATGCTTTTGTTTTACATTAAGTCATGGTTGAGGAAGCAGGTGGAGTGTCATTGGCCCTATATTTCAGCAAAAAAACCTTCTCATCCTATAGAATCTTGACTTTGGGGTACAGTTGATAGATATGTTTAAGGTTAAAGTTAGAGGTAATATTCAAAGTAGCAAACAAGTATTGTTCTGATTATTTGGGTTCTTTATTCCAACTCTTTCCTGGAGATATGATAAATAATGATGATGAAGCTAATTATAATAATTTATTAAATAGGCACCGTATACCAGACATTGTGTTGGGGAGTTTGCAAATATCATCTCATTTTATCCTAACCAGATCAGATGAGTCGCTCAGTCATGTCCAACTCTTTGCGACCCCCTGAATCGCAGCACACCAGGCCTCCCTGTCCATCACTAACTCCTGGAGTTCACTCAGACTCACGTCCATCGAGTCAGTGATGCCATTCAGCCATCTCATCCTCTGTCGTCCCCTTCTCCTCTTGCCCCCAATCCCTCCCAGCATCAGAGTCTTTTCCAATGAGTCAACTCTTCGCATGAGCTGGCCAAAGTACTGGAGTTTCGGCTTTAGCATCATTCCTTCCAAAGAAATCCCAGGGCTGATCTCCTTCAGAATGGACTGGTTGGATCTCCTTGCAGTCCAAGGGAGTCTCAAGAGTCTTCTCCAATACCACAGTTCAAAAGCATCAGTTCTTCGGCGCTCAGCCTGCTTCACAGTCCAACTCTCACATCCATACATGACCACAGGAAAAACCATCGCCTTGTCTAGGCAGACCTTTGTTGACAAAGTAATGTCTCTGCTTTTGAATATGCTATCTAGGTTGGTCATAACTTTCCTTCCAAGGAGTAAGCGTCTTTTAATTTCATGGCTGCAGTCACCATCTGCAGTGATTTTGGAGCCCAGAAAAATAAAGTCTGACACTGTTTCCACTGTTTCCTCATCTATTTCCCATGAAGTGATGGGACTGGATGCCATGTTCTTCATTTTCTGAAGATCTTTAAGATCTGTTGAGCTTTAAGCCAACTTTTTCACTCTCCCCTTTCACTTTCATCAAGAGGCTTTTGAGTTCCTCTTCACTTCCTGCCATAAGGGTGGTGTCATCTGCATATCTGAGGTAATTGATATTTCTCCCGGCAATCTTCACTCCAGCTTGTGTTTCTTGCAGTCCAGCGTTTCTCATGATGTACTCTGCATATAAGTTAAATAAACAGGGTGACAATATACAGCCTTGACGAACTCCTTTTCCTATTTGGAACCAGTCTGTTGTTCCATGTCCAGTTCTAACTGTTGCTTCCTCACCTGCATACAAATTTCTCAAGAGGCAGGTCAGGTGGTCTGGTATTCCCATCTCTTTCAGAATTTTCCACAGTTTATTGTGATCCACACAGTCAAAGGCTTTGGCCTAGTCAATAAAGCAGAAATAGATGTTTTTCTGAAACTTTCTTGCTTTTTCTATGATCCAGCAGATGTTGGCAATTTGATCTCTGGTTCCTCTGCCTTTTCTAAAACCAGCTTGAACATCTGGAAGTTCACAGTTTACGTATTGCTGAAGCCTGGCTTGGAGAATTTTGAGCATTACTTTACTAGCGTGTGAGATGAGTGCAATTGTGCGGTAGTCTGATGCTTTGGCATTGCCTTTCTTTGGGACTGGAATGAAAACTGACCTTTTCCAGTCCTGTGGCCACTGCTGAGTTTTCCAAATTTGCTGGCATAATGAGTGCAGCACTTTCACAGCATCATCTTTCAGGATTTGAAATAACTCAACTGGAATTCCATCACCTGCACTGGCTTTGTTCGTAGTGATGCTTTCTAAGGCCCACTTGACTTCACATTTGAGGATGTCTGGCTCTAGGTCAGTGATCACACCATCATGATTATCTGGGTCGTGAAGCTCTTTTTTGTACAGTTCTTCTGTGTATTCTTGCCATCTCTTCTTAATATCTTCTGCTTCTGTTAGGTCCATACCATTTCTGCCCTTTATTGAGCCCATCTTTACATGAAATGTTCCTTTGGTATCTCTGATTTTCTTGAAGAGATCTCTAGTCTTTCCCATTCTATTGTTTTCCTCTATTTCTTTGCATTAACCTCCTAATTTTTTAGAAATGGAACTCAGTGCTTGGCAGGTTAAATGACTTATCCAGGATTGCACATTTAGCCAGAGAATGGTCTGAATTTTGTCTGAGTTCACTGCTCATTCCACATAGTATATACTGTGGCTATCTTCATGTCAATAAAGATGAGAATGTCTCTATGATTGCCTTTCCTTCAAAGTATTTTTATATTCTAAAATACTTCAAAGGATTTTTTTGTTTTGTTTCAATGTTTTTTTTCCTTTTATTTATTTATTTTTTAATATAAATTTATTTTCGTTGGAGGCTAATTACAATATTGTATTGGTTTTTCCATACATCAACATGAATCTACCACAGGTGTACATGTGTTCCCCATCCTGAACCCCACTTCCACCTCCCTCCCTATACCATCCCTTTGGGTCATCCCAGTGCACCAGCCCCGAGCATCCTGTATCATGCATCAAACCTGGACTGGCAATTCATTTCACAGATGATATTTTACATGTTTCAATGCCATTCTCCCAAATCATCTCACCCTCGCCCTCTCCCACAGAGTCCAAAAGACTGTTCTATACATCTGTGTCTCTTTTGCTGTCTTGCATACAGGGTTATCGTTACCATCTTTCTAAATTCCATATATATGTGTTAGTATACTGTATTGGTGTTTTTCTTTTTGGCTTACTTCACTCTGTATAATAGGCTCCAGTTTCATCCACCTCATTAGAACTGATTCAAATGTATTCTTTTTAATGGCTGAGTAATACTCCATTGTGTATATGTACCACTGCTTTCTTATCCATTCATCTGCTTATGGATATCTAGGTTGCTTCCATGTCCTGGCTATTATAAACAGTGCTGCAATGAACATTGGGGTACACGTGTCTCTTTCCCTTCTGGTTTCCTCAGTGTGTATGCCCAGCAGTGGGATTGCTGGGTTGTATCGCAGTTCTATTTCCAGTTTTTTAAGGAATCTCCACACTGTTCTCCATAGTGGCTGTACTAGTTTGCATTCCCACCAACAGTGTAAGAGGGTTCCCTTTTCTCCACACCCTCTCCAGCATTTATTGCTTATAGACTTTTGGATCGCAGCCATTCTGACTGGCGTGAAATGGTACCTCATTGTGGTTTTGATTTGCATTTTTCTGATAATGAGTGATGTTGAGCATCTTTTCATGTGTTTGTTAGCCATCTGTATGTCTTCTTTGGAGAAATGTCTGTTTAGGTCTTTGGCCCACTGTTTGATTGGGTCATTTATTTTTCTGGAATTGAGTGCAGGAGTTGCTTGTATATTTTTGAGGTTAATTCTTTGTCAGTTGCTTCATTTGCTATTATTTTCTCCCATTCTGAAGGCTGTCTTTTCACCTTGCTTATAGTTTCCTTTGTTGTGCAGAAGCTTTTAATTTTAATTAGGTCCCATTTGTTTATTTTTGCTTTTATTTCCAATATTCTGGGAGGTGGGTCATAGAGGATCCTGCTGTGGTTTATGTCAGAGAGTGTTTTGCCTATGTTCTCCTCTAGGAGTTTTATAGTTTCTGGTCTTAAGTTTAGATCTTTAATCCATTTTGAGTTTATTTTTGTGTATGGTGTTAGAAAGTGTTCTAGTTTCATTCTTTTACAAGTGGTTGACCAGTTTTCCCAGCACCACTTGTTAAAGAGATTGTCTTTTTTCCATTGTTTATTCTTGCCTTCTTTGTCAAAGATAAGGTGTCCATAGGTGCATGGATTTATCTCTGGGCTTTCTATTTTGTTCCATTGATCTATATTTCTGTCTTTGTGCCAGGATTTTTTAAATGATTTTTTAATATTAGGGTTTTTTTCCTTTGGGCTTAGCTATTGTCAGGCCTTTGGTTCCTAGATATAAAATACTAGGTATGAGGAAAGTTATATTGCTCCCAGATGATACAATCATACTTTTTCTTGAACCTTAACATAACTTTTCTCTTAGACTGACTTTCTTTCCTGTGAGTAGACTCCTGCTTCAAACTGGAAGAGTATTGTATTTAATGGCAGACAAAATGAAGCACTAAATATGGCCGTGTGTGGACTATAAATATAAATCAGTTGTGACTGCCTTGACCTTTGGTACGAGTGCCCGTGGCTTCACCCCACACCCATTAGTGGTGTACAGTTTGCATTCAGGAAGCCTGGCAGAATGATGCAACTGGGAACATACCTGGGATAAGTAAAAAGCCCTAACTTCAGCCCCATGTACAGTTACCCTTCCTAAATTGCTAAGGTGTGAGCATCTGATGACACTGAGCTCATGATGAGATATTCTTTTGGAAGAAAATGGTCTTGAGAAAAGGAGGAGGATGGGTTTTCATCTGGCATATCATTAAAAACCTGCCTTACAGATTCTGGACAAGTATGGTTGTAGATGTTGGACTTAAGATATTAAAGGATTTTGCTGTGATGGATGGGTTGGGATGTGAAGGAGCTATCCGGCTTATGTAGTCTGAAAATTTCCTTCTTAGGCTAAAAAGAGAAGTGAAGGATAGCATAAACACAGCAATCACAAGGAAACACTAAAAGATTCTGTTTGACTATTGGATTTGTATAGAAAAAGTCATGTGACTTTCATGTGAGTGACACTTCCACTAGGAAATGGAAATTGTCAGAGCATTTTATGTTTACTATATGTGCAGCTGAGGCAGACAGTAGAACCACCCACTCACAACTAATCTTTCAGAGAAAGTTCTTGTCATTGTACTAAAAAACTATTGAAAACATTACCATGTTGGGAAGAAGAAATTAGTCCAAGTCCGTTTTTTATCAGAGATGGGAAGTATCTTATTACTACTGCCTTGTATTTTAAGTGACACCTAAGGAAGTGACTTAGAAAATGAAATGTAGGGAAAAGATTGTTAAAATCAAGTATGTGCCATTTGCAGACTCTTAAAACTTGGGAAGAACTGATGTAAGTAGAACACTGAGGTCTGACTCCCTAAAGTCAAATATTTGACATGAAACGTTTTTTTTGTCATTAGAATTTCCTTATTTTAGAATATTTGGACTCGTGACCCAGTGCAGTGAGTTCAGGTGTGCATGGACGGAGAGTGAGCCCTGCCGTCCATGCTGCATGCAGTCCCTGGAAGGGGAAGGCCCAGATAGCGGGCAGTGATGGAATGACAGACACCCTCCCCCACCCTCTTGGTTCTCATCCTTTTTTCTTTGGTTTTTTTTGGTCTCCATGGCTTGCCCTAACACTCATACTGACTGAATCCCTTGCTCTTAACATAGCCAAGGGTACAGAGGTTAGCTTTGAGTTGGCTTTTTGTATGACTTGGTTTGATGGTTTCAGATAGGGTGTATTTCATAGCAGCTACTGAATAACAAGTAAAGCTCCTCTAAGTCTGTTGAGAATTTGGACTTGAAGCAGTATTAAAGCACTTAAGAGGATTCTTAGGCATTGGTCACTGGGGATGTTTTTGATAATTTCTAAGGTAGTGAGACCACCCTGGCTACACATTAAATGCAGAAGAATTTAAGATGAGTGTCATGTGATATAATATGAATGTAAACAAAAAATAACATGAATTAATGTCAAGTTTATTTAACTTAAAATTGCCTGGTAAATGTATACCCAGAAATTAAAAAAACTGGACCACCATTCATATTCTGTTTGTGTATTTTTTCTACACAGCATTATTTTATGTGCATGTTTTCATAAATGGACAGAAGTCATATTTTAGGAACATAATATGCTGTTGTGCTATGTGCCATGGTTCTTGCTAAGCTGTCCCCCTGATGCTGAATATTTAGTCTGTTTCTCGTTTTTGTCTATCATACATACAAAGAACTGTAAAGGGCCATTGTTGCTATGGTAGTTGTTGAGCATCTGTTGGATATGCTCATATACATACATGACATCATGCTGTGGTGGATGATACAAAGACAAATAAGGCAAAGAACACTGTAGGAGACTAGAGGATGCTTTAGAGGATGCTTTCTGTCTAGTTTGATTGAGGAAGCCTCCATGGAAGAGTGGCATTTGCTTTGGGGTCTTGAAGAATGAGTGGGAAATGGCAACCCACTTCAATATTCTTGCCTGCAAAATCCCATGGACAGGGGAGCCCAGCAGGCTAGTCCATGGGGTTGCAAAAGAGTCAGACCCGACTTAGTGGCTAACAACAACCTGAAGAATGAATAGCAGTGAGAATGGCACACATGGGAAAACTACTCTATGCAGTGAAGTAAGCAGTTTCACAGTATTGTGGTTGGAGCACATCAGGTCCATCTGCTGAAGAGTCTAAAAGACATTTCACTACAAAATGTCTTGCTATAAGGATGTGTTTTAAATATATTTTGTAACGTGTATGTACTGTAAGTTTATGGTTAAAATGTTTTCAAAGAGATGCTGCATATAGAAAGTATGAGACTAGAACTTGAACTCCTCCTGTTAATCACTTTTTAATCTTCCCTATCAGTGATTCTATAGGGCAATCTCATGAGGGAAATAATATCTGATTTCCAAGTGATGAAAGGGAGGCATTTAAGTATGCCATTTTGCATAAAATACGGGCAGTTACCAACAACATGTATATGAGCAAAGTGGAACTCATTCAAGCATGGAGCAAGGATTTTTAGGTAGTTATTATTTGCTATATGGGTCAGTGCTGGAGTAAAGAAATAGAAGACTCCATCCCCCAAAGAAACTAATGGATTAATCGAAGAAAGAACCAAAAAAAAAAAGGCAGTAAAAACAAAATCTTAACAGTATGTTAAGCCCTTTGAAGTTATGCATAGAGCACTATGAAAGCACTAGAAAGGGGCATTTATCGTGGGGTGAGTGAGGAAATCAGGAAAGGCTTCCTAGAGGAGGAAATATCTACACTGGGCTTCAAGGAGTGAGAGAAAAACAAAGAAGCCCTCCTGTGGTAGGTAAGGTGATCAGCCTGGACAAAGGGATAAAGAAGTGAAAGAACATAAACACTAAGAAATATATGCATATTTATATTTATGTAAATATATATTATATGCACATGCACACACACATCCCTTCTCTGCAGCTGGAGAGGTGAGGAGATTAAAAAAAATGAATAGCTGTGGATGACATGCTATAAGAAAATTCTAAGTTTTAAAAAAAAAAACAGGATCATATTTACCCAGGAAGTGAGTGGGTTGATCCAGTTGGTCCAGGTTGGTCCAGGTTGAGCATAGCTATAGGGCAAAGAAGGAGCTAGGGAAGGAGGCCTCCCTGGGCCCCCCTCTCCCTGAAGAAACTGGTAAAGCATAATCATCCATTCAGATTTTTATTTTTATTTTTTTCCCTTAGTAGCTTTAAAAAAAAATGTATTGGAGGTATAGTTGATTTACAATGTTGTGTTTCAGTTGTATAGCCAAGTGACTCAGTTATACATATATCCACTCTTGTCTAGATTCTTTTCCCATATTGGCCATTACAGAATATTGAGTAGAGTTCCCTGTGCTGTACAGTAGGTCCTTATTAGTTAGTTGTTTTATATATCGTAGTGTGTGTGTGTCAATCCCAGCCTCGCAGTTTATCTGTTTTCCCCATTATCACCTGGTAACCATAAGTTTGTTTTCTGGAATCTAAAAAGAAGGGAGTACAGATGAACTTATTTACACAACAGAAGTAGAATCACAAATGTAGAAAACAAACACAGATTTTTAAGTGTTTTATCCTTAGGAAAAACTTTGGGGATGGGAGTGAAATTCCAGTTTAGGAGTTTTTCTTGGATCATTCTTTAAAACTGACTCTTAGACTGGTCATCAGTAAATGATACCCTCTTTCACCTTCCTTAATCCCTTTGCATGCTGTTGGGTCATTCAGGATGGCACTAAGGTTAAATTTGGCAAATCTTAATCCACTTGAAAACAGATGGTGAAGACTGCTAAACACACGTTCAGTCGCTGCCTCTCCTGTGAACTTGTTGGTTCTTGTGCAGATTCCTGCTTCCACCCAGTTCCAGGATCAGCTGCACATACCTGCCTCACCCCAGTCCAGAAGGGCCGGCCTTACTTTCTTCACCCAACCCAGAAGTAGAGTTCTAGAAATATTTACTTCCAGGGCTATAAGGATGTCTGTAACTTCTCCCTTTCCTTGTTCTCTTAACTTCCTGTGCTTGGAGGGAAGCACTTGGTAAGGTGGCAAGGACTTTTAGGCAAAGAAAAAAGCACTGGGATAGATGTGGTATTGAAATTAGGCTGGTTGCTGGGAAGCACCATAGCAACTCCTTTTTCATGTTTCTGCTATCCTTAGTTAGTTGTGCATAGTATACATCATTTGTTCACCCTTTGAAAATTTCCATGTGTATGTGTGTATCTATGTGATGTATCTAATACCATGGAATCTTTGAAGTAAAGAGTATAAAACTTTGAGAGTTACAACATAAATGACTCATTTGATGTGTTTCACATTCTATGTCAATAAATAAGTCAACTATCCTTTATTAGTATTTGTGTATTCTCTTTAAGACCTAAAAGAAATATTTTGGCTTTTAAAAAAATCTCTATTGAACAATGCTATATTCAGTACAGTTCAGTTGCTCAGTCGTGTCCGACACTTTGCAACTCCATGAATTGCAGCGCAGTGTTATATTGGGAAAAGGTGATTGTCTTAGAGCATCTGAGATGAAGATAGTTAACTTGAGGGTATTTGCGTGTGCAAACTGTAAGTGAGTTGAGGATCACAAGGGTGGGCTGTATCTGCAATCTCTACCTCAGAGTAATGTAGTCATTACCCAGGCTGGGCTGATTTGGTCAGTCTGTCCTTCTTCAAACCAAGGGGATAAACAGACCTGACACATTGTTCACAAAATGTTGTCAGTTTTTATGGTGTGACCCTTGAAACACACCTGAGAAGCTACCTAGATGAAGCCAACTCGTAAAGTTACTTAAGAGCCTCCACCCCAGTTGACAGTCCAGATTGTCGCCAAGGGAGGTGAGCTGAGCCAGTATTGAGTCTATGAGTGGGATAAGGCAGTGGTGATAATGCATAATGGATGCATTCACACCCATCGTTTCGATACAGCATTTTCTTGGATGGAAGCATGGGAAGCAACACATGAGCACGTACTCACACTTCTTGGTAGCTTTCTGGGTCACCACTGGCCTCCTGCTGTTCCTTCTTGTCCATCTACCTACTGGGACTTGAGATTCTGAAAGATCACTGAAAATCCTTATGTTCTGAGAATCTGAAGGGGAGAAAACTTGACCCCTAAGGCTTTGGAAAGTCAGTTGAAACAATAAAAATGTTTTAAAAAGACTATCCACACCTAATAGTTGGGTTTGACTAGAAAAAATTTATATGTTATTAAACTAATCATTATGATGTTTTTGTGATACCATTGAAGTATTTTTATTTAGAAAGAACTTTGGTAGGTTTATGACTTATATTTTAAATGGATTTGTTTGTAAATTTTAAGAATTCCTTAAATTTCTAATCCCTACCTCAAGTCCATTTTAGAGAGACCCTGTAGACCTTGATTCTGCTACTATGTTTTATCTTTTAAGTCATTGGAACTTCTTTAGTGAACTTCAGCAAAATTTAGGGAGGCTTGTAAATTCCAATGAAGGTAACTCTAAATAAAGGAGATGTAGGTCAGTATCTTAGTCTGTAACTATGGTAAAATTAATTTTCCTCGAACCACTGTGTAGCAGGTATTTTATATTTATTTGTTAAAGAAAATCAGTGAAATATTTTAAATTATATATAAATTCTACTACTCTAATATAACATTTCATCTTTCTTACATACATTTAGTTTACATTTTAGTTATGTGGTGTATTTGGAGTACTACTTTTACCTAAGATGGTACAGATTTCCATTCATTTACAAAGCCTTTACAATTATAACAATAAATAGTATTTAATAATATTAAAATACCATAATCTATAAACCATCTTCCTAAAGTTAAAAATGTGGATTGTATGTAGTCTTTGGTACTTCTTCAGGCCATTATAAATTATTTATTTGTGATAAATTCACAAGAATAACAAGGCTAAAGGTTTGATTTGGCTAGAGTTTCTATTTATCAAAGACTTTTTTGATTATAAATGCATGATCATCCTAATAAATGAGCATGGTGTAGAAGTATATAAAATACAAATTCTCTGTGGGATCTCAGTCCCATTCCAAGTGAGCCCTTAAGCACAGGTCATATTGAATGAGAAAAGATAGTAGTGATGAATGGAATGATATGGAAATAGTGATGATATACTGTGTAGTTTAAAAATAAAGTACTGTGTTTTTTTATATATATATATGATTTGAAAAATGGAATCCAAGAAGCAGTTCCTTCTTTGGGCAAGACACAGCAGTGTGAAGTGTTGGTTTACTATAGTAGCTGGTTGACAAAGTTCAGTCTCCTGTATCAGGTAATGTTAAGTGATTTCCATCCCCCCCTTGACCCTATCAAGAGGTACCTGGAACCAGCAGGCCTGAGCTTTCCTGGGTTTAAAGGTCACTGAAGAATCCTTCTAGATAAAAGAGGAATTGTATACTCCAGGCCCTGGAGTGATGACTAGGCTTGAAAAGCCAGGAGGGCCACTGGAGACAGTTCTGGTACACTAAGGGAAGAACATGCTTTCGGCTGCAAGTCTGTGACCTGAGTGTCTGTTTGATTTCATCTTCTAGACCTACCAGCAGAAATCAGATGTGTAGTCTTTCCCACTTTTCTGGGAATTGTGGCTGAGCAAAGAGAAAGAAGCCCATACATAAGATCATTCTTCACAGAAATGTTAATTCCATGAGTCCGTAGAAGAATAATGCACTTTCGTTGTTTCTTTGAATTATTCACAATTATTTTTCTCTAAAATAGGTCCTCTCTGTCCTGTATGTGCTCGTTTTGCTACTCCAGACTGAGTGTAATTAGGTTGCCTTATTACTCTGCCTGTCAGCCATGTCTCCATCCTCATTTCATATGGAAGGTTGACCTGACATGCATGGTGGTTTTTGGCCTGTGGGGCTGTTAGCTGTCAGTCCCCAGCATTCCATTTGCTAGTATTGTGCCTGGTCCAAGCTTATTACCTGTAAAAACAATAGGCAAACTAAGGAATCTTTTAGTAAGTCTCAGATAATTGTCACTGAACGAAGAGTTCTGCTAACCTGGCCAAGTTCCTTACTGACTCGGTACTTTAGTTTCCAGTAATGTTAAACTGGGTTTCTAGACTTAACTGCAAGTGGGTGCCATTTCCTTCTCCAAAGGTATTTAGAAATAGGACAAGGTATAAAAGCAGTGATAGTCAATGAATTTGTCAGATGGAAAATGAAAAAGCAGTCCCTTAAGGTGAAGAAGCTGCAGAAATTTAACATGAAATCCTAAGGATGAATTTAACCTTCACCCTAAGATGATGATGTCTTCTGAGGCCATACTGGAATATGTAGAAGACCGTGATTGTAAGTGAGAAATAACTCTGAATCCTGGTTTTGACCATCAGCTGTTCTTCTAATGAGGAGTTAACAAGTGGAAAGGGGACCCACACAAGGCAGGAATCACCATGACCTATGACACTTGTTTTCCATATATTTATGGTTATATGATCAGGGTTCCCACTGTGGCATCATACACATAACAAATGACAAGAATGGATTTCGTTTGTATGTACTCAGTCTTTCAGAAAAGAATTTATGGTGATTTAAGAATATACAAAATGAAATTAATGATTAGTGGGTGAGGCTACTCAGACAGAGGGAAATAGTCAGAAGAGGAAATGAGGGATGAAGATAGAACATGTATTGTGTAAGGGCTTGTAAATACACTAGACACAGGTTGATTAACTCTGTGCTGTCCAGCAGCCAAGGCAAGGAAAGAATTGTGACCAGATCCATGCCTCAGGGTCTTTAGGATTCAATAAGCTAGTTACTCAAAAAAAGCACAGGTACTCACCACACATGGATTAGTGGGCTACGCCATCAACAAAGTGCTGATCATAAGTGCAGCCATAGCCCTCACTGCTGGAGGAAGTGCAGGGCTTCTGTGCGTTACAGGAAAGTAGCGTTTGCTTCTAGGCCCCTGTTGTGCTGATAATACAAAGAATAATACATAGACTGCAAACCTTCTTTTAGTACCTTTTCCCCTCTTTTAAAATGTTATAATAAGTGATACTTATGAGATTAAAATAGGTTGGTTATTATACTTCCTGAACTGTACTTGAGAAATAATGGGCCCATGAGCACTTACCTTTTTGTCTTTCTGGTATGATGACTGTGTTCACTAGATGGCAGTATCATCAGCCTTTGGAAAGTTAAATGTGATCTCACATCTCTTTAAATACTGAAGACGCGGAGAAGGAGGAAAATGTAACTGAACGTGCAGGATCTCATTTCTACACCTCACAGGAAAGAGAGTTTTTCTGTTTCCTCTTTCCTTTTTCCTCCGGGCAATGGACAGGGTGTTGTCCATAGTAGCTGCAAGCATATTGGGTGGCAATGAGTGCGCTTTTTCACAAGAAACACGTAGGAGTGGCTGACAGTGATTCTGGACTAGCTATGGGATAACGATGAAATGATAGGGTGAAAAATGTGTTCAGTAAGTGGGGATAACTTTTAGGCCCTCTGTATTTGTTCAGATATCATTTCTAGCATCAAAGTAATGTTAATCTGTCTCAGGAAATGAGATGGTTTGATGTTATCAGTGGCTTAGCTTAACAATTTGTATCCAACAGCTGTCACCTATCAGCTTGGCTGTCGGACATTTATATTTCAAAGCCAGATGTGTCCTTTGTCTTCAAAAAGAAAATGGAATCAGTTAGAGGGAAGGAGAAAGAAGTGAGGAATGGCAAATGTCTAATATCCTGGTTTTTACTTTCTTACTAATTTTTTAAAAAAACAGCAGCCCTTGCTCACCTGGGTGTATCTGTTTAGTCTGAGAAGATACTTTTCCTCTTGGCCAGAAGCCCGCCTGCAAGGAAGAGCCCAGTGTCACCTTTTCAGCTGCTCCACGGCGATAGGGAGCCAGCTACTCTTCTTTCATTTGGCTGTGGGAGGAGGTACTCGCAAAATGGGCTGATAGGAAAAATTGCTTCTCAGACTGAATTTTTCCCACTGCCAATTTAGGCAGATAGGGTGCTGCTGCACACTTATCTTCGTTGGCATAAGCTCAGATCAGCAAGCCAATTCCTGACACACACCTATACACGCTGTGCACTGCTTGTTCTGTTTTCCTCTTTTCATGCTTAAGTTTCTCTCAGGAATAAGCTCCACTTAAGGCTTATCACTTTTGTTGTCAAAAAGAAAACATATTTATAGAATGGAATATCTCATGGAAAGAGGGTGTGGGCAGAGTGGAGGAAGGAATGAATCCTGGGTGTTGTCAGTCAACAGTATTTATGGAACCACCCTCTGGACACCACACTTATGGTGGGCAGTTACCAAAGGATACATATGGCCCACCTGCCCCCTGTTGTCCACCCTGCACACTAGACTTCCTCCTGAAGATTATTTCTGCTAATACTACTGTGGTTAGCTTACTTTGGATAAAGAACAGTATTTCCAAGAATACATTAGACAGTTCTAGATCTAGATCCTGTGTGGTGTAGATCTGAGGCATTCACTGAGAAAAGATTGAGTATTCTCACTTCCAGATCACTTTTTTTCTTTTTGGCCATGCCACACAGCTTGCAGCATTTTAGTTCTCCTGACCAGTGAAAGCTCCGAGTTCTAAGCACTGGACTGCCAGGGAATTCCAACAGGTCCACATTTTTAATGCAGGAAAATGGTATTGTCTCCTTGTGAAAATATTTATTAGGACATAATTTCTTTATAAGCAAAGACTTCAGTTTTAAAGAAAACATGTTCACTTTTAGATACCTAATTCACTTCTTCACGTCCATGAAATAATTTTTTGAATGATTATGAATAAGGAAGCTTGCTCAATGGGAAAAAAAAAAATCTTCAACAATAAGACTCAAATTTGTCATCTGGGAAGAGAAGCTTTGATTCAGTAGGAAAGCCTTGTACATACTGGGTGGGGAGACCGCCTTTTCTCTTCTGGCTCCTACCATCTCATGTCTGTCCTGAGGCAGAATTGGCTCCACCCTATTATTCCAGTACAATCTCCTCCTTTAGTAGTTTGAACAAACTTACCTACAGCCTTAAAATAGAGAATAAAGTTGTTGGAGGAAAGAAGCAGGGAATTAATATTGTTTATTTGGGTAACTTGTAAATTAAGAAAATGTTTTTAAATGTGAACTTAACATTTTCTGAACTTAAATTTACTATCTATTGGTGACAATCCATAGCACCCTTAGGAGAAAAAAACTATAAGCCATAACTAAGTGTAAGCCACTTTTTTTAAAGAAGCACATTCTCAGGTCATTTGAAAGTCCTCTGTAGGGCCAAATCTTCAGTTCTTTCTTCATAGTCCATACTTGTCTTAAAGGAGTAGGGGAGGTTGAGAGGCTTGGGATAGGTATCATCTCATGCCTCAAAAATTGTTTTTATAAATGTAATTTTTCAAGCCATACAGTACTTAGAGGCATCTCAATGCTTAGTCTTTTTTATCTAGTTGAGTGGAAGATAGGACAGGAGAAAACAGGTAAAATAAAACTAAATCAGCAATGAGTTGTTATCCTAACAACTTCTACCTCAGGACAGATGCTAGGCATAATTTACCCTTTGCATAGCATCAGATTTGGGTGGGCCCAGTTAGGGCTTCCCTGGAAGCTCAGACAATAAAGAATTCACCTGCAATGCTGGAGACCCAGGTTCAGTCGCTTTGTCAGGAAGATCTACCACTCGAGTATCCTCACCTGGAAAATTCCATGGACAGAGGAGCCTGATGGGCTACAGTCCATGGGGTCACAAAGAGCTGGACTCAACCGAGCAATTGAACACACAAGTTGCCTTAAACTTTGAAAAAGTGTATTTACAGAAAGAAGAGCTGGCATTAAGTCAGAATAGCTAAATATGCCATTCTTTTATAATCAGATGAACTGCTATGTAATCATAGTAGCTTTCCAGCATTCAGCTAGGGACAGAGTGGATAAAGATATTTAATGATCCACAAGGAATCTTGCCTGTAAATTGTTAGGTACATACAGTTTACAGAACACAGATTTTCTCAAGTTAGCATTACTGTAGTTTTCAGAGGGTTTATATATAATATATTCCCATATTAAAAGTTTTTAATTAAAATTTTAGTTCTTTGCTATAATTTAAAAATACTTTAAAATCTAGATTTTCCTCAGGTGGGAGTGTTTCTCCAGGTATGTTTAGCTGGTTTAAATTCTTCTGTTAACATTCTCAGTTGCCTGGTTCAGGTCTGGGCAAGCCACAAGACTTTGTTCAGCCGCTGGTATCTTCTGAAATGCTCTTACTCTGTGTTACTCAGTGTCATTAACCACATCCCATTCTTTTCCCAGCCTTTCTTGGAATAGGACACTAACTCTTTAACAATCCATCATCTAAAACCAGATATTGTGGGTCACCTTAAGCAACAGGTAATAATGTGCAAGAAAAAGAAAAGTTGGGATAGAGTAGAATCAGCAATAAAAAGTAGCATTTCTTTATTTTCAGTGACTACAGTCCTGTTGACAGTTTTTGTCTTGACCTAACTGAATTGATCATATTCTAGATTGAAAAGTAGTAATCATTTGATTTATGAGTTGACTCTTGGGTCAAATTCTCTAATTTGCTGTTCTCCCATCTGGCTTATCTAAACTTTTATTTAAGGGCTAAACTGCCGAAATAATTTCAGAATACTCAATACCAGAAATCTAAGATGTTTAATTGTCTCTCTGATTTTCAAGCTCCTTCACTGAAGTCCATTTTCACCCTTTGAGTAAAGTCATGTATTAGAGCTAAGAATTGTACTTTTGGGTTTCATCTGATAAAAAGAATAACTGAACAGTTGATGGATATCAGATAAAGTTATCAGGGTAAATGGTTAATAAGTGCTATCAAAGATAAATTAATTTTGAACTCTTTGTATTAGCTCTGCCAGAATTAGATCATTATACGTGAGCTTTATGAAGCATTACTGACCTTATTGAACATGTGTATGGAAAGCCCCCACACGCACTCAAGTCAGGTTTGAGTTTCATACTGACTTAGCAGTATGGAGATTCTCAAGACATCATGTCAAAAAACAATCTGAATCCACACAGGGTTTTCTAACATCCCTGTGGCCCATTACTGGAGGGGAAAAAAAGTAGACTTAAAGGCCTTAGAATGATCTAGTACTGGTGAATCTACTCTGTTTCTAAATCTTCAAGGAGCGCAGATTCTGGGCAATTAGAGATGTAGAGTCTGAAACTTCATGATCATCCACTTCCTCCTTTCCCATGACTAATAAACATTCATTCTTCCAGCTACTGTTGACATTTTCTTTCTGTTTCTCTCATCAAGATCATGAGTTGCCCTCTCCTCTAAGCAGAGCAAGCACAACTCAGAACCCACTTGCCAGTCCTGTCTGCTCTCTCATTTGCTCTCACTGGCTCCACATGCACATAACCCATGTGGCATCTTACACTGACTCTCATGTGTGGACTGTGCCCTTACCAGTGAAGGGGATACAGTTTGGACGCTCTGCCAGAAGGCTTTGGCTTGTCTTGAGGACCTCTGGTGTAGCTTAAGCCTCTTGGAAAAAGAGATATTGAGAGAGAGAATGAGAATATAAGAACAAATCCCCAAAACTGCCTTAGGAAGCCCATGACAAGAATAAATGAAAGGCTATCTTGGATGAAACAGGCAGATTACAGCTATAAACTTACCTGTTGGATTCATTGACTTTTTGATCATTCCAAAGCTCCTGAAGCTAATATTGGAGCTCCTTAACCGTTTGAAGAGAAAGCCTACAAGAGAAGTTCAGAAAGATTTTTGGAAGAGGTTTTCTAGGTGTACCTGTCTTTTGTCAGTCATGAATAGGTTTCCTGAATCCTCTCAGCATGCAACAGGGATTTGCACAATTCTGTACCCAGTAAAAATTAGTCTTATTATTGATTGTTCCCTCTCACCAGAATGGAAAGATGATTTGTTAATATCTTACCTCTTTAGTTCTGAGGAAGACGGAGATTACCATATTGGATTAGGTTAGTGGGTCTAAACCCTGGCTATACACCATCAAAATCCTCAGTGAGTTGGATTTTTAAAATACACTCGCCCAGGCCTCACCCCCAACCCATGAAACCACCTGTGCAGTCTAGAAGCTCACACACATCCTGGTGGAAGATGCAAGAGGGTGGACATCCAGTTACCACATGGTGTTTTAAACGCTCTAGGAGGCCCAGGCTTCTGCTTCTGTGCAAGCCACTTTCATTTGCTGAACATCCCCTGGGTACTTGGTGCTGTATATATGATTTCACACTTTAACATCATTGTGCACAATGTGCTTTTTTAAAAAAATTGATCCTATTCCAGATTGAAAAGTAGTAGTCATTTGATTTATCAGAGTTGACACTTAGATCAAATTCTTTGATTTATTTTCTCCCATCTGGCTTATCTAAACTTTAAGGGCTACAGTGCTGAAATAATTTCAGAATACTTCTAAGTTTGTTTGTGTTTTTACTTTCAAGTTGTTTTTGTGTTTATCTTATTTAATTTTCAGAATAAGTCCAGGAAGTAGAAAGACAACCACAGTGCCACCAACACTTAAGGACACAGATATAGAGGGAAGGTGACTTGTCCCAGTAAAGTGAAGCCAGATCAGATACTCTGACCAGCTTCCTGTGCCTAAACGGACGGGTGCTGTTGTCACCACCAGGCAGCTTTGCACCTTTCTGGCACATTCACTTACCTGCCTACTACCCTGGAGGCACTAATTGAAACCCATACCTTAACTGCCCAGATTAAACTGCTTTACTGTGTTATTGTCACTCCTGTGTGTATGGTGTGTGGTGTGTGTGTGTGTGTGTGTGTGTGTGTGTGTGTGTGAGTGAGTCCCTCTTGCAGACAAGGAAACCACAGTGAGGTTAAACTATCTGACAAGAGTCCCACGCCAACTAGTGGCAGAGTTGACACTTAAAACTCAGGACTCCCAGCCTCAAAGCTTGTATCCATTTGACAATTTACCAGTCCCCCAAGAGTTCTGCTTGGTTACTGAGGCTCTGTCTCTCACACATTTGAGCAAACCTAGCATGAATCCATGTACCCATGGATCCTCTCAGCACTTTTTTTTTACTGTCATGAAATTCTTAATTTGTCTAAAATCCATTTCCTCCATTTTTACTACTCAAAAATCTGTATTAAAGAAGATAAAACTATTGGCTTGGTAAGAAACAATACATTTGACAAAACAAATGACAAACTAACAAATGTCATCAATATAGAAAAATAGAGAAAGATAAAAATAATTCTAGAATTTCACTGAATTATTGAATGGTTATTTTTGGACAATAACAGCAGTAAAAATCTCTTCTACCACTCATTCTCATTGTACAAATATATAAGGCTGTATAAAATTTCATACTTCGAAGTGTTGTGTAAATTGAAGTACTAATTTTCTCAATAGTCCCTCAAGGTTTAAAAGAAAAAGAGTGTATCTTTATAAGAGGTAAGTGGTTTGCCCAAGTGCAGATGTTTAGTTATTCATAGATTCTTACTGAGGGAGCTCAGACTATATAATGGGGGTTTTGGACTTAATTATGCACTGCTCTGCATCCTTGGTAGCCTGTACATAAGCTGCTTATTTAGAAAGGGAGAGAAAATGCAAACTTTGCATGATATTCAGAGAAATATTGAATCAGGATTTTCAAAAGTGAAATTTACTCAGTTTTTTTCTTTTAATATGAAGTATATTTTTCACTAAAATTGTTTTCAACCCTTCCTTAAGTTTATACCACACAGTTTGCTGTGACCACTTTTGTTGCTGTGCTGTGTCTTGGCACTTTACAAGGGAGGAAAAGAAGGGGATAAAGGAGTAGTCTGACTTGAACCAGTAGAGCAGTTCCTGGAACCTGATAAAATTTATTTGGAATTGATGACTTGTGTTTTCAACCTCTGTAAAAGACTTCCCTTGGAGCAAAAAGAAGACAGTCATCTGTGAACCTCTTCACTCGTGGCCCCTAAGGCTGTGATGGGGCACTGCTCTAGGCATGGTGAAAGATGGCTGTGAGGGTGAGTAAGGCCTGGGTCTTGTCCTGGAAGAAGCTTAAAATCCAATGGGAGCAAGTGATAAATGCGTAAATGATTACTTAAATTTCAAATGAATCTAGTATGCACCTGGAGAGCTGCAGAGAAGCATCCTAAAAGTTGCACTAAACAAAAGCATTTTTATCTCCTTTAAAAGTGCAACTTAAAACTTCCTCAATAAACCACCAAAGAGACTCTGCCTCTAAGTACAAGAGGCATAAACCCAGTCTTTAGTTTAAAATTGAAATCTTGACATGGACTTGCTTATGCCCTTGAGCAGACTATTTAACTTTTTTATTCCTTGATTTCTAAATTTATTTCTAAATAAAATGGCAGTGCAGCCTAATGTAAATATCAGAGAAATCCACATTTATAAGATGCTCTGGGGTCTGAAAGGCAGTTAAGGTTGTTAATGTCCAGAGCAGACCCCACAAGCCCACAGCACCCTTCTTCAGTAGCAGATTCCTGCAGATTAGCAATAAGAGCCAGATTTCCTCAAAGAGGAAAAAGACTGCTCCTATCGTGAGAAAGATTTGTTAAGACATATTTTTAGTGCATTTTCCCAAGTTCTTATCAAGTGGGGCCCCCAGATAAGAACTGTTAAGTATTTAGCTGTAAGCCAAAGGTTGAGAATAGGAAACATTTAAATCTTTAAGAACTTGAGTCCAACAAAAATGTTGGCTAGCAGTCTGACCTAGGTAAAATAAACCTTATGTCCAAGTTTCCCAGAAAAATTGTTTATTTCTGGGAAAGTGCCAGGCCTCCGTGTTTTTGTCTTTTCTCTTTTTATCCACAGGAAACGTGTGCTGAATCTTCCTGATAATTATCCATTGTCAAAGGTCTATATTTCTGTATCCCTGCTTCTGTACAGAATGTCTAGAAAAGACCAGAACTCAAAATTGTTTAATCACTTTTTAAAAATTTTGAATAGGTCTTTGCCTTTCCCTGATTTGTTAACTAAATAACCACCAAAGAAATATCCTGAGAGATACTCAAACAAATGTTCAGAATAAAACCAGTGAAGAGAAGTTTCAAGCCTTTTTTGCCAAACATGGACTCATACTTTAAAACGATCAGTCTCCTGAGTGGGTTGGCCTGGGGAACATACTGTATACTTGAAGACTTTGAGAACTTGGCCCTCTTTCTAGACTGCTCATCTCTCTGATCACTCAAGTCGTTTCCCAACTTCAGCCCACTCTCCATTGTTCCAAATTATAATTTTCATCCTGAAACCACCCTTAAATTACTTCAAAAATTTCCCTGCATTTTATTCAACTTTTTGAACCTTCCCTTTAATCTCTTTTATTCTTTGTGTGTACACCAGTATTTCCCAGTATCTTTTCTTACCAGCTTACCCCTTCTACTGTTCTCTGTAGCCACCAATTTTGTCTTTGTTCATTCCTGTTTATTTGATTTGTTCTCTCCTTAGCACTCTTCCTTTACTCCTGGCCAAAGAGTAGAGTGAGCAAGAGATTTCTTAATTAACAGCATCTGAAATCACAAAGTGTGAGAGACAGATTGTGCCATAGAGCATCCTGTCTTACTCCTCATTTGATGGCCAAGTTCAGAGGCATGTGATAGATGAGGACAGAGCCTGGATAAACCCAAGTCTCCCTTCCCTCCTGTTCTCCCTTATCCACAGCATCTGCTTAGAATACCCAGGTCCACTCAGGTTGGAAATGGAGGCCCTCATCTTTTACCTCAAGTTTCTTAATCTAGCCTAGTACTTTCTTTCCCCTCCCATTTCAAGCATGTGCCTTGGCAAGGACCTCCTTTCCCTATTTATCTCTGTTAATAAGCTTGACTAGCAAATGCCACAAGACATTGGTCCCTTTTGTCAAAGATACTCTTTGGTGATGCTGAGGGTCTTTTGGCCAGTAATGGAACAGCCCTCCCATACTGAAGCTGCCTATCTTCCATCCATCTGAGTCCATTGTAATGTTGCCTCCTGGAATCTGCCTTCAGTCTGTTGGTCTCATCCCTGCACTTCATCCCTGCTAATATTTTGATTTTGTTGTGATGTGACTTTCAGGGAGACCAAGGGTGGATGTGTAGGATCTGTGTACTTATTTAAGCATAAATACATCATGCTCTAGACTGAGGCGGGGGTCAGGTGTTTTGTCTTTTCTCCCCTTTGTGTTTTCAGCAGTGGTGGTACCTCAGAAATTTAGGGCGGAGTAAGGTTTGGCCCAAAATTAGTAGTGTTTATTTGTTTAGTTAATATGGATTTATTAAGTGCCTGACCTATACACAGCCGTCTGCTAAATGAAAATTATATTAATAAAGTAGAAATCACAAAGTCTGACTAAAAGAGCATTTAAAATATTTATATCAAGAATAATAAGCATAATTTTTATTGTCAGTGTTTTTTATTTTTATTTATTTTTTTGTCAGTGTTTTTTAATAGTATATGAAATACTTACAAAATGCAGTTGCTTGTTCCATTTCTTCAGTGATTCTATAGAAAGTATTTTCTGCATTTTATTGCTAAGGAAGTAAAGCTGGGAGAGGTTCTGTCCCAGCTCTGAAAGCCAGAGAAACAAGTGGAGAGAGGCTTAGCCCCAGGCCCAGCCCACTTGTGCAGACCTGTTTCTGGCTCCAGAAATCTGGGCGCCCTGCCTGTCTCCCGTGTGCTTTCATTTCCTGCGTGAGGCTACCTACTGGATAACTGGCTTTTTGAACTTTGGTTTCTGTCTTGCCCTCTTCCTGGGTTTCCTTATTCTCCACTCCAGACTCCAAATAATGCCTGGGATGGGCCTCACTGTAGGTGAGCATTTCTGTATTTCTGTTCCTCGGTGTACCTAGTTTTATGCATTAATATATCTGAGATTGGGATGCATCTTATAATTGCCAGTGAAATTCATGTCTTTCTGAGAGTTTGCCTCTGTCAGTCACTGGGAACTGCCAAACAGACCAGGCATGAGAGTCTCTGCCTAAGAGTATTCAGACCAAACTGGTGGTGGGAATTCAGGATGCAAGCCTACCCACGTGTGGGCTTCCCAAATCCTTGGGAAGGTCCCCCTTCCCTCCACGCAGTTCCAGGTTCTCATTGCCATCTCTTAATGTGTGGCAGGCTTACTTCTCTGGCCTTTTGGTGCCCCAGCTTCATGTAGGACTCCTGTGTCTGTTTAATTCCCCACTTAAGTGCTTTTGATTTCTCAGTGGTACATAAAATACTGTTCATTTTGTGATGGTGACATCTCAGGTTTAATGAAATATAGCCTTATGTGGTGAGAGCAACTCTGGGTGACTGTTGGTGTTGCCTTGCTTAACATCTTTTTTACTTCAGAGGAATTAGTGGGTGTTCCTTGCTTCCCATCACCCAGGTGAGGCTTGCTCACCTGCTCAGACAAAACCCTGAATGTATGACCATTCACTCTCCCTTCCTCCAGCCTTCCTGGCAGCTGCCTAACTTGGTTGCACACATGCAACAGAAATACAATGTTAATAAATATTTCTACATGTAATAGAGAAACAAGCCGTAAAAATAGTTATTTGCCATCTGCTCAGATGAGTTGCTAGGAAAAGCAATGACATTTTATGATTCAGTAACTTAACTATCCTTGTGGTTCCTGTAAGGCACATCATAGACAAACAAGTCATAAATATCCAGACACATGTCTTGAGAGAAAATGCATTGGTCTATGAAGCAAATATAAATAACAAATACTGAATCTTCTTTTTCCCAGTGAAGGTCCAGAACAACACTACTGAATTCTCACTAGAGAAACAGTGTTTCAGAGTTGCAGTTTATAGTCCAAATATAAGAGAACTGGGCTCAGGGACTCCCAAGGCTTATACTGGGGGAGATAAAAGTGCAGTAGACAGCAGAAAATAATAATAGTTTATTTACTTCATACCCTTTATATGTCAGGCCCTGTACTAAGCACTGTGCATATATTAGCTCATCTCTTAGTGGAACATGAGTGCTCATTTTAAGAAGAAAGGAGATAATGATAAGAATAAAGGTAATTAATCGAAAGCAAAGATGAGCTTACTGTGGAACATCAACAAAGGGAAATGAGAGAGGCTACAGAAAACTTAGTCAAGACCTGATTGTTGTCTTAACAAAAAGGCAGGGTCACACCCCCTAGAGCAATGGAAATAAAAGCAAAAATAAACAAATGGGACCTAACTAAATTTAAAAGCTTTTGCACAAGAAGGAAACCATAAGCAAGGTGAAAAGATAGCCTTCAGAATGGGAGAAAATAATAGCAAATGAAGCAACTGACAAAGAATTAATCTCAAAAACATACAAGCAGCGCACGCAGCTCAATACCAAAAAAATAAACGACCCAATCAAAAAATGTGCCAAAGAACTAAACAGACATTTCTCCAAAGAAGATATACAGATGGCTAAGAAACACATGAAAAGATGCTCAACATCACTCATGATCAGAGAAGCGCAAATCAAAACGACAATGAGGTACCATTTCATGCCGGTCAGAATGGCTGTGATCCAAAACTCTACAAGCAGTAAATGCTGGAGAGGGTGTGGAGAAAAGGGAACCCTCTTACACTGTTGGTGGGAATGCAAACTAGTATAGCCACTATGGAGAACAGTGTGGAGGTTCCTTAAAAAACTGGAAATAGAACTGCGATACAACCCAGCAATCTCACTGCTGGGCATACACACCGAGGAAACCAGAATAGAAAGAGACACATGCACCCCAGTGTTCATTGCAGCACTGTTTACAATAGCCAGGACATGGAAGCAACCTAGATGTCCATCAGCAGATGAATGGATAAGAAAGCTGTGGTACATATACACAATGGAATACGACTCAGCTATTAAAAAGAACACATTTGAATCAGTTCTAATGAGGTGGATGAAACTGGAGCCTATTATACAGAGCGAAGTAAGTCAGAAAGAAAAACACCAATACAGTATATTAACACATACATATGGAATTTAGAAAGATGGTAACGATGACCCTAGATGCAAGACAGCAAAAGAGACACAAATACAAAGAACAGACTTTTGGACTCTGTGGGAGAAGGCGAGGGTGGAATGATTTGAGAGAATAGCATTAAAACATGTATATTACCAAATGTGAAATAGATCACCAGTCCAGGTTTGATGCATGAGACAGGATGCTCAGGGCCAGTGCACTTTGATGACCCTGAGGGATGGGATGGGGAGGGACGTAGGAAGGGGGTTCAGGATGGGGAACACATGTACACCCATGGCTGATTCATGTCAATGAATGGCAAAAACCACTACAATATTGTAAAGAAATTAGCCTCCATTTAAAACAAATAAATAAATTTTGGGGAAAAAAAAAAGCCAGGGTCAGCATATGACTGATTGATGGGAACAGCTGCGTTGGTACAAGCAGTTCTAGGAGGATATGTATCTGCTGTTGCTGTTTCTGTTCACTGTTAGCATGTTTGCATCCCACCCACCCACAGATATTTTCTTACTCCTTTGCTTTTGAGACAGAAGACTTGAATTCATAAGTTGACTTAAAAACTGGTTAAACATATAGGGCAATTTATGCCCAGCAAACAGAATTATCTATGAAAGTTATGCTGTTCACACTTCAGGATGAACAACTACTAAGACTCTGTCTCCTTGCTCTCACGTTCCTCCTCCACTCACCAGGTCATTTTCCTCATGTCAGCCAGAGTAGCAATTCCTGAACCCAACCCAAACCTGTGGCTTTGGAGCTTAGATGACTTTGAGTGATTCCCACTGCTTTCAAAATAAAATCCAAACTCCTTAGCTTGGCTTCAGTTCAGTTCAGTTCAGTTGCTCAGTCTTGTCTGACTCTTTGCGACCCCATGGACTGCAGCACGCCAGACCTCCCTGTCCATCGCCAGCTCCCACTGTTTACCCAAACTCATGTCCATCGAGTTGGTGATACCATCCAACGATCTCATCCTCTGTTGTCCCCTTCTCCTCCTGCCTACAATCTTTTCCAGCATCTGGGTCTTTTCAAATGAGTCAGCTCTATATATCAGGTGGCCAAAGTATTGGAGTTTCTGCTTCAATATCAGTCCTTCCAATGAACACCCAGGACTGATCTCCTTTAGGATGGACTGGTAGGGCCTCCTTGCAGTCCAAGGGACTTTCAAGGGTCTTCTCCAACACCACAGTTCAAAAGTATCAAGTCTTCAGTGCTCAGCTTTCTTTATCGTCCAACTATTACATCCATACATGATGAGATGGACCTTTGTTGGCAAAGTAAAGTCTCTGCTTTTTAATATGCTATCTAGGTTGATCATAACTTTCCTTCCAAGGAGTAAGTGTCTTTTAATTTTATGGCTGCAGTTACCACCTGCAGTGATTTTGGAGCCCTAAAAAATAAACTTAGCCACTGTTTTTACTGTTTCTCCATCTATTTGCCACGAAGTGATGGGACCAGATGCCGTGATCTTAGTTTTCTGAATGTTGAGCTTTAAGCCAACTTTTTTACTCTCCTCTTTCACTTTCATCACGAGGCCCTTTAGTTCTTCACTTTCTGCCATAAGGGTGGTGTCATCTGCGTATCTGAGGTTATTGATATTTCTCCTGGCAGTCTTGATTCCAGCTTGTGCTTCATCCAGCCCAGAGTTTCTCATGATGTACTCTGCATATAAGTTAAATAAGCAGGGTGACAATATACAGCCTTGATGTAGTCCTTTTCCTATTTGGAACCAGTCTGTTGTTCCATGTCCAGTTCTAACTGTTGCTTCCTGACCGGCATACAGATTTCTCAAGAGGCAGGTCAGGTGGTCTGATATTCCCATCTATTTCAGAATTTTCCATAGTTTATTGTAATCCTCACAGCTTAGCATACAAAGCCCTTAGTCATCTCCAGCCCTCAAATATTTCTTTGTGACCCGTTGGACTATACAGTCCATAGAATTCTCCAGGCAAGAATACTGGAGTGTGTAGCCTTTCCCTTCTCCGGAGGATCTTCCCAACCCAGGGGTCAAACCCAGGTCTTTCACATTACAGGCTGATTTCTAACCAGGTGAGCCAGATTGGAAGCCCTGCATATTTACTTTCCCACAACTCCCTCATACACACCCCTTTGGAATCTTCCTGCCTTTGCATCTGCTATATGTCTTCTTTGAAGACTACACATTCTCCCCTTCAGGGCCAACAACTTACTCATCTTTAAAATTCCTTTCAAGAGTAACGTCCTCTGATAACCCTTCCCCACATTCCAGTTTGGGTACTCTGCCATTCCTTTGTGTTTCTTTACATCCCAGCTCATGTTAGTAGGATCGGTATTTAACATACAGTTAAATTACAGTATGTTGTAATAACTTCCTTCCATTACTCTGTGTTCTGTGAGTTCAAGGGTAATATCATTGATCCCTGCCTCCCTAGGACCAGCACCTTCAGTTCAGTTCAGTTGCTCAGTCATGTCCGACTCTTTGCGACCCCATGAATCGCAGCACGCCAGGCCTCCCTGTCCATCACCAACTCCCGGAGTTCACTCAGACTCACGTCCATCGAGTCAGTGATGCCATTCAGCCATCTCATCCTCTGTCGTCCCCTTCTCCTCCTGCCCCCAATCCCTCCCAGCATCAGAGTCTTTTCCAATGAGTCAACTCTTCGCATGAGCTGGCCAAAGTACTGGAGTTTCAGCTTTAGCATCATTCCTTCCAAAGAAATCCCAGGGCTGATCTCCTTCAGAATGGACTGGTTGGATCTCCTTGCAGTCCAAGGGACTCTCAAGAGTCTTCTCTAATACCACAGTTCAAAAGCATCAATTCTTCGGCACTCAGCCTTCTTCACAGTCCAACTCTCACATCCATACATGACCACTGGAAAAACCATAGCCTTGACTAGGCAGACCTTTGTTGGCAAAGTAATGTCTCTGCTTCTGAATATGCTATCTAGGTTGGTCATAACTTTCCTTCCAAGGAGTAAGCGTCTTTTAATTTTATGGCTGCAGTCACCATCTGCAGTGATTTTGGAGCCCCCCGAAATAAAGTCTGACACTGTTTACACTGTTTCCCCTTGTATTTGCCATGAGGTGATGGGACCAGATGCCATGATCTTCGTTTTCTGAATGTTGAGCTTTAAGCCAACTTTTTCACTCTCCTCTTTCACTTTTATCAAGAGGCTCTTTAGTTCTTCTTCACTTTCTGCCATAAGGGTGGTGTCATCTGCATATCTGAGGTTATTGGTATTTCTCCCAGCAATCTTGATTCCAGCTTGTACTTTTTCCAGCCCAGCGTTTCTCATGATGTACTTTGCATATAAGTTAAATAAGCAGGGTGACAATATACAGCCTTGATGTAGTCCTTTTCCTATTTGGAACCAGTCTGTTGTTCCATGTCCAGTTCTAACTGTTACTTCCTGACCTGCATATAGGTTTCTCAAGAGGCAGGTCAGGTGGTCTGGTATGCCCATGTCTTTCAGAATTGTCCATAGTTAATTGTGACCCACACAGTCAAAGGCTTTGGCATAGTCAATAAAGCAGAAATAGATGTTTTTCTGGAACTCTCTTGCTTTTTCCATGATCCAGCGGATGTTGGCAATTTGATCTCTGGTTCCTCGGCCTTTCCTAAAACCAGCTTGAACATCTGGAAGTTCACGGTTCATGTGTTGCTGAAGCCTGGCTTGGAGAATTTTGAGCATTACTTTACCAGCATGTGAGATGAGTGCAATTGTGCGGTAGTTTGAGCATTCTTTGGCATTGCCTTTCTTTGGGATTGGACTGAAAACTGACCTTTTCCAGTCCTGTGGCCACTGCTGAGTTTTCCAAATTTGCTGGCATATTGAGTGCAACACTTTCACACCATCCTCTTCTAGGATTTGAAACAGCTCAACTGGAATTCCATCACCTCCACTAGCTTTGTTAATAGTGATGCTTTCTAAGACCACTTGACTTCACATTCCTGAATGTCTGGCTCTAGGTGAGTGATCACACCATCATGATTATCTGGGTCATGAAGATTTTTTTGTACAACACCTAATAAAGATTTGAATGAAAAGGAGGGGCACATGACCCTCACTTTAAGATGACTGTCAGTTGGTCAAGTCGTACAAAATGGCATCAAACTTCTGTTGAAGTCAGATTTAATGCTTTCCTTTACCATCAGATAGCAGCAGCCAGACTTTCTTGGCCAGAAATGTTGCTGAAATTCCATACTGCAGCACTTTGATCTCTGGGATGATATAGCCACAACATGTGATTGTCTAGATAATTGTGCTTCCCCTTGAGGTTCTAAGAGAAGTTAAAAGAATCAATGGCTTATTAATTATACTGTTAATCTTAAAAGGAAAGTTGAATGGAAAATATTTTAAAACTGGCTAGAGAAGATAATTACTAGGAGAAGATAATTACTTATTATATATACTATAACTGGTGCAGATGGAGGTTTCATGCAAAATAAAGCAGTTTATCATTTTTGTTTTTTTAATAACTTCTACTTTCAAATGCAAGTGTAGCAACCTTTAGGGCACAAAGCACAGCCTTCCTTTCAAATGGGACTTTTCATAAATCAGTATCTACACATTGACTGTCTGTGTGTGATGAGACTGGGGGGCATTTCCTTCCTTATAAGCTACATAGAGGGTTTAACTTAGAATTGATTACCACAGGGAAGCTGTCTTGGTGCCTCATTAAAGAATATAATGAAAGTAAGTATTTTAGCAAAGCAAATATGATGAGAGAAAACAGACTTTTCTTTCCACATATTATGAGTTTCTGTACCATTTTGTAACCAATCTTGACTTTTTTTACACACTCATTTTTTCTCTCCCATAAGAAAATAAAGAAATGAAAGATTTATGGGTATTAATAAAATAATAATACTTGTTATACTTTTTCCTGCCATTCAAGCTTAGTACCAGCTGTGCCACTCCTAATTAATAAATTCTCTTTGCCCATCTTGAAAAATCCATATTGCTGAACCTGGTCTGGGGACTCCCAAAAGTTCATTCTAGCTCATTTTTCTAGTGCTCATGTTGGAATATGTTTTAGGTGTGTTTAACAACCCAAGAAAACCCCAAATCAAACTGCCTTATACAATAAGAAAATGTTATCTTTTTCATAACTTAAGTCCAGAGAGCAGCTTTTGAGGTTGGTTCAGTAGCCCAGTGATACCAGAAGCCCAGTCTGTTAATGTCATCTCACTGTTATTCACCATCTGCTGGTTTATCCTCTGCTTGGTGGCAGAATGGCTGCAGAAGTGCCGAGCACCACATCCAGACCAGCACTGTGTATTTCCTTTAGGATTGAGGAAACTTTTCTCAGAAGTTTCCTAGAGAATGTCTCCTTAAATCCCTCTGACCAGAATTGAGTCACATGTCCTTTCCCAAACCAGTTACTGCCAAGGGGAATGATGCTATGGTAACCAACCTAGGGAGAACAAATGGGGAGAGTCAGTCATCAGGACTACAGGCCTCCATATTTCTCACTGTATAGCCCCCCTCCCCAACCCCACCCGTAGATATCTTGGCCTCCCATGGTGACCCTTACAAAGCCTGTGGCTGGCTGTCAGTAAACTGCTCTCTTTCTCTCCATTCCCTAGGTATCCCCTTCTCCCATCTCCTCTGCTCCATGGAACTTTCCTTGCCCACTCTCTGTTCTGATCATTTGGCACCTTTATGAAGAAGGTCACATCTCTGACGAGATTCTGAGGTCCTTGGGCATGTCTGCTCTTCTCTTTCTTCCCTAGTATACTTTTCAGAGAACCAGAGATCATGAATTTATTTATGCAAACTCTTTACCCCAAATATTAAGACCAGTATAACCCACAGAAGGAAATGTTGTTACAGTTTGTTCATAATAAGCTCCTTTGAGACCCGTGTTAGTTCATTCAGTCGGCCCAACTCTTTGCAACCACATGAACTGCAGCCCACCAGGCTCCTCTGTCCAGGGGCTTTTCCAGGCAAGGATATTAGAGTGGTTTGCCATTTCCTTTTCCAGGGGATCTTCCCCACCCAGGGATCGAACCTGGGTTTCCTGCACTACAGGCAGGTTCTTTACTGACTGAGCTACCAGGGAAGCCCTGGTCTTTAGAATATTCCTCCCTTTTATTATTAGAAAGTAAGAATTCCATGTTAGTCAACCAATAAAAAGTAAAAATAGCATTAACAATTTATTAATATTCTCTCTTCATTCATTCATTCACATTCCTTTTTAGCCCTTTTATAAGGAATCATAAACTCAGTTTCTGCATGGTGTGTGCTCAGTCACTCAGTCGTGTTTGACTCTTTGCGACCCCATGGACTGTAGCCTGCTAGGCTCCTCTGTCCATGGGATTTCCCAGGCAAGAATACTGAAGTAGGTTGCCATTGCCTCCTCCAGGACATCTTCCTGACCCAGGAATCAAACTCGTGTCTTCTGTGTCACCTGCATTGGCGGCCAGATTCTTTTCCCCTGAACCACCTATGCATGGTACATAGAGGCTTAGTTCTGAGTTTGACCGTTTTTTTAATACTCTCAGTGATTCTGTATTCACTGTCTTGGATTGGCCAAAATGTTAATTCTGGTTTTCCATACCATCTTATGGAAAAACCCAAATGAACATTTTGGCCAACCCAATGCATCAGAATTATTGGAGTATTTACTCCAATATACACTTAAATTGTTGTATTTAAGTGTCAGTTGGTCTGGAATAGAGCCCAATCTGTTTTCATAAAATGAGATTTAGGAATTTCCCAGGAGACAGTGAGGAATTGCTCTTAGATGGCCATACACCAAATCCTTGGTGACTATTATCAGAATAATTTCAGACTTATCAGTGTTCTTGTACCAGATAGTTGCCATGTCTTCTTGTTTCTCATTATTTGCACATCTAACCATCCAAGCTAGGTGCTTATTTCTGTTTGTTTAGTATCCACCTTCCCTCTTCCCTTTCCTCACCTGGATCATAAGCATCTCATTTCCCTTCTATTCCGCATCATTCAGGGCAGTAATGAAGAATTGGAGCTCAGTCATTTTCTATCAAGAGAGTAGTTTTTCCCAGATCCTGAGCATTGCTTGTCAGCTTCATACTCTGTAAGCCCTTATGGAATGTCCACTGTTTTACATCCCAGCTTATATAGCATCAGTCACTGTTGGGGAAACTGAAATTTTGAAGATCCAGGGGTTCTTATCAAAAACAATGATTAAGGTATGAGTAGAGCAGACATTGAGGGGCAAATTAATTTAGCTACATGGTCTCCATCGTTAGTGGGTTAGTGGTAGACTAAGACATTGCTCATCCAAAAAGTGTACTGTTGTCGTTCTTTTTCACTGACACTGTAATTATCTGAGGCTTTTCATCAACTTCTAAAACATCTGAATACTTTCATGATGTATCATAGATTCTTGCAGTTCCAGGGATTCTTTTGGCAGACCAGTGCCATGAAGAAAGATAGGTCTCATCTCACTCCCTGGAACCCTGACCTGTCCAACGTGACACGAAATGTAGACAAACAACACCTTCTGTGTCAGAGGCTGATTTCAAACAGGATTTGACTGAATGAATGGGAAAGGAGGGGCAGTGAGTTCACTCATATAGGCTCCCTGCTCCTGCTATTTTTCTTACCTGTGGAGTTATAAAACTTCCTTGGCTGCAATCACCTGTTCCATATTAACCACCTCTGTTCTCTCTTCGACTTCCCTGGTGGCTCAGCTGGTAAAGCATCTGCCTACAATGTGGGAGACCTGGGTTCGATCCCTGGGTTGGGAAGATCCTCTGGAAAAGGAAATGGCAACCCACTCCAGTACTCTTGCCTGGAAAATCCCATAGACTGAGGGGCTCTCTTCTCCTATACCTTTCTGAGGCTTTGCCTTCTGGGCCACCGTCTTGCATTTCCAGGAGGGAACTATAGCTTGTCAGGGATGTAACTATAGCTGCTGTGTCAGGGATGCTCTGATTTTGCTCAGGATAAGCATAGTGATAGAATCTCAGATAAATGGTTCCTCACCATTGGTGCTCAAATTACCTTGTTGGCACCAGCTCTGTGAAGTGTCCCAATGTGTATTGTCAACTTGAGGCAGAATATTTGGCAAAGAATGTTTTGGTTCTCTACTCCCAAGTTCTGGGCAAACGAAAGTTGTCCATCCTTTCGGGAGAGCCTAGCTTTGTTGTCTTAAACTTGGTGAGTTTGATTTCTGCCATTGAAGCACTTGGTTCCCTACAGTTCTCTTCCATAGATTTCCTTTGATCCTCGAATCATTCGAGTGTTGAAATTTCCTTCTGACTCCTCCACAGGATGGTTCTTTTTCCTGCCAGTCAATTTGACTATGCCACTGCTGGGGCCAGAGAGCAAAGGGACATAACAAGGCCAACAATTTAGGACCTATTACTCTTTGTAACCTACGGCAGTACAAATGGATTTAACTGCATTTATTTTTGTGTATTTTAATACATTCACCTAAACAAGGCTGATGACTTAAAAACATCATAAAATGCATAGTACATACAAAAACATATCTCCGTGTAAGTCCTACATTCCTAAAGGAGTCCCATGTGTGTGCTCAGTTGCTAAGTCGTGTCCTACTCTTTGTGACCCCATGGACTGTAGCCCACCAGGCTCAGCCACAGAAACACTCTGAAAGATGTACTTTTCCCTCAGAGATCTGATGCTAAACAGGTTGTTTCACCAGGCTTCATCAGGTGTTTGCAAGCTGAGCTTTTACTTTGTCTAGGATTATATTCCACTATATTTTACTTGAATATGTGTCTCCATTTTAATTTTCTCTCATTCTTATCATTTGCAGTAAGTTTCTCAAGAGCCCATCTTCTTTCCATCTGCTGATCTTGGATGATTCTACCAAGCAGTGCCATTCCCTTCTGCCTTCCCGTGTGTGTGTATGTATGCGTGAACACACACCTGCCTGCCTGTCTCAGGCTCTAGGTAAAGTCTTCATTGTACATAGCTTTATTTTAGAATAATTCCACACCTGAGTTAGGGAACCCCAAATCTCTCATCCCAAATCTTATGCTTTGTAAAGTATTAGACTCTTGAATATTCAGCTTTGTCCTAACTGCTCAGGCAGATGAAGTCTGTTTGAATGGAAAACCTTTTTAGAACACACATCAACATTTTTAAATGTCTGCCTAGGTTGCAGTGAAATTTTGAAAGAGAGTGCTCCATTTTATTGTCAGTTTTTAAATAGATGTAGGCAAGAGCCATGTTGCTAGCCCAAATCAAATTTTCATTTACCATCAGTGATACTCCAAACCTGGAAAACATTTTCCCTATGTGGGGGAAAGACCTGCAGTGGTGAGAAATTCATCTGTAAGAAATGTGATTTCCCCATGAAAGTGATAATTAATGCAGTTAGCTCTGTGCAGCATGGTTAGAGGTGGTCTGGGCTTGTGTGTATTTACTCTGTTTTTATCAGATAAACAAGTGAAAGTCCTTTACCTAACTGTTGTTTCCTGCACTGAAATCCACCTTATCACATGTTTACTTTGGTTATTGGATGTAAAGAAGAGCATGCATCTTGATAATCCTCTCTTTTTGTTAGTATTCTTTCTGCCTTTTCCAAACAGGGATTGTTCTGTGAAACAGCTAATAAGATCATCACCACCACTATCATAAACACATAAACAAAGCAATGTACAGGGTGTTCTGAGCATTGGAATTCCAAAGAATTTTAAAGCAAATGGCTTTGCACCTAAGGAACTTGGAAGGAGACATCCTCATGCCACTCTGTGCTTTTTAAAAGTAGTGGGAGAAAACAGCCTACTCTGAGGGTAACATGCGAAGACTCATTTCCTTATCCTCTCAAACCTTAAAAAACAAGCATTTTTACAGTAACACTTGTGAATTGACTTAGATTTCAGCAAACTGAAAATTGGAGAGTGGAATTTAGTGGCAGGTCTGGTTTTTGAACAGGTGTTTGATTTTTGCTAATCTCAGCAGTGCTTTTGTAAATTTCCTACCCCAAATTCCTGTCTCATGGGCACACTCAGCCACAAGAACTGAGGGATGGTTTGTGGCTCCGTGAGTGACCAGCTGATAGAATTTGCCATCTTTGAGAGGGAGAAAAATTCAAGCTAGACAAGAATTTATGTGACAGGTAATTCTCATTTGAAATGTAATTGAATTTCTAAAGGCAAATTAATTTCTTTCTGTGTCATTCACAGTAAATAGGTACTTGTCATCTTTTTTTTCCTCTTCCATCTATTTAGCTTCTACTATCGATGGAAGAAATTAGTACTTCCTTTTAGTATTTTGAGTTTTATTTCTATACCTTTCCTTGGAGCCTTTGCCTCTCCTAACCCAGTGTTGGAGTGATGATGAGGGTAAGTATCCCTAGTGTTGTAGAGGATTTTTTTAATGTGGGTTTGTGTGTGCTGTGCTCAGTAGCTGACTCGTGTCCAACTCTTTGCAACCCCATGGACCAAAGACCACCAGGCTCCTCTGTCCATGGGATTTCCCAGGCAAGAATACTGGAGTCAGTTTCCATTTCATCCTCCAGGGAATATTCCAAACCCAAGAATCGAACCCATGTCTCCTGCATCTCCTGCATTGGCAGGCAGGTTCTTTACTTATTACTGAGCCACCTGGGAAAACCTAATGTATATTTCCAACTGAGTAAATTTATCATTTTTTTCTTCTACTTTATAGCTCCATGTTTAATATGTTATGAACCTTTTTATAAACAAAATGAAAAAAAGAGGAAAACTTATTTGGAAACAGAAAAAGAGCAAAGTAATGGTCATTTTAAAGTGTCTGGTTAGATCACAATTTGGAAAGATCTTATACTTTAAGGGGCTTCCCTTGTGGCTCAGCTGGTAAAGAATCTGCCTGCAATGCAGGAGACCTGGGTTCAATCCCTGGGTTGGGAAGATCCCCTGGAGCAGGGAAAGGCTACCCACTTCAGTATTCTGGCCTGGAGAATTCCATAGACTATATAGTCCATGGGGTCGCAAAGAGCTGGACACGACTGAACGACTTCCACTTTCACTATACTTTAAAACAAAAGTTTTGAACTTTGGATCTGTTGAGGATAGGGAGACAACCCTCCGTCTCCTTTTGAAATCTCATTTAGATGTGTCTCTGTGTGTACGTATGTGCATCTTCTGGTTAAAAGGTCCATAACTTTCACAGGCTTTTCAAAACTACTACCTTAAAATAGTAGCTATTACCTTGTTTTAAGATCTGCTCTTCATCATTTTAAAAACAACTCTCAACATTAGTTAACTCTTTAAATGCTTCTTTTGCAGCATAAGATCGTTTTGCAATACATTTTTTTGTTTATTGTCCATGCAAAATTCTGTTTCAAGTTCTAGGAGATTTCTCCCATAATAATCTGGTTTAATAGCAAAGGATTTTTAACATACATGAACTAGGTTTAGCTTTGATTTGTTTTGTATGTGGGAAAATGTATATTTTAGTGCAGTCTTTGCTGTGTCATTACATAAAAAATGCATCATTCTTTACCAGGATTGGTTCTTCTCCATTCAGTGTCTGTGGTAAGGCTGGTCTTTTTAACTTCTGTAACAGAAGTAGAGTGAATCCTGACCTAACAGACTGAGTTTATGTATTGTCTTCTGGGAAAGCAGTTAAACAAAGCACAGATTTTTGAATTGATGTGTACTCACTGTGCTTTCAATTTAAGATGGTAAGTACCCATGCTTTTTATGTCTGTACTGCTGTTTTCAGAAAAGTATTACCATTGACCCGGGTTTTTTTGACTACTCTGAAACTTTTAGGAGTTTAAGAATTAGGCCTAAAGTTAAAAATGTGACCTCTCTTATTTCACTGATTATTAAGAAATGAAATCTCTATTGTTTAAAAACTAATAATATACACATTGGTTTATGCAACTGAAACAAGGGCAAGCATTATTTTGTGATTTGATCACAAATTAATTTTTTGCCTTAATGATCTGGCTTGGCCATGAAACTAAATGTTTTTTTCCAACAAGCGTTTGTTAGTGTTTACTGTGTGCTTAGTACTAGTCTAGACTACATGAGGATAACAAGAGAACCAAAAGCATGCTGGTAGACTCCTGGAGCTAACTGTTCAGAGCAGAACAGCATCTAATACTGTCATTGCTTGACCTTTGGTTTTACTTTCATGTCTTTCTAAGTTTGTGTAGGGTATCTAACTAGACAGTTACACACATCTTTGGAAAATACAAGTATCCCCAGGCATTATTTTAAAAATATTTTGGTAAAAATATAGGTTGTGCTCCTTCACCAGAGGATATTCTATTCTGGAGAACTGAGCATTCCCAGTGGCTCTGAATTTGTCCCTCAAATTATATCTTCTCTGTCCCTCTCTCACTTGAACCATTTTGGTTTGAAAATTTTATGAAATTGATTATATCCGTACAGACATTTAAAAAAATTATGCACAATTCTGTTCATATGACATTCTAGAAAAGCCAAAACTATAGAAACTGGAAAGCAGATCAGTTGTTGCCAGAGGACAGGGGTGAAGAAGGGATTAACTACAGAAGGGCATAGAGGAATTTGTCCAGGTCATAGAACTAACCTGTATCTTGATTGTGATGGGAATTAAGCAACCACATGTTTGTCCAAACTTGCAAAGCTGTATACTAAAACTTCAGAGTGAATTTTACTGCATGTGAATTATATCTTTAATTTTTTTAAAGAGAAAAACATAGCCAAAGAACTTAGAGCATTTCTTACAGACTTTCTTAAACAATATATAGAACAAAATTTAAGGTTCTTACAGAAAGTTAGGTCTATGCTTATAATAAGATTATTGTCCCCAGGAAACATACAGCTTATAGGGATGTTTGCTCCAACATTTCAGCTTTTTAAACATTATTTTAAACTCTCTTCTCTTGCTGTAGGAATTTGCCTTTGAGTTACTACGACTTTCTCAAGCAATCCCCATGACTTTATAATCAGACCAGAAACTGGAGTTTCAGCTTCAGGGCTACTAGGGAGTTGTTGTTCAGTTGCTAAGTCATGTCTGACTCTTTGCCATGCCATAGACTGCAGTACACCAGGCTCCTCTGTCCTCCACTATTTTCCAGAGTTTGCTCATATTCATGTCCATTGAGTCGGTGATGCTGTCTGCCCATCTCATCCTCTGCTGCCCCCTTTTTCTTTTGCTTTCCATCTTTCCTAGCATCAGGGTCTTTTCCAGTGAGTTGGCTCTTCACATCAGATAGCCAAAATATTGGAGCTTCAGTTCAGCAGAAATCCTTCTATGAATATTCAGGGTTGATTTCCTATAGGATTGACTGGTTTGATCTCCTTGCAGTCCACGAGACTCTCAAGAGTCTTCTCTAGCACCACAATTTGAGAGCATCAGTTCTTCGGCACTCCACCTTCTTCATAGTCCAACTCTCACATCCATACATGAATACTGGAAAAACAATAGCTTTGACTGTACAGACCTTCTACTGGGGATATGGTACCCAAACAACCAAATTTAATTTTTCAGTTCAGTTCAGTCGCTCAGTTATGTCCGACTCTTTGTGACCCCATGAATCGCAGCACACCAGGCCTCCCTGTCCATCACCAACTCCCAGAGTTCACTCAGACTCACGTCCATCGAGTCAGTGATGCCATCCAGCCATCTCATCCTCTGTCGTCCCCTTCTCCTCCTGCCCCCAATCCCTCCCAGCATCAGAGTCTTTTCCAATGAGTCAACTCTTCGCATGAGCTGGCCAAAGTACTGGAGTTTCAGCTTCAGCATCATTCCCTCCAAAGAAATCCCAGGGCTGATCTCCTTCAGAATGGACTGGTTGGATCTCCTTGCGGTCCAAGGGACTCTCAAGAGTCTTCTCCAACACCACAATTCAAAAGCATCAAGTCTTCGGCATTCAGCTTTCTTCACAGTCCAACTCTCACATCCATATATGACCACTGGGAAAACCATAGCCTTGACTAGATGGACCTTTGTTGGCAAAATTATGTCTCTGCTTTTGAATATGCTATCTAGGTTGGTCATAACTTTTCTTCAAGGCATTTAGAACATATGAAAGAAGAGTAAATTGGCCATGGGTTTGGGATTTCTGTTAAGCTAAGTTCATAGATATTATTTTACTTATAGTTTACTTCTTTGATTATTTTCTGTTCTCATTAGTTTTCCAGAAACTGTTCTCATTAGTTTTCCAGTTTTCCAGAGTGGCTAGACAAGTAAGCTCTGGGTAGATATCTCATTACATACTGATATTTTATGATATTTCTTGGTATTTTTCTGGGCCGCAAAATCACTGCAGATGGTAATTGCAGCCATGAAGTTAAAAGACGCTTACTCCTTGGAAGGAAAGTTATGACCAACCTAGATAGCATATTCAAAAGCAGAGACATTACTTTGCCAACAAAGGTTCGTCTAGTCAAGGCTATGGTTTTTCCTGTGGTCATGTATAGATGTGAGAGTTGGACCGTGAAGAAGGCTGAGCACCGAAGAATTGATGCTTTTGAACTGTGGTGTTGGAGAAGACTCTTGAGAGTCCCTTGGACTGCAAGGAGATCCAACCAGTCCATTCTGAAGGAGATCAGCCCTGGGATTTCTTTGGAAGGAATGATGCTAAAGCTGAAACTCCAGTACTTTGGCCAGCTCATGCGAAGAGTTGACTCATTGGAAAAGACTGATGCTGGGAGGGATTGGGGGCAGGAGGAGAAGGGGACGGCAGAGGATGAGATGGCTGGATGACATCACTGACTCGATGGACGTGAGTCTGAGTGAACTCTGGGAGTTGGTGGTGGACAGGGAGGCCTGGCGTGCTGCGATTCATGGGGTCGCAAAGAGTCGGACACGACTGAGCGACTGAACTGAACTGAACTGGTATTATAAGTATGCTATGTACTTTTATTATATTATTGAAATAAGATAAACAGTTACAGAAGCTGAAATTTAAGAACTATCACTTCATACCTCTTTGTTTTTTTTCTCTGCCTTTCCATGAAACTTAATTACTCTATTATAATTATCTACCTTTAGCACTGACCAGATCTTAAACTAATGAAAGTTACAGAAAAAAAAAGTGTAGTGTTTTAGTTTCTATAATCTTTATCCATTAAATGTGTATTTAATCCTCACTATTTTTTTTAAGGTTTCTCAAGTGGCACAGGGGCTTCCCTGGTAGGTCAGATGGTAAAGAATCTGCCTGCCACTGCAGGAGACCCAGGTTCAGTCCCTGGGTGGGGAAGATCCGCTGGAGGAAGGAATTGCAACCCACTCCAGTATTCTTGCCTGGAGAATTTCATGGACAGAGGAATCTGGAAGGCTACAGTCCCTGGGGTCACCTAGAGTCAGACACGACTTTCAGGTGGCTCAGTGGTAATGAACCCTCCTGCCAATGTAGGAGATGCGGGTGTGATCTCTGGGTCAGAAGATTCCCTGGAGAAGGAAATGGTAACCCACTCCAGTAGTCTTGCCTGGAAAATCAGAGGAACCTGGAGGTCTTACAGTCCATGGAGTAGCAAAGAGTCGGACATGACTGAGCATACACACATGCATGTACTTTAAAAAAAAAATCATTCCAATTTGCTTTAAGGGAGTGGTTTTGAGGAGAAAACTCAATATAGTTGTGTGCACCCATGGTATCAAGTGAGGAAAAATATTGAAAGGAAAGTGTTGGAAGGAAAAGTTCTTGCCAGGGTCTCTTTTGTTCCAAGCTACTTTTTCCTTGTTGACTCAAAAGAACAAATAGTAAAGGCGCTGAAAGACCTCACTTCTTTTGGCCATACTTATATACAGCAGAGACATGAAACACCAGCTCCAATCCAAGACCTTCAGTGGGTAGTTTGGGGAAAGTGTTATCCATAGTTGCTCTAGTACATTTCAGCCTTCTGGATTTAAAGAATCTGCCTGCAATGCAGGGGACCCCAGTTCAATTCCTGGGTTGGGAAGATCCACTAGAGAAGGGATATTCTACCCACTCCAGTATTCTTGGGCTTCCCTGTTGGCTCAGCTGGTAAAGAATCCACCTGCAATGTGGGACACCTGGGTTTGATCCCTGGGTTGGGAAGATTCCCTGGAGAAGGGAAAGGCTACCCACTCCAGTATTCTGGCCTGGAGAATTCCATGGACTGTGTAGTCTGTGGGGTCACAAAGAGTTGGACACTGGAAAATCCCATGGATGGAGGAGCCTGGTGGGCTGCAGTCCATGGGGTTGCTAAGAGTCGGACACGACTGAGCGACTTCACTTTGACTTTCCACTTTTGTGCATTGGGGAAGGAAATGGCAACCCACTCCAGTGTTCTTGCCTGGAGAATCCCAGGGACGGGGGAGCCTGGTGGGTTGCCGTCTCTGTCGCACAGAGTCGGAGACGACTGAGGTGACTTAGCAGCAGCAGCAGAACAACTTTCACTTTCACCAAGCTCGTCTATTACCTATTAGAGATCACCATTTCTGTATATTCCTTCTCCTTTAAGATGTATTAGCTACTTAGTAAATTCTTTGTTCCTTTCATCTTTATTTACATCCCCCTTTTCTTTAAAAAAATTCTGTATATATACTAGATTTGCCTTCTCTGGGTCATAAAGTGAGATCATAGATGCAGGAATAAATATGGACCAATTCCTTTTCTTATGGAATTTATTCATTCATTCAAAAAAGGAGTTTTAATTAATTAAAAATAGTTTAGAATACCAGCTGTCCTAGGCTTTGAATGTCAGATGCTCAGAAAACAAGGGTAACATAACCATTGCACTTGCACAGTAAGTCATGCATGCAGCTCAGTTCTCAGAGCTTTAGTTTTCTTATCTGTTACAGGAGAAGGTATCTCACAAAGCTATTTGAAAGCTTAGCTAAGATAATGCATGTGAAAGCATTGTAAAATTGTAAAGTGTGGACGCGTTTGTTGTCATGTTTGGTTTAAAAATAGAAGCTGGGAGAATTTTAATACTGAAACCATTTAGATAACCCACTTATGAAACTCTGGGTAAAGTGAGAGAAACAATGCATGTCAAATGTGATTCATTCCCAGGAGAGTGTTTGGAGATTGTATTGTCAGGAGCCTTGCATTCTAGAAATTATTTCATTGGCGTTTATGCGAAGTGTTATTGGAAATAACATAGCTTCTTTTGACATCACACATTACTATCAACCTTTGTTAGCACTCATAGTGCATTTTTACTATATCTTATTAATAAGGATGTATTGAATGAACCCCATGGCAGTGAGAAATGTGTAAGATGCGATTTTGTAGTTGGTTTCTAGAGTGTCTTTATAGCAGTCACCCAGTGTTTCTATTTATTGTTTTTCCTTTCCCTCCCGCTTTTTGTTTCTGTTACTTCTTTACAGGTAGGAATATTATATGTTCCAGGTTTCCTGAGACAGTCCTAGGTTATGCCTGTTGTCCTAGCATCCCATCTCTTTATCATTTTAGCATTCTTAAAAATGTTCCAATCTGGATCATATGTTATATGGCCACCTTGGCTCAAGGCATAAGAAAAAATGAGGAAGGCACCCGAAAATTAGTGGAATTGTAAAGATCTGCGGCAACTGATCTCAGAGTGTGGACTTGGTCCAGTAATATCGTGAAATGCAACTTAGAGATTTAAGTCACTGTATTGTGTCTGATTATCAGTTCATATCACAGCAGGGTTCTAGTGAGCTGTTAAGACTAGAGCATGTGTTTGTTCACCCAGACTCAGAATAGCAGCTTTGGCACTTGAAAGGTTCTCACTCAGGTATGGCTTGTTGGAGCTTGAAGGCTGACATTCCTTTAAAGGCCCCTCAAGGTTTTTACTTCAGTGTGAACATATGCATTAAGATGGTATTGATCTAGTTTTTGACCATTATTCACCCACAGCAGCCAACCAGTGGGGTTGTAAAACATGTCTACCGCCCCTTCCCCACCTGTATGGCTCTCTGAATTAAAGATTCAGCTTAGAGGGATGGGCCCATGTTGCAGCCTCTCTGCCACAGCCTCCTCCCCTTTTACAGTGTGAAAGTTGGAGCGAAAGGTCCAAAATAGAGAATTCTACAAAGAGAAAGGTGCCACTTTGTGTGTCTACTTGCAATCCCTATCATAATGCAATGATACTCCTTGTCTCTTCCTGCCAGCATTAATATGAATTTTTAAATAAAGGTCAAGGGAAGGGCTTCTTTGGTAGTGGTAAATTCACCTGCCAATGCAAGAGACACAGGTTCAATCCCTGATCTGTGAAGAACCCATATGCCACAGAGCAGCCAAACCCGTGTGCTACAACTTCTGAGCCTGTGCTCTAGAGTCTGGGAGCTACAACTACTGAGCCACATGCCGCAGCTGCTGAAGTCCATGCAGCCTAGAGCCCGTGCTCCGCAACAAGAGAAACCACCACAATGAGAAGCTCGCTTACCATAACTAGAAAAAAAGCCTGTGCAGCAACAAAGACCCAGCACAGCCAAAAATAAAGAAATAAATACTTTTTTTTTAAGTCAAGGGGAGATAGACAGCAGGACCTACTGTGTGTGTGTGTGTATATATATATATAGCACAGGGAACTATATTCAATATCTTGTGATAACTTGTAATGGAAAAGAATCTGAAAAAGTACACCTGAAGCTAACACAACCTTGTAAATCAACTATACTTCAATTTTTAAAAAATAGATCAAGAGGATACTTTACTGTTTTAGTATATGCAATCCCAGGATCGTCAAAGCATGGCAGTTTGATCAAGTTCACTGCAAATTTGCTAGGTTAAAAGCAAATGCAAAGCAAATAAAAAATACAAATAGTGAACACCTTTGAAACCTTAAAAAAATAGTAACTACCTTTGAAACCTTTAAAAAAAGCACAACTCTGCTATTCCTCACTTCTCTAAATAAAGACACAGACCTCTACTGCCTAGTTTGTTTGACTATATTCTGGCTATTTAACTTCTATTATTTTACAAAATGTCCTTCATCTACAAAAGAAGGATTTAGGTGGTTTTTTCAGAGCCCTTTCTATTGTAAAGCATAGCAACTAAGAGTTTTATGATCATACAACACTATATGTAATATATACATGTGTCTTTAACACTATGGTTTTATTTTTGTAAGTTCACCTCCAAAATAAATGTTGTTAGTACATATAAATTTTGTATTTCCCCCCATATTCCTGGTTCTCTTTCTTTTAAAAAGTCTACTTTTGTTTCATAACTTCAGAAGTTTTTTTATGTTAACCTGTAATTAGTTGTATAAATTTCTGCTCCATAATGGTAATTTAAGGAATCTGGTCTCACTGTTCCAGCAATAGCTAGAACTTTCTTCTCTGCTTTAACAGCATTCTCTCTGTTATTTGTTTTGGGGATGTGTGTGCATTATTGTTCTAGAAGATACTTTGGGTCCAGCCGTAACTGTGTTCTCTCAACATCATGACCCCTTCAGTCTTAGGACAGAAGTCTGGAATTTATTCTCATCTCTGTTCTGACTAATTGGTTACATACCACGCCCTGTATCATGTGGTAATCAGGCATTTCTCATCCTCAGACTTCTGGATGAAAGAATTCATTTTTTCTATAAATTTACTCTCAGAGACAGTGTTGAGTTTTATTAAATATAAATCACTCTGAGCTAAGGATGAAGAATGAACATACAATTCCATATGGAGCAACTAAAATTGCTGTATTAAATACAGACTTAGTGAAAACATATTAATTGTGTTCAGAGAGATTTTAAATACACTGACTTGAGGGTGTGTTGCTGTACTGAAAACAATAAACTTAGGTCAGCATGGAGTCCAGTTTCATTGACCCTCCCACAGAGTTTTGGTGAGAGTTTTAATTGGCACCTTTCTGCAGGGCAGCCTGACATTATCCATCAGAATGTGCAGGCTCATTCTTTTCTTCTCACAAATCCACTTCTTGGAATTGATTCACAGCAAATTATTGAATAAATACACAAAGCTGTATGTAAAAATATGTTCCTTAAAGAGTTTGTAATATGAAAAAATTAGAATCTGAATACTCAAAAATAAAGGTCAAATAAAATATAGCGTAAATATGAAAGAAGATGCTATGCAGGTATCAAAAGAAGAGATATATTAATAGGGGGGTGTGTGTGTGTGTGTGTGTGTGTGTGTGTGTGTGTGTAAGTTACTTAGTCGTCTTTGACTCTGTGACCCCATACAGTCCATGGAATTCTCTGGGCCAGAATACAGGAGTGGGTAGCTGTTCCCTTCTCAGGATATTAATCTTGGAGCCAGACGTCCTGGAATGCGAAGTCAAGTGGGACTTAGAAAGCATCACTACGAACAATGCTAGTGGAGGTGATGGAATTCCAGTTGAGCTATTCCAAATCCTAAAAGAGGATGCTGTGAAAGTGCTGCACTCAATATGCCAGCAAATTTGGAACACTCAGCAGTGGCCACAGGACTGGAAAAGGTCAGTTTTCATTCCAATCCCAAAGAAAGGCAGTGCCAAAGAATACTCAAACTACTGCACAATTGCACTCATCTCACACACTAGTAAAGTAATGCTCAAAATTCTCCAAGCCAGGCTTCAGCAATATGTGAACCGTGAACTTCCAGATGTTCAAGCTGGATTTAGAAAAGGCAGAGGAACCAGAGATCAAATTGCCAACATACACTGGATCATTGAAAAAGCAAGAGAGTTCCAGAAAAACATATATTTCTGCTTTATTGACTATGCCAAAGCCTTTGACTGTGTGGATCACTAGCAACTGTGGAAAATTCTGAAAGAGATGGGAATACCAGACCACCTGACCTGCCTCTTGAGAAATCTGTATGCAGGTCAGGAAACAACAGTTAGCACTGGACATGGAACAACAGGCTGGTTCCAAATAGGAAAAGGAGAACGTCAAGGCTGTATATTGTCACCCTGCCTATTTAACTTATACGCAGAGTACATCATGAGAAACACTGGGCTGGAAAAAGCACAAGCTGGAATCAAGACTGCTGGGAGAAATATCAATAACCTCAGTTATGCAGATGACACCACCCTTATGGTAGAAAATGAAGAGAAACTAAAAAGCCTCTTGATGAAAGTGAAAGAGGAGAGTGAAAAAGTTGGCTTAAAGCTCAACATTCAGAAAACTTAAGATCATGGCATCTGGTCCCGTCACGCCATGGCAAATAGATGGAGAAACAATGGAAACAGTGGCAGACTTTATTTCGGGGGGCTCCAAAATCACTGCAGATGGTGACTGCAGTGATGAAATTAGAAGACCTTTACTCCTTGGGAGAAAAGTTATGACCAACCTAGACAGCATATTAAAAAGCAGAGACATTACTTTGCCAACAAAGGTCCGTCTAGCAAGGCTTATGGTTTTTCCAGTAGTCATGTATGGATGTGAGAGTTGGACTATAAAGAAAGCTGAGCACCGAAGAATTAATGCTTTTGCACTGTGGTATTGGAGAAGACTCTTGAGAGTCCCTTGGACTGCAAGGAGATCCATCTAGTCAATCCTTAAGGAAATTTGTCCTGAATATTCATTGGAAGGACTGATGTTGAAGCTGGAACTCCAATACTTTGGCTACCTGATGCAAAGAGCTGACTCATTGGAAAAGACCCTGATGCTGGGAATGATTGAAAGCGGGAGGAGAAGGGGATGACAGAGGATGAGATGGTTGGATGGCATCACTGACTCAATGGACATGAGTTTGAGTAAACTCCTGGAGTTGGTGATGAACAAGGAGGCCTGGAGTGGTGCAGCCCATGGGATTGTAAAGAGTTGGATATGACTGAGCAACTGAACTGAACCTGTAAAATATGTGAATAATGTTAAAAGAAATGAAATAACATATTTGGAGAAAAATACCTAAGTACACCCATGTGTATGTGAGCACAGAGAAGAACTGGGAAACTATATAGCAAAAGGTTGATAGTAATGAAATTACAGCTGATTTCCCCCTTTCTCTCTTAAACTTTTATTGTTGGAAATTTAGTACTATTACATTGAGGAGGGGGAAGATAACTTAATTTGAAAATTGCAGAAAAAAGCAACCACTCTGGGACTGAATTGGAGGAGAAATGAGAGCCCTGCTGTTGCAGCAACCCTTTGATGTTGATTGGCAGGAGTTCTTTGGCCATTACTGTGCCAGGAGGAACTTTGGAGGCCGTGCGGGCCTGTGAGACAAGATCCCTGTCCTGCTGACCTATGCACAAGGTCCCCTACAGCCCGGCAATATCGGCCCTGGGGAGCCTCATGTGCCCCCTTGGGCCAGGATCTAGAACAGAATTACTGAAAGTCTGTCAGGTCTGGAAGTGTCTGTAGGGCTGTCCAAGTCCAGCTATGAAGAACTGGAGGTCTAGAGTGTATAAGTAACTTTCTCATAGCCCTGGGGGTATTTCCAGGCCAAGTCGAGATGAAGACACAGTTCCCAGGCTCTTTGTCTTGGGCTGCTATTTTGTTTATGCCCGAATTCTGCTATTGTGGATGAGTCCCCAGTTCTCACAAGCAGCTTTAAAGGCCAGAGGAAAAGAGGTTTCTAGGTAAGGGGATCAGTTTTTTCTTGTAACTTAGGACATTAACTTGTTAGACCTTTTGTCCAGATCTGTGTCCTGTGAAATATATGGAAATTCAGGGCTTCCTGATGTTCCTTGGGTCCCGGCCTCTTTGGGATGCCTCATAAAGCCTCAGAACCTCTCTCTTGAGCAATGTAGGTTTGCTAGAAACCATAAAACTTTGCATTTGGTTTACGGGTTCCAAAAGATCTCTGAGACTTGTCGCTTTATTGTCAATGTTATCTTGTGTTCCCGACGTTTTCAAGTAAGTTCTCTTGCATTTGAACACAGTAAGACTATGAACTGGTTTTCATACCTTTGTGTTAAACATGTTTCTTTTTTTTTTTAATTATTTTAATTGGAGACTGATTACTTTACAATATTGTGGTGGTTTTTGCCATACATTGACATGAATCAGCCATGGGTGTACATCCCGAACGCCCCTCCCACCTCCCTCCCCATCCCATCCCTCTGGGTTGTCCCAGTGCACTGGCTTTGAGTGCCCTGTTTCGTGTACTGAACTTGGACTGATGATCTATTTCACATATGGTAATATACATGTTTCATGCTATTCTCTCAAATCATCCCACCCTCGCCTTCTCCCATAGCATCCAAAAGTCTGTTCTTTATATCTGTGTCTCTTTTGCTGTCTTACATATAGGGTCATCGTTAACGATCTTTCTAAGTTCCATATATACGCATTAAACATGTTTCTTGATAGAACAACAGTCTGGAAAGAGAGAAAGAAAGGACAGGAACTAGGAAGATCCAGCCATCTCACCACATTAGCCACTTATTTTGTTTCCTGTTACTGTTGGATTGTCTTTCCAATAAAAGTGAAATTTTATGATATTTTTAAAATCTCCTACCACACTAGCATAACTGCTTTCATTCTGGCAATGCATTCTGCTCTATTCCTGTCCAGGTGAATAATTTATGATGACAACCAAAGACTGTCTTCAGTGCGTTCTTTCATGCTGTTCTTTGGAAGAGGACAGTCCCTTCCATGAGAAAGACACAGGCAGGGCCCAAGATGAGGCTAGAACTTCTCACCAAAACCTACGTGTCTGAAAAAGAGCAGGCAGTTTCCACTTACAATACTTTAGAGTTTTGAAAATAGCCTGGTGCCATGATTTTCACATCAGCTGGAGGAGTTGTTAACATGCTGACCACTGGACCCACCTGAGGACTTTCTGATTCAGTGGTCTGGGGTGGGCCCAAGGATATGTATTTCTTGTTCCCAGGTGATGCTGGCATGGCTGGTCCAGGGTCACACTTTGAGAAACAGTGACCTAGGGAGTGGGAGTCTATAAGGCAGTGTGTTTTCTAACCTTTTCTGATAATAAGAATTACTTGGATGTGTGTGAAGGATATACATTTCAACTCCATTCCAGACTCACTGAAGCAGAATCTCTGGGGAGTGTTGGGATGCTGCATTTCCAGACTTGGGGAACTACCATTGCTATCAGGTAAACACCCCGCAGATCACCAGGGGACAGTAGAATTTACCTACCATTCAGCCGCTGTTCCCCCATCCATTGCATGTTTGACCCTATGATCCCCTCAGCGCCTAGACATGTATCTGTCTGTCTTCATTCTCATTTTAAGTGGTTTTTATGCCATCTTTGTAAAACATTTTTATTTCAGGTGTTCAATAAATTGTGTAAAAGAGACACTAGAACAGCTGCCTTTTGAGAACTCTGAGGTTTTATTGAGTTCTCTTTCTGTAAAGACAGTTACAGTCTTGGTACATGCACGTGTGTGTGTGACTGTGAGTAAAGCAGGGGGCTGGAAGGAGGGTAGGAAGAAAGAAATGTGCACTTCTGTGAAGTTCCCTGGTAATACAGCTGGTCTGGGGCCACACTTTGAGAACCACTGAAATAGACCAGTGACTCAAACATAGCACATTGGCATTGCCTAAGGGAGCCTTAAAAAATACTTCTGCCTGGGCCCCAACCACAGAGTACTTAATGGATAATTATTAGCATATAATGTAATACCATATCACCACATAACTACCGGTCATGTACTTGGACCTGGATAGTAATTCCAGTGACCAACCAAGGCTATGAACCACCTGGGGGGTCCCTTGGGATACAGGGTACCCTGTTCAGAAGCATGAGGCCTGATGGGGAAAATAGGGCTAAGCCAGTGCCTCTCCCACCGCAGTGTGTACGAATCACCTGGGCTGTGTCTTACGATGCCGATTCTGATTCAGTATGTCTTCAGTGGGATCCAAGATTCTACTTTTTTAAAGAAGTCACATAGATGCTGCTGCTCTTGACCTGGGTACCACACTTGGAGTAGCAAGGGGCTTAGAAAATATTGACCAACACATGTAAATGTCCATCAATACAAACGTCATTTTTTTTTAATAGTGTAGAACAAATAAAAACACAGTTGCCGGACATTTTAAATTAAAAATAAAGCTATTGTGTCATTAGTGAACTTTTCTCTTCCCTTGACAGCTAGAAATTTTTGTTTTTGTTTCTAAACTAATGTTTGTGAGTTAACTCTGCTTTAGTGTGATAGACATATACTATCGGGTCTTTTATCCTGCAAGTCTGGATCTCATTGTTTCCTGTCTTTCTGAATTTAGGATCTTGCTCACTACCTCATTGTCTCAGACTCTGCCCAATTGGTGTTATCACCCAGAAGCCTAAGTGTTCAGTCATGCCCCAAGGCCCTCATTTCAGAAGCTGATGGCATTTGGCTCCGAAGTGCTGCCAAATTGCACACTTGGTGAGCCAGACTTCTTGGTACATGGCTTCAGTTTGTTTTTGGCTTGAGCCCAACCTTTCTGCCCTAGGTGAGGAGTGAAGCCTTTTCTCTGGCAGGTTCCATGCTCTGGTACTTTTCCTAGCGTGGTAGAGTTGAGACATTGCTGTCAGAGTCTTTTAGAAGGGGGAATGGAGATGCTCAAGAAGGAAGAGGCAGGACCTTAGATGATGAGAAAGGGTTTTAAGTCTTTGTCATGGAGTCGGCTTCCCTTAGCCTGCTGCATTTCCCAGCTGAATGTGGCAGAAGTGTTAGGTGATTGATGGCTTCTGAATTGGCACTAAAAGGAGCATCTGTGGCTTCTCCCTATTTGAAATTGGTGGGAATAACCCCAGGAGTCCACAGTTCCCATTGCTGACAAGAGGACAAAGATCTTCCTCCTGGGTGTGACCTGAGACCCGTCAGGCTGTCACCACACTGCTGTTACCCAGAGCATCTCTCAGTAGAATGGAACACCAGCAGGAAACAGGGATTCTCAGCCATTTCCCAGTTTTAAATGAAATCTCCATGGCAGATGCCAACGCCCCCACCCTGCATAAACTAGAATTTGCCCTCAAGCATGGGTAGATGAACATCAGCTAGATTTTTGCACAGTCATGAAAGCAGTCTGCTTGTCCCAGCTGGAAAGCCTGAGACAATAAAATAGCAGAGAATGTTCTGAATCTATATTAAAAAGATAAAAGCATAAATGAGATTTATTTCAGCTGAAGGATAGCAGTATTCCAGCCTTACTGGAATAGCTTGAATGGCCTGTTTAGAGCAACTTGAACTTGACTGTGAATGAGGTACAGTAGATGCTAGTGCTGTCTTTTTACATCTCCGGATTCGGTTTCTGGTTCCAGCTTTTCCCATAACCATTTTCAGTTGAAGTGCACATGTTGTATTGATAACACAGTTTAACTTTTGGGGAACTTTTGTCAGGCAGCAAATTATAAAGTACCTTCTGATCTAGGCACTTGACCTCTTTTAAGTTTCCCTTAAATAAGCTTGTATCTTCTGGGGAAAATACAAGAATATCTGGAAAGTTTCTGTGTAGCATGGCTGAACCTTTCTGCTCTAAAGATTAGAAAATAAAATTTTTTTGAAAATTAAAATCAAAGGACTGGTCTGAATAAACTGTTCCTGGAAGGTCCAGATCCAGTGTCCTTTCCCCATGATATTATAACTGAAGGAGCCCTGACCTACCTCTCATTAAAGATAATAAAAAGCCTAAGCAAACTACTTAAAAATAAGATCATTTATATTATGTTACTAATTGGCTTTAAAGTCCTCATTTAATTAAGGTCCACCCTAGCGCTAATGATTCAGGAGGTTTGGAGTGGCCTGAGACTTTGCATTTCTAAGTAGGTCCCAGAAGGTCATGCTTTGCTGCTGGTCTGGGAACCACACTTGGAGACCTACTCTTTGGAAGATAAGAATCTTAAGAATGTGTTGTGATCCCCTTTTATTTAGTCCAGGTACCCTTGAACTTGTTATTAACAATATTGATCAATTCAAAAGTAATTACAGAGACTATCACATAAAAATCCAGAAGGAATTAAAGGGAAAATATCTGCTACAGCAGTAAATAAAGAGCTGCACATTTTAAATAATTTAAATAGGTAATGAAGGAAAAGCCTTTCAAACTGTACCAAACTAATTCTCTTATATCTGTAATTGGTTTGATTCTTTAATATTTGAATAAGCAAAAGCACTGATACTTTAACTCATAATCTACCACTAGGAGAGATGCTTCCTAAGTAAGAGCAAGGCTTCACTAATATAGACTATTTATAACATCAAGGTTTAGGATTCTGCTATGGTCTGTTTTCCCTAAACCCCATTAGAGGTGAACCAATGCACTCAATAAATACCATTTCACATCCCTGCCTGTCCTGAGTCATAACATTACTTCCCTCTAAAGTAAAAAATGTGAAGGTGGTAAACTTTAAACAAACTTTAATAATTCTAATTTTCATTGGTCTACTCTTCTTCAGACTGTCTTTTACTCTTTTTTTTTTTTTTGCAGGGAAGTACCTGGTTTTAGCCTAGGTTATGAGCTGATAAATTTCCATCACAGAAAATTTCCTAGAAAGAAAATTTGCCATCATTACTTCTAAGTGTTGCGTAAGCTGTGTGATTCCCAGCAACCCAGCTGGAGCAGAGCCATGCAGGGCTCTGAGGCATCTGCAGGCTCCAAGATGGTTTTAACCCCTTCATTGGAGGCATTTCCTTACGCATACTCTTGGAAAGATGACGATGTACTTTTGTGATGTAGAGAGGATGTGGATGGGAGAGAGTCTGTCAAAGAGCTGGATATATCCACTTTTGTACCTAAAGAAGCAAATCTTAGCATGTTCAGTTCAGTTCAGTCACTCAGCATATCCGACTCTTTGCGACCCCATGAACCACAGCACACCAGGCCTCCCTGTCCATCACCAACTCCCGGAGTTTACTCAAACTCATGTCCATTGACTCGGTGATGCCCTCCAACCATCTCATCCTCTGTTGTCCCCTTCTCCTCCTGCCCCCAATCTTTCCCAGCATCAGGGTCTTTTCAAACAAGTCAGCTCTTCGCATCAGGTGGCCAAAATAGTGGAGTTTCACCTTCAGCATCAGTTCTTCCAATGAATACCCAGGACCGATTTCCCTTAGGATGGACTGGTTGGATCTCCTTGCAGTCCAAGGGACTCTCAAGAGTTCTCCAATACCACAGTTCAAAAACATCAATTCTTTGGCGCTCAGCCCTCTTTATAGTCCAACTCTCACATCGATACATGACTACTGGAAAAACCATAGCCATGACTAGACAGACCTTTGTTGACAAAGTCATGTCCTTGCTTTTTAATATGCTGTCTAGGTTGGTCATAACTTTCCTCCAAGGAGTAAGTGTCTTTTAATTTCATGGCTGCAGTCACCACTTGCAGTGATTTGGGAGCCCAAAAAGATAAAGTCACCACTTGTTTCCACTGTTTCCCCATCTATTTGCCATGAAGTGATGGGACCAGATGCCATGATCTTAGTTTTCTGAATGTTGAACTTTAAGCAACTTTTTCACTTTTCTCTTTCACTTTTAGCTCTTCTTCACTTTCTGCCATAAGGGTGGTGTCATCTGCATATCTGAGGTTATTGATATTTCTCCCAGCAGTCTTGATTCCAGCTTGTGCTTCTTCCAGCCCAGCGTTTCTCATGATGTACTCTGCATAGAAGTTAAGTAAACAGGGTGACAATATACAGCCTTGACATTCTCCTTTTCCTGTTTGGAACCAGTCTGTTGTTCCATGTCCAGTTCTAAGTGTTGCTTCCTGACCTGCATACAGATTTCTCAAGAGGCAGGTCAGGTGGTCTGGTGTTCCCATCTCTTTCAGAATTTTCCACAGTTTATTGTGATCCACACAGTCAAGGCTTTGACATAGTCAATAAAGCAGAAATAGATGTTTTTCTGGAACTCCTTTGCTTTTTCAGTGATCCAGCGGATGTTGGCAATTTGATCTCTGGTTCCTCGGCCTTTCCTAAAACCAGCTTGAACATTGGAAGTTCACGGTTCATGTGTTGCTGAAGCCTGGCTTGGAGAATTTTGAGCATTACTTTGCTAGCGTGTGAGATGAGTGCAATTGTGCAGTAGTTTGAGCATTCTTTGGCGTTGCCTTTCTTTGGGATTGGACTGAAAACTGACCTTTTCCAGTCCTGTGGCCACTGCTGAGTTTTCCAAATTTGCTGGCATATTGAGTGCAGCACTTGCACAGCATCCTCTTTTAGGGTTTGAAATAGCTCAACTGGAATTCCATTGCCTTCACTAACTTTGTTCATAGTGATGCTTCCTAAGGCCCACTTGACTTCACATTCCAGGATGTCTGGCTCTAGGTGAGTGATCACATCATCATGATTATCTGGGTTGTGAAGATCTCTTTTGTATGGTTCTTCTGTGTATTCTTGCCACTTCTTCTTAATATCTTCTACTTCTGTCAGGTCCATACCATTTCTGTCCTTTATTGAGCCCATCTCTGCATGAAATAGTCCTTTGGTATCTCTAATTTTCTTGAAGTGATCTCTAGTCTTTCCCATTCTATTGTTTTCCTCTATTTCTTTGCATTGGTCGCTGAGGAAGGCTTTCTTATCTCTCCTTGCTATTCTTTGGAACTCTGCATTCAGATGCTTATATCTTTCCTTTTATCCTTTGTTTTCGCTTCTCTTCTTTTCACAGCTATTTGTAAGCCCACCTCTAACAGCCATTTTGCTTTTTTGCATTCCTTATTCTTGGGGATGATCTTGATTCCTGTCTCCTGTACAGTGTCATGAACCTCCATCCATAGTTCATCAGGTACTCTATCAGATCTAGTCCCTTAAATCTATTTCTCACTTCCACTGTATAATCAGAAGGGATTTGATTCAGGTCATACCTGAATGGTCTAGTGGTTTTCCCCACTTTCTTCAGTTTAAGTCTGAATTTGGCAATAAGGAGTTCATGGTCTGAGCCACAGTCAGCTCCCGGTCTTATTTTTGCCGACTGTATAGAATTTCTCCATCTTCGGCTGCAAAGAATATAATCAGTCTGATTTCGGTGTTGAGCGGTGATGTCCATGTGTAGAGTCTTCTCTTGTGTTGTTGGAAGAGGGTATTTGCTACGACCAGTGCGTTCTCTTGGCAAAACTCTACTAGCCTTTGCCTTGGTTCATTTTGTACCCCAACGCCAATTTTGCCTGTTACTCCAGGTGTTTCTTGACTTCCTACTTTTGCATTCCAGTCCCCAATAATCAAAAGGACATTTTTTGGGGGTATTAGTTCTAAAAGATCTTGTAGGTCTTCATAGAATCGTTCAACTTCAGCTTCTTCATTGTTACCGGTCAGGGCATAGACTTGGATTACCGTGATATTGAATGGTTTGCCTTGGAAACAGAGATCATTCTGTCGTTTTTGAGAGTGTAGCCAAGTACTGCATTTCGGACTCTTTTGTTGACTATGATGGCTACTCCATTTCTTCTAAGGGATTTCTGCCCACAGTAGTTGATATAATGGTCATCTGAGTTAAGTTCCTTCATTCCAGTCCATCTTAGTTCACTGATTCCTAGAATGTCGATGTTAACTCTTGCCATCTCCTATTTGACCACTTCCAATTTGCCTTGATTCATGGACCTAACATTCCAGGTTCCTATGCACTATTGCTCTTTACAGCATCAGACCCTGCTTCTATCACCAGTCACATCCACAGCTGGGTGTTGTTTTTTGCTTTGGCTCCATCCCTTCATTCTTTCTGGAGTTATTTCTCCACTGATCTCCAGTAGCATATTGGGCACCTACCGACCTGGGGAGTTCCTCTTTCAGTATCCTATCTTTTTGCCTTTTCATACTGTTCATGGGGTTCTCAAGGCAAGAATACTGAAGTGGTTTGCCATTCCCTTCTCCAGTGGACCACATTCTCTCAGACCTCTCCACCATGACCCATCCTTCTTGGATGGCCCCACATGACATGGCTTAATCTCATTGAGTTAGACAAGGCTGTGGTCTGTGTGATCAGATTGGCTAGTTGTCTGTGATTGTGGTTTCAGTCTGCCCTCTGATGCCCTCTTTCAGCACTTACCATCTTACTTGGGTTTCTCTTACCTTGGATGTGGGGTATCTCTTCACGGCTTTCCAGCAAAGCCCAGCCACTGCTCCTTACCTTGGACCTGTGGTATCTCCTCGTGGCCGCCACCCCTGACCTTGGACGTGGGGTGGCTCCTCTCAGCTGCTGCTGCTGACCTTGGACATGGGGTAGCTCCTCTCGGCCGCTGCTGCTGACCTCAGACGTGGGGTAGCTCCTGTGCTGCGCCGCCACCAACATAAGATAGTTTATCTTATGTCTCTGAAATGGAAACAAAATGGTGACTGGTTCAGATTCTAGGATGGTGTAGGTCTTTAAAAGCATGTTGAAGTAATTAAAATATGCATATAGTCAATATATTGAAGAGTCTCAGATGGTAACAATGACAACATTAGGATTGTCAAATAGTAAATTGTCATTTTTTGGCCTGTTTTGTCTTTTCCAGATTTTAAGTCAAATTCTTTATATTGCTTCTGTAACTTTATAAATTATAAAACATTATGTTATAAAAGACATTCTAGAATTTGCACATCAAAATGGTTATTTCCCATTTCATAATTGTCATTTTGAGCAGCAAGTTTCTTATTCCAGTTATACTACCTTTATCCTATCCATTTTTTAAAAACTCCTACAGTTCCATTGAGAATCTCCCACCTGTTTTCAGTGGTGGGAAATTTCTTAAGCACTGAATTTTTTGAAATTGTCAAATGGCATTCATGGCAAAGTCTAATGAATCAATATTAATAATCAAGATTGATATCTTGTGGAGTCTGGAAGAGATTATGACCAATAAGTGCTAAAATATACCCTGTGTGTCAGGGTATATTGAGTATACCATGGTATATTGAGGAGGTACCTCCTCAAGCTCTTAAACATTTAATCTGAAAGAATAAAGTTTGAAATGTAATTGCTTTGAAACCAATATTACATAAAATTCTGAAACACAACTTTCTACCTAAAAGGGATTAAAACAAAGCATCCTTGCAGTAAGCATATACATCCCTTAGGTAACTCCTTGAAAGGGACTTTACGCTATGCGTGTGAGTTCTTACTTCTTAGGGCAATCATGCTCTCACTCTTAAGTCACTAATCACAAAGCATGGCATATGAGCTGTAGGTGAATTCCTTAGCTCTAAAATGTAGCTCTTTCATTTACCAGCTATGTGACCTCAGCAAATTCTAAACCTCAGGTTCCTATCTGTAAAATGTAGAGAGAGGATGTTGGTACTTCATAGGATTGTTGTAAGGTTTAATTAATGTAATAACTGTTAAGTTCTTTAAAAGTGCCTTAAAGATAACATTATTTCACCAATTTCAAGATGCACGTTTTAACACTTCTCAAATGAGGATATATCTTACAATTAATGTAATTTTTCGGAGCATTTTATTAGCATTTAATTAGCAACATCTTTTTTTACCAATGGCACTTAATGGTACACTTCAGAGTAGATGACATTTTAGATTTCAGTAACTAATGTAAGCGCTTGATCAGCACTGGTGGTCATCAGCATTGTCATCAGTGTTGTGACCATCACCATCATAATCTTGGTTGTAACCAGGGCATTGGCATTTGATTGGTTGGCAGTACTGGCTTAGAGTGCACAAGTTTCAATTTTGCTTATTTGTTTTCATTGATGTTCTTATAAAACATCAAGTGAGCTCTTTTTCATATCTGTTTCATATTAAACTAATACATCTATGAAGTTAATTCATGCATCGACATTATTTTCGGCACCATACTTGGGGAGCTGTTATTCAATGCAAATCAGTCTCTTTAAATAAACAGGCAAGAAGGCAAATTATTTTCTTTGTGGGTGTATTTTTCTAAATCCCTTCAAAGAAGTGCTTTTTCTTAGCCAGCAAAACCAAGCCACTGTTGTACTAGTTAAGATTTACTGGTTTGCAGTCTTCTCTGACAGAGAAAAGAAGCAGTTTATTGATCTGGAACAGAGAATGGATCACAGCCAAACCTTTCATTGTTTATACAATGCAGTGATATAAGAATCTGCATATCATTAAGAAGACTGAGTCCTCACAGTTTGAAGCCACCTGTCAGGCATGAACAATAACTGGGAAAGATCGATAACACAATATAAAACTTGTTTCTGCACAGATACTGCCAGGATCCACACCCAGTGACAGGAATGTCTTGTTATTTTACCAGTGATATGCCTGTGGTTCCTAATTTGAGGCTTTGTCCTTATTTTGATTTTATTGTTCAGTTTGGGGGAGGGTGGGAGAGACCAGTTTGGATCTGAGATAAAGATCTTCTGCCAGGTGAAAGATGTTCAAGAACACGAGAGGACCTTGGACCAAAGTTCATGAAGCTTGACTCTGAAGATTCTGGGCACATATCCATCCAAACACCTTGACACATACTTCATTCACCCATAACACAAGCAGCATGTTTCTTCTTGCCTTCAGTTTTCCCTCAAGAGTTTAAATGGTGGTATTTATAAGCCACTATGAAGGAAGAATACACACACGCACAAACACACACACAGGACTCGACTGAGACCAGTAGACAGTTTTAGCTATTGTTGGCTTTTAAAAGTATAATTCCTTGAATAATTCCAGAAGCTGGGCTTCTTCCTTTTGCCCTCTCATCACCCCACTCCTTCAGTTCTCCCAGTCCCCACCTTATTTTATTAACAAAGCTACATTTGTCAGACATAATGCTCACTCTTTATCCCTAAAGAGTCGGAGCTCTGACTCTGCAAGTTCAGTGCCGTGGACCTGAACCAGGGCCTATTTTCAACAGAATGTCAAGTGATGACCTCATAGTCAGAGAGATTAGAGCTGTCCTGTCCTCTTGGTGAGCTGCCAGATAGAAACTGGGGAGCAACAGGGAGCGAGGAGGCCTCCCAGTGGAAGAGTGAGAATTGAGTCTCTGCGGGCAAGCTGAGCAGTACTCAACTGTAGCTAGAAAAGCCACACAAGGGAGCATGCCTGTCAGAAGCAGCCTGTAGAAGGTCCCTCAGAGTGCACTGAGCTGCAGCTTTGAACTGTAGTGCAGACCCATTCAGACAGTGAAGAAAAGATCCCCAGCTAAGCAGTAAGGAATTCTCACCCTGTGTGATCAAAGGGGTTAGCCGATTCCCCTTTCCTTCTTTTTGTTTACTTATGTTTCTGACCTCTTATAATCTCCATGACCGTGGCTTGATAGTTGCCTTTTGCATAGCACTTTAAAATGCTTTTTTCTTTCTCCAGTTCATTTTAAAGCAAACAAAACCAAGTTGACAGGAAGTATCTAATGTCTTTTTTATAAATAATTACTATTACAAAAGTAATGAAGGAGCTAAAATCATGGGTAATTGCATCACTGAAGGGCAACCACAATGACTGTTTTGGTATATTTATTTCTAATTGTTTTAAAGAGATGTATAAGTATGTACATATGTATTTTTAACAAAATAGGTTGTGACAATAGTTTTTTTAATCAACATACTTTGAGTACTTTACTGTATTATTAACAGGTCTTAAATGACATCAATAACTGCATTAGGATACAGGATATATGGATATGTTATTATTTTAGAATTCTCCTGTTTGGAAGAGCTTATGTAGGTCTCTCAGTTACACTTTATCTCTCAGCTTGGAATTCGTTAAGCTCAATTTCTTCAGATTTTGTTGGTCTAGAGTGAGAATTTGGGCACAGTGGAAGAAATGGAATATTCCTGTCTGTACCTTTGTTGCTTTCCTTACCAATATTTTTCAAAAGGTATTTTGCAGAAGCAAAGGTTGGAGCAATGGGCTTTTTTTCTTTTTGTTTTAAATTTTGTGATTGTAATGTTTTGTAGTAATCTCAGTTAACTTTAAAGTAGAAAATCAATATAAAATAAGAAATGTGTTGCCTAACATAAACCCTGATGTTTCGAAACTGCATGTCATGCTAAGTCATTTGAAGTTTATCCAACAGAACAGAGCAGATTTTTTTTTTTTTTTTAAGACGAGGACTGCCTGGATCAGATTTATGTTTTAAAAGACTGGATCAGTGAAAAACTTGAGATCTTACAAGAGAATTCACATGAAATTAATCTTTTTTAAAAATGTGAACATTTGGTGCAACAACTGCTTTGAAATTGCAATTGAGAAAATGAAACTGTTGAAGCAAAATTTGGAAAGGAAGATAAGTTTAAAAGCAATAAATAGTTTGTGAAATGATACATATTTATATTTGGAGGACACCTTCCTCAAAAAGTCACATTTCTGGAGAACCTATTTTATCTCCCATAGAAGTATTGTGTTTAGAGACCTGCTTTCAGTCCCTGTCCATGGGTGCATCTGTGGGTGCGTCACTCTAAACATCCAGTGGCCAGATACAGGGCAGTCACCACCTTGCTCCACAGGCTGCCTCTCCCTGCGTTTCTGATTTGCTCTGTCCATAGGCAGTCATCTTTATAAACAGAAAGCTAAGACTTTGCATTTATACATATTTTTAAATGACCCATTTTGATGGGGCCCTCTTTATTGTTTCAGGTTGAATGCATTTGGGAACTTGATGCATAAAATTTGCATGAGTCCTCACTCCTTTCTGGATCTATCATTGGATTCAAGCCAGCATGGCTCACACCACGAAGGTTAACGGCTGTGCCTCAGGTAACTCCATGTTCTGGAGTGTGTGTGTATATGTGTGTGTGCATTAGTGTGTGTCTTTGCTCAGACCAAGTTGCTTCTTTTTAAATAATGGATAAATCATAATAAGTTGCCTGCTGCTAAGTCGCTTCAGTCGTGTCCGACTCTGTGCGACCCTATAGACGGCAGCCCGCCAGGCTCAGCCATCCCTGGGATTCTCCAGGCAAGAACACCGGAGTGGGTTGCCATTTCCTTCTCCAATGCATGAAAGTGAAAGGTGAAAGTGAAGTCGCTCAGTCGTGTCTGACTCTTTGCAACCCCATGGATTGCAGCCAAGCAAGAGTACTGGAGTGGGGTGCCATTGCTTTCTCCGAATAAGTTGCCTAGATAACTAGAATTTCAAAGCAGTTTCTGCCCATTAAAGTTTTTGTTGTTGTTTAATCTCTTGCAGAATCTGCTTTTATCTTTAGAGTTTTTATTTACAAAAATCAGTTAGGTAAATTATTATCTAAGGTAACTCTATTGGAGTGTTAAAAGATACATGTAAAATCCTGAATGCTAATGCAAGAATAATGTATACTTCTCTTGTGCTTCTTTATGAGGGATCAAACAATGAGAGAGGAGCTGAGTCTGAATGCTTAAAACCAGTCCTTAGTATCCATTCCCAGAGAAGGCAGTGGCAACCCACTCCAGTACTCTTGCCTGGAAAATCCCATGGATGGAGGAGCCTGCAGTCCATGGGGTCGCGAAGAGTCAGACACGACTGAGCGACTTCACTTTGACTTTTCACTTTCCTGCATTGGAGAAGGAAATGGCGACCCACTCCAGTGTTCTTGCCTGGAGAATCCCAGGGACAGAGGAGCCTAATGGGCCGCCGTCTATGGGGTTGCACAGAGTTGGACACGACTGAAGTGACTTAGCAACAGCAGTATCCACTCCCAAGCAGCTTTTGTTTGATTTTGCCCAACAGTGGGGGAGTGGGATAAAAGAAGGGTATATTCATTCTTTAACTTATCCAAAAAGAAATATACAGTAAGCTATAGATATTGTGAATCGTAAAGATTTGTATTCTGATTCTTACTTGATTATCTTAGAAGCCTATATATCTTGCATATCTATAATTTGTATTGTTTATATAAGATTTTGGAGAAATTTGTAGGACAAACACTGAGAAAAGTATGAGACTGTATATGGCAGGAGATGACAACCTCTCCAAAGTGTTACTCCAAGTGCTCATTCTTCATCTAAGTTGTCTGCCAAATAGTGGAACGTGTGAGAGCAGTAATTGTATATGTGGGAATTCTTGTGGAGCACTTGAGTGCAAGGTCCTCGTGCTGCTGTCTCTGTGCACTGGTAATGGAGAGAATGTAGGGTTGGAGTCAGGAGACCCATCTCCTACATTAACCATGAATTATGGGGCAGGACCATTTCTCCATGTGTAAAACATCAATAAGTATGTCAACCTGCAGGGCTAGAACCAATGAGAGCATCAGAAACATGCCTACAAGTGTTGTGTAAGCTGTAAAACATCAGGAGGAGAAGGAGTACACCTCTGAAATGGGCCCACTCACCCACTATGAGACTTTCTGTGTCAGCAACCCCAGCTACAAGCATCTCCTCTAACAAGATGCTACAGCTTGCCCCAGATCAAACCCAAATAAACTCAATTGCTAATTATGGAACAACTGATCTTAATCTGTTCATTCTTCTTCCTGTCCTTTCTGCTACTCGACTTCTCAGGACTTTTATAGATTCTGCTCAGGATTGCTATCAATAATGTGAATGACAATACCTAACATTTAATGAACTCTTAGTGTTACCATGGTACCCAAGATGCTTTGCCTGCATTATTATGCTTAATCATCACTGCAGTCCTGTGAGAGTATGTGTTATCATCACTGCCACCACCACCGCTGCTACCCCTGTGTCATGGCACAGAGAAGCTCAGTAACTTACCTAAGTGAAGAAAGAAAAGTCAGGATTATTGTTTCTCTAGTCAAATATTTGATAAGGGCAGAAATTGAAACACTGAAGTTTCTTGAGAGTTTTGAGTGAGTTTCAGTACCCCTGTGATGCTATCATCTCCTTTCCCTCTCCTGCCCCTAATTGTTTCCACACACTCAGAGGAAGGGGACTTGAAGTTGTTCTTCAAAACCCTCTGGTATCTCTGGCAGAATTCTATATTCAGGGGTTTAGATACTTACCCCAAGTGACCCTAATTCCCTTTCCAACTTGAATTGTCTTGGAGTATCACTTTTCTATGTTCTTAAAGTCTGATGATACAGTTATAACCTTCCTTCCTCACTTGGTAGCCTGCCTAACAGGTCTAAGGACTGAGTCTGAAAGCAAAGAAAAACTCTCTGATTTGTGACTTCTGGGGTGTCAGGGTACGACTTGTTATTGCAGACAGGTACCTGGAACAGAAGGCTGGTGACTGATCTTTCCCATGAGAAAAAAACTACATTATTTGGATAGTTTAGTAGAAGTGTTAAGTATGAAGTAAATATATGTTTTATTCATTTTCAAAAATAAAGGGTAATATTAAATATGATTTCTTAAACTGTACTTCCCCTAAATGTGTTATGCCCCAAAGAGGTCTCCCTTCCTACCCCCTCCCCCTGAAAAATCACTGCTTTGGGCTCCTCAGAACATGAGCAGAAATCCCATGTGACGATGGAGTCAGAACACTGGCAAAAGAAACACTTTTCATGGTCTGAGGAATGTAGCAGATGCAAAATAAGACAACTGAGAAAAGCACAACCTGGTTACACTGTGCCCTTGCTGCAAGACACACCTGAAGACTGATTATCCCATGTTCACGTCCCTGTCTAGAGTTTAAATTGGATAAGGGACCATTCACAAGCCATTTTACACTCTCATTCCCCACTGAGTCCTTCAGTTAGATTGGGTAAAAAGCATTGATTTTTTAAAAATTGAAGTAGGCTTCCCTAGTGACTCAGATGGCAAAGAATCTGCCTGTACTGCAGGAGACCCAGGTTTGATTCCTGGGTTGAGAAGATCCCCTGGAGAAGGGAATGCCAACCCACTCCAATATTCTTGCCTGGGAAATCCCATGGACACAGGAGCCTGGTGGGCTAAGGTCCATGGGGTTGCACAGAGTCAGACATGACCGAGCAACTAACACATAGTTTATTTACAATGTTAATTTCTGGTACAGCAAAGTGATTCAGTTATGCCTATATGTACATTCTTTTTTTATATTCTTTTCCATTATGATTTATCATAGGATATTAACTATAATTCCCTGTGCTATACAGCAGGACCTTGTGTATCTAGTCTATATATAATAATTTGCATCTACTTGTGCCAAACTCCCACTCCATCCCCCAACCCCCTCCCCCTTATAAGAGTGGTTAATTAATACTGTAACTTGTAAAATGTATTACTGTACATTTCAGACATAAAAAATTAATGTAAAGGTTATATAACAGGCACTCATGTACATACCATCTAAGCCTAAGAAATAAACTTTACCAGTACATGGCATGTATTGAGCACTTAAAATGTGCCAAACATTGTTCTGAGCCCTGGGGATAGAGCAGGGAACAAAATATGCAGAAACCCTGCCTTTAGGAATCTTACATTCTAGTGGAAGTTGAAGTCTCCTTGGGAACAGAGTATCCAGATAAAAGAGAGTCATTCCTACGATATTAAAGAACCCTTTGTTTATCTGAAATTCAGATTTAAGTGGGTGTCCTCTTATTTGCTAAACCTGGCAAACTTACTTGTAAAGCCCTTCCAGATTTCATCTTCCTTCTTACCGCCCACCCCCTCATTATCAATTGTTTGTCATAATTTTATGTCTTTTTCACCAGATCCTTCATCCTACTTCTGTTGATTGGTCCAGTTTTGTTTTCATTAATTTAAAGTATTTTATTATGGTATTACTAAGAGTACACTAATGTCATTTGTTAATGTAATGAGGTATGAACATCATAAATTGCTCATGACTAACTGTTCTCTTTTTTTATAGCCAAGTAGGAAGTAAATGGGAGTCATTGGTTAGAAAAATTGGTGTATTTCTGCAGAATTTAGGGATAGGGACAGTCTGCTTTTTCCCAAGTTTTCCCATCGTGTTGTAAACAGTGTACTGATTGATGCCTCTGTAAACACTAATTAATGTTGTGAAACTTTAATTAGAGTTTAGAGTCTCTTTAGAAGCCAAATAACAAGTGGCTCATTTGTCAGATAAAGATAATAATACTCGTCCTACCTTCTTTACAGGATTGTTAAGAAGAAAAAATAAAACAATAACCGTCAAAACACTTTTTAAGATGTAAAGTGCTGGTCAGAAGTCAGGAGAAATCACCATCCTCCTTGTCCTGCTATCTCTGTCATGATCTAATAAACACCTGCTTAGGTGCCATGCGCCAGGCTCTTGTCAGATGCTGGGATGTTGGGGAAAGAACTGAATTATTGTCTTGTGTCTGACAGTTAAATGAAATAGGTATATGAGCCTTAGTGAATGACTTTTTATGCTTGCCATCACCATTTGTATTTTTTCTAATACTTGCCTTTGCTAGTCTATTATAGTTTCTCCCCTCTTGGTATTCTCTTTCACAGCCTAGACATATGTATATTTTCCCAGACAGATACATATTTACTCATTCAATATACTTACTGAACTGCATTAACCATTTGGTTGTCATTTTAAATTAAATAACTTTCATAAAAATATTTAATTTAAAATGTTTAAATAACTTTCATAAAATCTTGTTACCTCATCAGTTATTTGGCTCCAAGTTTTGTCTCCATGCTGATGTTAAATGAAGTACAAAGGCCACAGATAAGACCTGGTCAATCAGAGAGAGTCAAAGTCTCGTGGCAAAGAAGGCAGACGGCTGTGGTGCAGTGCAGCCTACTCTCCGTTGTGTAAATATTTTTTCTGGGCAGGAGCATTTCTCAAACAGAACTCTGAGCCCACTGCAATGAACCTGACAGCAGAGATATGAATGCTGTTTGTCAAGAACAAGACCGATTTGCACTGACTGGTCTGGCTGGAGGGGCCCTGGTGTTTCTGAGACCGTCTGTAAAGAATGTCGCAGAGCATGGCAGAGGTGGTGTGTTTGTGGTGGTGAGTCAGGCCTGACCTCTGTGTTTGTATTATACCAAAGACAGAGGGTGAGCTGAAGAGAAACTGGGGTGCTTTAATTTGTGGGTACCCTTCTTGACCTTCCGGGGTCTCCTGATGTAATCTGCAAGAGGATTAAATGCATTTTCCCTTAAGTGGTATGTTCAGTGGTTATCAGAAGAGCTGAGAGGGTAACAGAATTGCCCAACATAAAAACATATGTAAGAGCTAGCCAGGATTTTGATCTCTTCTGTTCAATCTCCCTTTTATGTTCAGATGGCAAAACATAGCTTGCCCCCATGGCTAACCCAGAAACTGAAAGTAGAGAGTCATTTTTCTTTGTTTGAGGCATTCTGTTGACATTAAAAATCAGAAGTGTAGTATCTATGAAGATCTAATTAAACAGATCAATGGGAAAGTATATATTTCAGAAAACTACATAAAACCCAAAAGTAGAATGATTATAAATAACATGTCTGTCCTGACAGGGGTCATTTTTTTTCCTTAGTGTGATTGTTCTATAGAGCCAAATGAACAAGTGTATTCTAATACTATATATATATATATAATATTCGTATATTTAGTACCTCATGCAGTTTCACCCTTTATTTGATGTGTTTAATAACTGGATTTAATTAGATTATCATTTCGACTTCAAATGAAACTGTTAGTTGTTAGTTAACTGAAGGCTAATTCCACACTGAATTTCTAAGTGAAATAATTTATTTTCTTATACTGATGGCGTTTGGGAAGATAGTAATTTTTTTAAGTAAGAAGTATTTACATTTGAATTTTGTAAGTGTTAAAATGCCAAGACCACCTACAAACACAGACCCTGGGTTTTAGAGTCTTGTTTGTCTGGTTAATCAGAACCCCAGAATTCATCCCGCCCCAAAGAGGCTCTGAAGAGTCCCTCCTTTGTCAGGGCTTGCCTGTTTTATAAACTTTCAAGGCTTTGGTCTTAAGCTGTAGCCAGTTTTACCTCATAAGATTTTTGCTTTAAACCGTGAGCGAGTCATAATGGGTTAAGCATCAGATTTCAGACAGGCGATTAGCTCTCCAGCTAAGCCAAGGAAGGATGACTTATCTCCCAGCAAGTACCAGCCTACTTGGGTGTAGGAAGAGTAGAATTCGGGCTCCTGCTAGTCCTAGGTCTTGAGCAAAGGTACCCTTCCGTTGTCGATTTCTGCCCAGGTGCTCCATGGGTGCCAGCAAGAAAGAAAAAAGCACAAAATCCCAACAGGGAGTTTTCGCTATTAAGAACTTGAGCTCTTGCTATCTTTTGGAGATTGCATAGGGAGGCACAGGATTACAACAGCCCTTCTACGGGGATTTGAATATTCTGTGCCCTCCTCACCCGCCAGCTTCTCATCGTGAGTATCAGCATTTGTTTCTGATTATACACTTCCCCTCTTTCTGGAAGAACTTTGAGTGGGCTAGTTGAGCCCTCCTTCTTCCTGTGTCCGGGATAATTCTTGTTCATCTTCTTTGTGTAATTTCTAAGAAAGGTTTGAATGCGTTTGGAGGGAAATGAGTGACTAAAGCTCACTTTCTGCTTTGGAGACCTTTTCTGTCAAAGGCTGTTTAATTTTATCTGGCATGAAAAATAATTAGTGGTGTTCTCACATTCACAGAAATAATGCATTCTTGCTCTTTTCTGGCAGTGTATTTTAAAATGGCATTGAGTGGACTTCTCTAATAAAAACCTCAAAGAAGATCCAACCGGCAAATGAGCCTTGATACAATTCATTCAAACAGTTGTAGAAGTTCTGAGTCCAAAAAAAGTGATGATTCTGTTTTTCCTGTCTTGGCTGCCCTGTTAGATATTTTTGGAGTGTGCTATAACTGATTTACTCATTTCCATATGCTTTAGGAAAAGTATGTTCATGTTTTAGAGGATAAGTCTGGTTCTGCTTTTGGGTTGCAGTTCTTTATTAAGGCTGAAAACAAGAGAAGTGTTTGAAATATGCAGCCCATTTGTATATATAGCATCAGTGATCTCATCTGGCCATTCTATATGGACGAGTGATCTCACAGCTTAAAAATAAGTATGTAGCTGTTTTGAGGATCTTTTAAAATAGAGACCAGATTTCTAATCCTAGTAGTTCTTGGAGAAAGCCATGGTTAAAAATGAAGATTAAATAATATTCTATAATATTAGAAGGCTTTTCTAACCAACAGGATGAAAAGCAGAACTATAGACATGAGGAAGAACTGGGCCAAGAAACAAATTGTTGGATTCATGGGATTTGTTCTTATTCTGAAAGTTAAATCTTTGTACTCTTACACTGTCTTGTTTGTGACAAGCCAGATTTGAGTAGTTTGTGACATTTCTATCAGCTGGATAAGAGGTTGTGGACATGACTACATTTCATCATATAAACCTTTATTTAGAGGAGCTGATGCTAGAGTAATGGTTTATGAAAGCAGTTTTATTATTTATAGCTCTTTTTATTAGTCACAAGTCCTAAATTTATTTCAGTTCCTTTTTTGTGGTTTTATCTGAGGGAATAGTTCTCTCTCCAAGGGATCCTATGCATTTTGGACATGATCTCTGTTAGATAAAATCAAGTGCTAGTCATGGGATTTTCTGAATTTAGTCTCACAATATTTGGTTTAGTTGATAAGTTCCATCAACTTTGCAAATAACTTTGTGAAAACATTGATTCAGCTTGTACTGCCAAAGTTCCTGAGTCCCCTTTTTCTTGCATCAACATGTTAGCTGAAGGCATTTCAAGTGTTCTATACAGCAGGCACATTTAAGAGTCTCCTGAAAGAAAAGGGGAGAATATTCCTAGATTAGAAATATAAGTGAGTGACAGAGGGGATATTTCTAATAATTCATAAGCCCAGCTGCTTAATATCTTTAAAGCCTTAGTCACACACATCAGTTCTTACAGTCTTCTAACTAAAACATAAAAAGTTCCCTCTCCCTCTGCTCTCTGTCCTCCTCATCAGTGTCCTCCTCATCTTTGTGGATAGTCAGAGAGAGTATCCACCAAGAAACTTTCCTTTTCCCTAGCATTTCAGACTGATTGACCAGGATGCTTCATTCAAATCAGGACCACCCCCTGGAAATGTTTTTTGAGGCGGCCCATTTGGTATGTTCCCTCCCACTGTGAAACAAAGACTGATTTGTCTTCCCGTGACCCGGAGGCGCAGGTTGAAGTACCTACTGGCTTCATGCAGCATGTCCCCTAGCCAGTACTCCGCCTCTTCAGGTGGTGAGTCAGCCGGATGATACACTGATTTTTATAGCACGGCAGGGTGGAGACCTGGAAGTCCATAGACCAGTCAGGGAGGAGGGAATGGTTCTCATGTCAAACCATTCCAACAATGCAGCTTACAGGAAAAGATTGCAAAATTCTGAAGCCCTGTGCCACCAGATTTTTCCATTAGCACCACACTTTACACAGCTTTCAGCTCTGGCACAGAGACAGCTGTTTGGCAGTGTGAGGGGAAACGGTCATATCCCATCATTAGCTCTGTGGTCGGTTACCTGTCATCCTGTCCTGTAAGGAATCCCAGTAATTGTGAGTATCGCCTTCTACGTGCTGATATAACGAGCTGCGGATTCTCTGAAGGTGGTGCTCCGACATTAATTTGGGCACTAGAAAACAGCCTCTGGAACTTACACCACCCCAGGATACTGATTTTAAACGAAGAAATCCAAGACAGAAAAGTTTCCAGAAAGGTAAAGGGGGCTTAGATCTGGAGGCTTTTCCTCTAGGGTATTATCCTTTGGTTTTCTATCCTCTATACATTTTGATGATGAAAAGGTAGGCTTTCCAAATCATGGTCAATTGAAATGAACATGGTATGGTTTGGGAATTACTGGAAAGAATGATACAAAGCTCAGTAGAAATAATTCAGTTCAGTCAGTTCATTCATTCAGTAGCTCACTTTTGTATGACTATACAGAAATACACTTGGCAGAGGGCACCTGTTTCCCTTCTTTGGTAAGGACCAACACTGGGGTTCTGTGAAAGTTGGTCTGTCTTTGGCCTTATTCTCACTACTTTGTGATTTTGTTTTATTAAGGATAGATGACAAGATTAAGGATCTTTGAGCTTTCTAATACTTTTGTTATTTTTTCTGTCTCTCCAAACATTTTAGCTTTCAGTAACTTTAATATCTGTTTTCTGCTCTGCACTCAGAGCCTTTGTGTTTGGCCTTATTTTGACAAAGTGAAAGAAAGTGAAGTTGCTCAGTCATTCCCCACTCTTTGCCACCCCATGGATAGTAGCCTGCAGCAAGTTCCTCCGTCCATGGGATTTTCAAGGCAAGGGTACTGTAGTGGGTTGCCTTTCCTTCTCCAGGTAATCTTCCCAACCCAGGGATCGAACCCAGGTCTCTCACATTGTAGACAGATGCTTTACCATCTGAGCCACCAGGGAAGTCCTATTTTGATAAGTCATAGTCTGTTTCTGTTTCTTCAGTCATGGTGCCTGCAGAAATCACGGTTGGCCTTCCCAGGCCTCTCTGACTCCAGGTAGTAAGAGAATAGCTCCGTCCAAAGTCATGTGAAAGAAGCAGAGGCTTTTCTGCCATCCCAGCTGCTACCTACCCTGTTCCCCTCTTAGTGGAGTTGCCCAAAGCACTGTTCTTTTGACCTGGCTGTCTTTCTCATATTTGTTCATATGAACCCTTCTTATGCTTCAAGTCCTGCTTTCTGTCTCACCTCTTTCAGTAAGTGTCCTCAGATACTCCCAATGTGAATTCACCCCTTCCTCTTCTTTATTTCTGGAGAGCTTTGTATCCTGTTAAATAGTCGCCATCACTCTCTTTTATGTAAGAGTTGTGGTTGTGTCTCACTCATCTGTACCTTTGAGGTCTTAAGAGGCAGGATTCATGTCATCTTCATCTTGGTATGATGGTATGCCCATCGTGTCTTGCATTATACCCAAAATAGCCAATGTTCAACCAACAAAGGTTTACAGCCCACCTCCATGGTGCTGCCTTAACACTGGGCAGCTAATAGTAAGATACAGGCACAGTGCCTGCTTAGGAATCTGTGAGGTGAAGTTGAGCCCTGCGAGTTGCCATTCTTAAATTGTCATATGCTGGGCAGTCTTCTCCCAGCTTGTTCACCTGGGTAGTTCCCTGTCATGAACACGTGGCTTTCACTGTGTCACACATACTCACTTGCATTCTTCCTCCCCATACCTCACATCTAAGTGAGAGTTAATAGTGTCTTCATTTTCTTCATCGTGTCCCCTAAGGTAGGCTTAAAATGGTATTGTCTGTTAAATGCCTTGGGTTCAGGTATGACGTGGTCATCCAGAGAGGAATATTGTCAGAGGCTGTTTGGGAAGCTTTTTCTAGCTCCCTTGACCTCTCTGTTTCTTTCTCTGTTAACAATCCAACCAGAGTGAGGAGGGGCTCCAATCAATTCCTTTTGCTTATTAGCTGCTCCGGTTTGGTGGACTGGTTGAAACTGGATGAGAACCTGAGCTGGTAACCTCTAAGGTGGGAGTATGGCCATTGGTCTACCTTCTTTCTCACCCGCAGCTTTTTGGAAAAGGTCTCTGCAGATCTATCACCTCTTTTAGATGGACGGAAATAAACTGTCCTTGGTGCTTCATCATTTTACAGCCTTTATAGTCTCTGTGGCAATTTCATTTAAAGTTTTAAATCTTTTAGTTTCAAGCCCCAGTTCACTATGTCATTTGGCTTTTTAAAATGTTGATTTCAAACCTTGGAAGAAAATATATTGTGAGAAAGTCTCTAGTTTAAATTTGATGAAATTAATAATCATGAGGCAACCCAGACCATAAAGAAAGCCTAACATGTAGAAATTCAGTGTGACTCCAGATTTAAGCCTTAAATATGTTTGGGGAAATGCACTTTGTTAGGTCAGGTTTAACAAAGACAAGATCCTTTTTTGGTCTTTTAGATTAGGCCCATCATACATAGCATCCTCTTCCTAATTTCACTTTCCCAACTGGAATCACACACCTCCGCTGGGGCACACCCTTTTCATGTTGATTGTGGCCTCTCCTTGGAAAATCTCCCTGATAATAAGTTTTAAATGCAGATCCTTCTAATCCAGGCAGCTAAAGGAGGAGTCCTCTTCCAACACCCAATGCTGTCCACACCTATGATGAGAAAGAGCTGTAAGTCCTTGCTAGACCTGTCCTAACCTTGTAATCCCCTTCAGGTCCTGTCAGCCCCCTTGGGCTAAGATGGAGGTGGGTGGAGAAGGAGCCTTGGTGATGAGGAAAGGAACTGCATACACTTTCTCAGTCATTGCAGTTCTCTTAGACACCCAGGTTTTAGTGTCACATCCCTTCACCAGTCTGGCAGGAAAGGATTACACAGCATAACAAGGTATTTGAATTCTTTAGGGGTTGAGGGGAAGTCTCAAATATAGCAGAAATAATGCAGGCCCTCCACAAGCATGATAGCAGAGCACCTTGCTATCAACCTGTCTCTTTTTAGGATAAAGACTTATAGGTCTTTTTGCACATTAAGATTACCTGTGAGAGAAATGGCAGTAGGGATCCTAGGCTCTTGTTTTGGTTGTTGTCTTTGTATTCAATGTGTTTCAACAAGGACTCTAGCAATTTCAAATGAGAGGGGGAAAACAGTTGGCCACCTGGAAAATGGGAAAAGGAAAGGGACAGAAACAGGATGAGATTGGATCCCAAATGGATATGGTGAAGTCCTTGCTTGGTATTAAACTGAGGCTTGGGAGTGCATTCTATTTGACAAACCCAAGGTCTTGTTTTAATTTGAATTAATGGCCAAGATTTTTACATTAAATAATTTCATATAAAAATTCCAGTTTCTTCAACTCTTGAAATGTCTTTCTGGATCACGAGTGTATACTTCCACAGGGCCATAGTCAACTGGAGAAGACACTTGCCTTCTAGTCTCTCCCAAACCCCTCCAAACTCCATCCTTTCCATTGTTAACCTGGATGCTAAAGGTTTTTGAACTTGTGATCTGACCCTGAGGCTACTTGAATTACTTAAGAGGCTGCCCCCATTTTGGCTGTCGGCTTCCTTTAAGTCAAGATGAAGGACACACTTAAGAGCTACAAAGTTCACAGCTGAGGTTCTCATCCCTGGCTGTGGCATAGACTCCTCTGTGAAGCTTCTAAACTGCTAATCCCCCTGGCCCCACCCTGGAGATTCTGATTCATTGGGGTGGAGATGGGGGGACAACTCAGCATTTTTGGAAACAGCCCCAGGTGCTTTGACTGTGCAGCAGGGTGGCGAACTTGAGGCATGGTGGGTGTCCGCTCTGACAGCTTCCAGCCTTGGCACTTCCCCTTGATTGGCAGAGCTGATGTTAGCATTGTCGCCCCCCTGGCCCAGAGTCTTACTTCAGCTGTGAAATGAGGGCATGGGCTCAGAGTCCTTGACATTATCATACAGTTCTTTAAAAGGAAACAAACACTTCAAGTGTGGCTCCTCTGGAAGGAATCACATTGAGCAAATGGGCCCTCGGCACCTGCAGTGCCGGGGGCACAACACTGGTTGAATGAAGAAGACAGGGGCTCCCATAAGTTTGTAGGGATGTCAGATGTGTGCACGAATCATATAGAGGAGAAAGCACGCTTCACTGAAAGCCTGGATGGAAGAGGTGACCCCACATTAGGATAAGGGACAGCTTCCAACAGAACTGATACTTTATTTAGTTGGTCTTTGCAAACTGGGAGAATTTTTGTCTGCAAAAATTGAGAAGCAGGTGGTGACACACCAGAAGAGGAAGGAACAAGCAAAAGTGTAGAAGTAGCATGTTCTTTCTCTTCCCCACCCTTCGGAAATGTCAGCTCCCTACCCCCCAACACACTATTCTTTGCCCTCTCAGGGCTACAGGGAAGAGTGCATCGCTGTCCAGTACTGTGTCATATTAATGTATCAGTGGAACAGCAGCATGGATGACATAAGCTTCCTCATAGGGTTGTCTTGAAGATGAGATGAGTTCATAAATGTACCAAGCCTTTGGAACAGTGCTGTACAGTGGGGAAGGATGCGTGTAAGGAGGGCTTTATGAAACTGACGATTCACACGCATTTGTGCTTTGTCTTTGAGACTCAAAGGGTTAAGAAGTTGGTAACAAGGAGAAAAGGAACACACTAGGGGAGGAAGGTGAATTCAGGCTGTGTCAGGAAATACACACCTTAAGTTGTCCAAAATGTAATCCAATGTTACTACTCAGTAGTTCATTTAGCTTTGGTTTTATCTCTAGACTAGGGGTCAGGCTCTCTGGGAAGAAGAGTCTTGATGCAGTTAGCCTATTACATAAGCATCAGAAGTACTGTGGGTACAGATATGCTTGGCTACCATCCTGCACCACCATCCAGGGAGAAGGACCACTGGGACACTGCCCGCCAGCATGGTGTCACAGAAACCTTTGTCTGCAGCCCATTTCCCTTCTCACAGGGAGTCACTTTTGCTGGCTACTGCCCAACTATCAGAGGAAAAACCCTGAGTACATCTTCATCCTCCCAGATCACATTCGGTGGCTTCTTTTGTATATAAATTAAGGGAGAGTAGAGACAGACAGGTGTGTCTTTCTCCCGACAGTGGGAACCTTTACGACTGATGCTTTTCAGGCAGAAGGAGCTCCTATTTTTAATTCTTCTCGCATCCCAACCTGTGTCATCCTTGATAAAGTGAAAGTGAAGTTGCTCAGTCATCTCTGACTCTTTGCAACCCCATGGACTATAGCCCACCAGGCTCCTCCATCCATGGAATTATCTAGGCAAGAGTACTGGAGTAGGTTGCCATTTCCTTCTCCGGGGATCTTCCCGACCCAGGAATCGAACCCCCGTCTCCCGCATTGTGGGCAGATGCTTTACCATCTGAGCCACCACCCAAATTGTCCTTGATAAAGGACTAGACGTTTATTTGCATACAGTGACTTTTTCTGTTAGACCTTGGCTTCATAGAAGCACACAGACAAAATAATTATATTCAACTGCTTTCCAGAATAAGCTCTGTTCTTACCAGAACACAATATTTACAAAATAAAAATTTAGCCGAATTTTTTTCCTTCCGGGAAAGGAATACTGCATTCAAATGCTTTTGTCTTCCTCAGTTTAATTCTTAAGAACAAGTCTTTTGATATTAATACTTAGTTTGGAATATATAATGTAACTAAATAATAACAAAATTTTTTCAGAAGCACAGAGGAGAAATTTTCTCTTCTAAATGATAAAATAAGCCTAAGGAAATTTTAGGATGATGAATGTTTTCTAAAACTGAATTGTGGAGATGGGTAAATAACTGTATATATTAACTAAAACTCATCAAAAACTGTACACTTAAAATGGGTGAATTTTATGGTATGTAAATACCTCAATAAATTATAAAGTCCAGAAACAAGGGGGAAATTAGTCTAAATGTAGGTGGTGTTGGATAAAATAATTTGGAATTTTTTTGATCCTCTATTTCAAAGTATCTGGCACTTGAAACTTTGTTCTTTATTAGTTTGTTATTTCTCTTTGAATCAGTTTATTTGGTGTAAAACAAGCCCAGATGAGTCCCACGTCATCTTAAAAAGTTTGATCTTTGTAGCTTCACACAGGAAAATGTCTGTTTCAAAAAGTGTACCAGGTGGAGCAGAGGGTGGAGTAAGGTGTTAAGTGGAGTGCGGTGAGATGTGTGCCAGCACTAAGGTGAACCAGTTAGACACTGCAGATCCAGGGGATTCTTGTAAAACTGCCTCTCTCCTCATAGCTGTCCTCTGTTTTGAATTCTTTAAAATGGGCCCTTTAGAGTCCTCCTTAATCTTTGTTAATCTCCATTTTACTGTTTAGAACTGGCTTTGCTTGTTTGCCCTGTAGAGTTCAGTCAATCTTATTCCACTAGAATCAGTCACATTTACCCAGTGTACTTAGGCACACAGGTGAAGAACAGATTTAAAAGGACTTTTTCTCTCTCTTTTTTTAGGTGATGAATATAAACCATTAGAGGGACAGATGATTCTTACTAGATTTTTAAAACAGAAACAAAACATCACTTAAAAACATTATCCCCCTAAAACAGAATGCACTTGTTCGGGAACTAATTCTGTGTCTTTGAAAGTCATATGATCCAGTTGGGATAAAATTTTTAAGGAACTATGAAGAAGAAAAAAAAAAAGGTTTGGGTCTGTGGTTTACCAATGTGAGTGTTTTTAGCCTTCAAATTGCATGTTGCAATAAATAAGAATGAATCAAGAAAAGGAATCACTCGCTTCCAGCTGATCCTGGGTTCAGCATAGCACTGAATCATTTCCTCCATAGTCCAGCCCTGCGCCCTGGCTCAGGTCGTGACTGGGAGCTTTTCTCAGCCCTGGCTGGTTTAGAGGAGGAGGGACCAAGTCAGCAGGAAGAATGAGGAAACATTTGCTGCCTTTCTGTCTGTGTTCTTCCAAGAGTTAGCAGGTATTACAGCTGCATTTCTAGGGCAGCATTTCATGTGTCTGAGGAATATGAGCATAGTTTGTTTGAAAAACTGGAAGGAGCCTGGGAGAGACCTGTCTTCACCTCTGTGTTGCTGAGACCCTTGTAGTGGTTCTGTTCGTCGGTAGTTTTTGCTGTCTCACTGAGGCCGAGAGTCCTGGAATTAAACCCCATGGCCAGCAGGCTGTTAGTCAGGAAATTCCAAATGGGTATAAATAAATGCTCTGCGGCAGCTCCTGGGCTCTTTGCCTGCTAACGTGTGCAGGCCCTATAACGCTGAGGGAAGTGGGCCCAAGACTTGGCTTCCTGCTGGCTGAAAATCAGTTATTTTGTTTCTGGGTGGGTAAGTAAGAAAATCCCCAAAAAATAAAAACAGAGGAGAGTGTGACGTGTGGGTGGGGGTTGGTGAAATATAAACTCAAGCTCTGTATGTTATGAAAAATATTTGCTTTTCTTACAGACTGGAAAGAATAACTCAGTCCTGGATTTTTGGTTCAGTGACAGTTTCAGCTTTAGCCATGGCTCTAACATAAAGATGTCATTGTCATGGGAATGAGAGGTTGCATGTATATATATGCTAAGGTTTGAGTTCTTGGCTTGCTTAACTCCCAGAGTTTCCTTTCTTGTTGGTAACTCCATTTTTGGTCATTTGTTTTCAGCTGTTTTTCTAATGAGCTGCTCAGTGTGCCTTGAAGTTGGTTTCTTTTTCTTATGTAAACATGGTAAAACAAAATAAGGGCTAGCCTCTCCCACCTCGCCAAAAGGCATAATGTTTTGTTAGAAAAGCCTTTCTGTCCCAAAGTTCCCTAGCTTTGGAAACCTAGTGCTGCTTCTCTGCTTTTCACAGAATTATCCTCTGAACTGGCACATTTCCTATGTACGCTTAGAGCAGTGTGTTATTTTTGAAGAAAGTTTGGAAAACAGCATTTAGTCCCCAAGCTAGTTCCCTTCTGTGCATGCGTGATAAATTTAGGCTCTAGTTCAGCAGTTCAGTCTTCAAACCAGATGGTGGACATGAGAAGACAGCACTGCTGAGGCTGTGAGAACAAGCCGTAAAGAGCCCAGGCATCTCAACTATTAGGAGACAGATTCTGGGTAGAGCTGCTGCATCTTCCATTTGGCACTGAGCACTGGAGAAGAGGGCCATTGTGTGACCCTCATGGCCTCTGTAATGTCACACGCCTCCTTGCTGCAGTGTGTCCTCCATTTTCAGGAACTGTGACCCTTTCCATTTTCTTTCCTCTCACTGCTCACCTGCAGCCTGGCTTCGAAACTCCTAAGACCTACCCAGGGTGGGACTGATGATACAGCAAAAGGAAGCTGCCTTTGGGGATTGTTAGGTTGTGTTAGCTGTTACCTTGAAGCTGGAAAGTGCTGCAAATGGAGGGGGCTCTAGAGAGCAAGGCCCCTGGCTCCATCTGCCTGAGTTCATCTGGCCTGACAGCTGCTTCAGTTAATTCCTTTCTTCACTTGATCACTTAGCAGGTGATGTTATGGAACTTTGTGTGAAGTATAGTGAGAGGGTCGTGGTCTGGATGCAACCTTTGGAAATCATTGAGTTACACCAACATTCTCATTTTATACATACAGACCTTGTTGCTGCATGTGTGATTCCAGACCCTTGCTGCCCATTGCTGGTCTGTGAACTCAGAAGTATTTATAGCTCCTGTACTTGTTTTATGAAAAAATCATACCATCTCCCCAATCTGGACAACTGCATGGAAGTGCATTCAGTGGTTCTACAATGCACATCTGTGCATAGTATGTTAAAAAATGTTCTGCTCTTATGACCTAACTAGAGAGAGATTAGGATAGTTCATAAAGATCAGTGCTTACCTTTGTCCTCTTATTGTGTTGTTGTTGTTGTTCAGTTGTGTCCAACTCTTTGCCACCCCATGGACTGCAGCATGCCAGGCTTCCCTGTCCTTCACCGTCTCCCTGAGTTTGCTCCAACTCATGTTCATTGAGTCAGTCATGCCATCCAACCATCTTGTCCTCTATTGTCCCCTGCTTCTCCTGCCCTCATTCTTTCCCAGCATCAGGGTCTTTTTCAGTGAGTAGGCTCTTCTCATCAGGTACCCAAAGTATTAGAGATCAGCTTCAGCATCAGTCCTTCCAATGAATATTCAGGGTTGATTTTCTTTAGGGTTAACTGGTTTGATATTGTAAGAAGAAAATATTTCCTCTTGGTTATAATATATTTTTAAAGGTTGGAGAAGTCTGTCTGCTTTTGCTTTTGTTTTATATTACCTCCTCCCTATGTATAATTGATACTGGAGTAGGGCTCTCTCTGTACCTCACCAGCATCCACACTCCACTCACCCTGAGCCCTGGTGTGCACACACAGACACATGCACCTCCACTGCAGGGCCCAGCCAGCATCTCCTTCAGCCAGAAGAAACCAGGTAGACCTCAAGATTTTAGCAGACTCATTTATTTGATTTTGAAAAATATCACAGACACCTCAAACCCTAGCTCCATGGGCAGGGAGGAAAAAAGCAGGGTGGAAGAGAGGAGTTCTGGACTAGTATGCCAGGAGTGTATGCTTCACCAAACACTGGAGGGTGATCCAATAATAGTAAATAATAATAGACCACAGACCTAGCTCTGAGTGCTCCACAATAACACTGTGAAGCAGGTCTATTATTTTCCCAGTTATATAGTTGGAGTAGAATCTAACTTGCCAACAGAAAGTGGCAGCGCCAGGTTTCAAACCCAGGCGCTCTGGTCCCAGAGTATCTGATTTTAATCACTACAGCTCTTCCTCCCAGACTTAACTAAATGGTACATGCCTAGGCATGAGGCTTTTCATTTCAGCAAATACTGAGCATGCTATGTGCCAAGCACTGTGCTAGGCCTTGAGGGATAGAAAAATAAGTATTAATTGGTTTCTGTCCCCCAGCACACCTGCAGTCTGGTGGGGTAAAACAGGCATGTGCCTGGTACTCATAGCACAGGTCAGTATGTTAACAAAGTGTTCCAGGAGGATGGAGGGGAGAAGGTGACCATTTCTTCCCAGGACAGAGCAATTAGGAATAAGAGAAGACTCTACAAATGATGGGAAATTTTGGGTTGGGCCCCAGTTGTGATCAGTGGAAGAGGCTGGGGAAGGGCATGCTCAGAAGAGGGAACAGAGTGAACGAAGGCAGAGAGGCTTGAAAGTGCCTTGGTATGTTGAGGTTCTGGGAGGAAGGGGGGTTGCGGACTGGGAAGTGCTGGATTGGGCCAAATTATTGAAGACTTTTAATGCGACAGAAATGAACTTTGGAACTTTATTTTCTGTAATGGGGCTCTTGGCAACCAATCTGCAAGATTAATATTTGAGAAGTCTCTGCAAGTTTCCAGGGATACCTCAAACAAATGTAAAATTCCTCAAAGAATATGTAATATAGGAGCGTGGAGACATTAGTCTTGATAAAAAACAGATTGCTCTGTTTGCATATGAGCAGCAGCAGATTGGCTGTGCTCCCCGGTGACTGGCTGACTGCTCTCACGTACCCCAGAGACACTGGAGGCACAAGTAGAGGAAGGTTATCATCATCTACATTTATGTAATTTATTTTGAAATAATTTCAACTTAGAGAAAATTCATGAAAGAACTCTCTTGCCTCCTTCACCTACCTTCAGATTCTCAAGTGGTTAATATTTTGCCATATTTGCTTCGTCTCTTTCTGTATGTATACGTGTACTTGTATGTGTGGGTATATATATAAAGACATGCTTTTGTCATCTCTCTTTAATCTCCTTCAATCTGAAATAGCTCTTAGCCTTTCTTTGATGACCTTGACAGTTTTAAAAGGAGAGACCTGGGGATTCCCTGGCAGTTCAGTGGTTAGGACTACATGCTTCCACTACCAGAGTCCTGATTTCAGTCCCCAGTTGGGGAACTAAGATCCTGCAAGCTGTGTGGCATGGCCCAAAGAAAGATAGGGACCTGTCCTTTTTGTGCGATGTCTTTCAGGTAAATCTGTTGACATGTCCAGATTTAGGCCATACCTTCCAAGCAGAAACCCAGAAGGACTGATCCTGTGCTTTCTCAGAGCAGGGCCTCAGGGACTTGTGATTGTAGCCTTTATCACCTAGTCCACATGGTTCTTGATCAGCTTTCTGCTCCACAGTATCACCATTTTCTCCTTAGTGATCGAAAGCTGTTTTGTGTGAGGCATCCTGAGGCCAAAATTCCTGTTCTTCAGTAGGAAGTCTGTACACACTAGATTCAGCATCCGTTGATTCCTGCTTGAGTCGCGTACTGTTACAATGGTTGTTAAATGGTGTTTTACTGTTTTCATAACTCTTTATTTATTGAACTGTAAGTTGGAACTCTGTTATATATTTCTTATGGCATTATGGACTCATAGATACCTGATTTATTCAGTGGACTGTCATCTGCTACTATCATTAATCCTATTATTTTGATGCCCAAATTATCCCAGGTTTGGACAGTAGAACCCAAAAGTGAGTTTGGGAGCTAACTAGACCCCTGACACTCTTTAAATAGCTACTCTGATGTGTGCTGACAACTGAGATAAATAAGGAGTAGGTAGAACCTGCTGTCTGAGTTCAAACAATAGGGGTCCCCTGCAGCAAGATCCTTGTCAGGCAGGCAGAGAGAGCACTCAGGTGGTTAGAGGCCAGCTGATCTGAAATTAATTCAGCTTGTCAGAGACCTCGTGGTGGGTAGAAGTCTTGAATTTTCAGGATGTATTGCTTACATTCTCCCAGACCGTATTCTCTATCTTTAGCCTTCCCTTGGGTAACTCAGCCCCTGATCAGCGTGGGCAGAGAATCAGGGGCTGAAGCTGGGAGCACTGCAGGTCTGCACTAGCATGCCGCCCATCTGTCCCTCTCTCCTCCGCTTGGACACTTGCGGACCCAGGACGCTTGCTGGCTGCCAGGGTCAGCCAGCTTTGCTTCACAGACATCTTTGGCCCCTGCTGTGCCCATTTTAGTTTCAAATATGGAGCAAGTTTGTGCTCTGCATCTCAACAAGCTCAATCAGGGCCTGCATTCCCTAAAATGTCCTCTCTTCTTTCTTCCTGCCCTCACTCATGCCACCCATCTGTCCCTCCCAGATTAGATTTATTGTACTTAAATCACCTTCTGAAAAGGAAATCCCATCATTTTTCTCTACAGTGAGTCATCCATTGGTTTAAAGAAAATATTTTCTTTCTTATTAGCAGAATGAGGTCAAGGATAGAGCCCCAGAGGATGAATACAAAAACCCAATCCCTGTCTGCAGCTCTGCCCAGAGGAGTTGAGATACGTCAGGCCTTCTCCGTTTCCTGCTGAACAGCTTAGGGGGGAGACGTGGGCCACAGACTGCCCGCAAACACAGGCAGGCTTTTAAGTTCTCCTTGTTTTAACACTAAGTCTAACACTTATTACCTAGTTCAGTAATTAAAACTCACGCAATGCAAAGGAATTTGCAATACCACAAGAAAAATTCATAGGGACTTGAACAGTCTGTGGAAACTGAATGGAGATTGCTGAAGAGAATTTTAATACATACTCCAGCATCTAGCCAGAGCAGTCTTGCTAAGATACAAGTCTCACCGTTTTACTCCTGTGTTCAGTAGCTCCCTGACGCACTTGAGAACTACAAACCTGACGCGCAGGGACCTCTGTGACGGGGGCTTGGTCCCCTCTCTGCCTCACTTCGTGTTCTCCTTATCATGCAAAGCTCTTCTCAGTTCCTAAAAGTGGCAGGTTTCACATACGCTGTTTTCTCCACCTAGAATTTCTCCCATCTTGGTCTCCCTGGCAAATATCCCTCAACCCCCACAAACACGCACACACTTAGCCCAGTGGACCCCTCAAATACAGCACCCTGGCAGAACACTCTCTATGCCCAGCCCAGGTGGGGGTTCCTGCTCTGTCCTCACATACCTCCTGGACTTTAGTCTCACAGCACTTATCATAGTTGTTAGTTTTTTATGCATCCTTTGTTTCCTAGAGTTCACAAGTTCTATCCAGGTAGGCTCTCTGTCCCTTTTGATTTACTCCTAGCAGTGTTTGCTGCATGGTAGGTTCTTAATAAATACCTACTGAATGAAAGAATAAACCCATCTTTCAGCCTGACAATTGCAGCTTCCCTAGGTCAACATTCCGTCTCTGGGGTGTGGGGACAGGTAGACCTGGAATGTGGGACCAGGATGAAAAGGAGCAGTGATGGGAGACAGCGGAATGTGTGTGGGGACAAGTTACAAACGCAGAGATAAGAACAGCTGTGAGGAGATCTGAAGATGTAGGGGAAGAAGCCAGAAGCAGTAATGAAGAGTTCCAGATATAAGAAACAACAGCACATTATAACTTAGTCATATAAACAAACCAAGCCTGTAAAACTGAGTTATGTTGAGCTGGTATTTCCCATGAACTTCTGGCAGCCACTTTTGCTTTCCTTCATGTTGTCATTTTATTTGAAGAAAGCATATTTGAGTAGCCGTTTAAAGCAGCTACAACCCGAAGAGAAGTCTAGGTGAAATCAAGTAGGTAATATAAACTTCACAGAACAGGAATTCAGGCTTTATAGAACCAGCCCTGACTTCTAATAGGTGCTTATCATTTGAATGAATGATTGGATGGATAAGGGAAAAATGCAGACAGAAAAACAATTCTTTGGTAATTGGAAGAGCAAGAGAAAAATCTCATTGGCCATACACTCTTGGAAAAAAACAGAAGGAACGCTTACATTGTTATGCTTTTCATTGTGTATTCTCTAACAAATAGGGTTTCCCGTAGATTTTGGTATGAGAAGCTCCTTGGATCTCAGTCTTAATTTGAACAGTGTCATCAGAACTTTTCCTGTTAAACCTGTCTAGAAGGAGCTGTTCCACATCATTGTCTTCTCCGTCCCCTGCTCCATGCCAGGGAGAGTTGATTTGCTAACTCAATTACTTTCATACTCTGAGTAATTAACTCCATGAGAACTTCTCTCTCATCAAGTTCATCTCAGAGTTGATCCTACTGCTTTTCTTCCCTGCCTCTCAGCCTCAGCTGATGTTGAGTCTTTTTGACTGCTTTAAACAGCAGGATGCTTGCACTCTGCTGCTTTTAAGTATGGGAATCTGTGTTTAATTATGTGCTTCTTGGGGACTGACTCAGCTCTTTAAGCAAAAATCTTCATGCTTCATGTGAGAGGGGACAATACAGTAATAGGAATTAGCAGAGTTCTTCAGTTTCAATAGTCAGGTAGAATATCTGCTGAAGAAAAACATAAAAGAGTGTTGGCACATGGGTGCAATTATTTTTCATGGCACCACTAGTCAGTAATTGGGCCTAGAGTATGCAGTGGTGAAACCAGGACAAAGAAGTCTTTGTATCCTAATTAATAGATAGAGTAATAATATCAAAGTTTTGCCCATTTAAAAGTCCACCAGGACGTATTATTTCGTAAACCTCCAGTTCTTTTTACTCAGAGTAAAGAATGGCTCACTGTGGTAGGGTGTATAGAAAAGTATTTACTGGTTTCTGGCTCAAAATTGGCATTTTTATTACCCTGTCACTTAAGCATGATGCTGTGGTCCTGCTGAAAAATGGAAGACTTGAAGAACACAGCTTATATAGTCAAATTTTCAGTTGCTATATGAATGTTTTGCTCCTGCTCAGCGTCTTTAGTAGAGGCACTCTCAGCCTCAACAGCACAGTCTGCCCTTAGTATCCTCAGGAGATTGATTCCAAGACCCTCAGGGACAGCAGAACCACTGGTGCTCCAGTCCCTTGTATAAAATGACATGGCACAGTCGACAGTCTCTGTCTATAGGTTTCGTATCCACAAATTCAGAGGGCTGACTGTACTGACCTTTTGGACCGGGTAATTCTTTGTAGAGGAAGGTAGGACTGTCCTGAGCATTGTAGGCTGTTAGCAGCATCCTGGCCTCTACCCACTAGAAGCCAGGAGCACCCCCTTCTTCTAGTTGTGACAAGCAAAATTGTCTCTGCTGCTGCTGCTGCTGAGTCGCTTCAGTCGTGTCCGACTCTGTGCGACCCCATAGACGGTGGCCCACCAGGCTCCCCTGTCCCTGTGATTCTCCAGGCAAGAACACTGGAGGGGGTTGCCATTTCCTTCTCCAATGCATGAAAGGGGAAAGTGAAAGTAAAGTCGCTTCAGTCGTGTCCAACTCTTCGCGACCCAATGGTCTGCAGCCTACCAGGCTCCTCCGTCCATGGGATTTTCCAGGCAAGAGTACTGGAGTGGGGTGCCATTGCGTCTCTAGAGTTTGCCAAATATCTCCCAGGGGGCAAAATCACCCCCAGTTAAGAAACACCACTAGCAGGTTAGTACTCCCAGACTAGTTTCTTACCTTCTAATCTTCTACCTCCTGGCCACTACATTACTTTTTAATGTCTTCCCAAACCAAATATTATTTGGACATTAAATTTAGCTTCTTTGAAAAGTTGAAACCATATAATATGTCATGAATCTAAACGAAATGACTTTTGAAACAGCCAAATCTCAATTTCACTTTGTTAATGCAGAAAAATTGCAAGGAACATTTCGAATTGTTCTTGAGTCTGTGCACTAGCTCTGTCACAGAGCACTAGTTTTATAGCTGGTGAGTATATAAATAAAGAGTAGAATTACCATCAGTTTGTTGTTTTCAGCTTTTCTCTGAATACTTTGGGATCTGGTCTGGACTTAGGAAGCTGTCTCCAGTTGGTGCTGTCACATTTGGTGTTTGGTTTCCCCAGTTTGCAAACTGTGCAAACTGGGTTAGGGGATAGAAGATGGAAGAGGGACTCTGAACTTTGGTGTCTAGGAAGTAGGTCAACCCTGAAGAGCCACGTAGAGCACTATTAAAGCCCATCCACTTAGGCCGACACACAAATATAAATATTGGTGGTTCTGCCTCTTCGCTCTGCTTCTGCCTTGCCTTTTCTTTCTTTTTCCATGCACTCCCCTGAGCGCCCTCCCTCTGCCCCCCACACTGGACTGAGCGTTGTGAGAACGGGGGACCTTGTCTCCTTTGTCTACTCTGTGTCCCCCAGCTCCTACAACAGTACTTGGAAGACAGTAATAACTGGAAAAGGCAGGAAAGGGGGAGGGGGAGAGAGAGGTGTTACTAAAATTGTCTTTCAAGAATCAGTATTAACTATACATATAAGGTAAACATATATGTGTCATTTTTTTTTATTTGGTCCTCACATCACATTTGGGTACTATAACATTTTAACTGGTCCCCTGGAATTTAATCTTTTTCCCTACCTTGGTCTAATCCACACAGCTGTGAAGACAGTCCTTGTTGATTGTTTCAGTCCCTAGCACATGGCCTGGTGTGCGACCTCTCAGTGATGAGATTCCCCTGCTCCAGGACCCAGTGCAGTATCCCCTTCTGTACTAGGTCACCCCCCTCTCTTCTAGCCTCCTCTTTCCTTGCACTACTAGACTCTTACCTGGCTCATCAACCCCTCTTTGCATTTTACTCTGTCATCACTTACCTTGTCTTCAGAATTCATCTCCTGGTTAACTCCAGTATTAATCATTTTTTCATATATCATCAGATTGTTCTTGTTGATAATATACTTTTGTAACTGACCTAACTTAGTGTTATGTTTCAGGTGTTTGGCATTTATCTCACATCTAGACTGTACCTCCTTTTATTTCTTATAAATCCTTCCTCCTACTCTTTCCACTGAATAGGACCATTTTCTGCACCCAATTAAGCTTTCAATAAATGCTATATAATGAAGGTAGAGGTGGTGCCAGGAACAGTCTCTACCTCTGGATTTCCAGACATTCAGAAAATTCTTGTAAACACCAGGGACACCCCTCTGATTCCAGACTGTTTAACTGGAAGCTGTTACTTTCCGGATTCCAGTTGCAGATAACAGCCAGTGGTTTCTGGCTTCATATAAGCTCTGTTAGTCCAAAAGGGCTTTTTTAGGCATTAACAGTCTCCTTAATAACCCATTTAGAGACTTTTTTTCACTTTGTTTTTACACTTCCTTAATTATTCTTGAATTTATCAATTTTTTTGTGATGAAAAAGTTTTAATGTGATATCTCCCCAGTTTATTATTAAACATTTTTCTTTTCAAGATCTGGTCCTAATTTTCTTTCTTATTATTTTTTTTTTCTTTTTGTGAGGGGGAGAAGACAACACTGGTTAAAGAGTACTGTATCCATTAGAGTTCAACTTAGCTCTCAGTAACAGGAACTCCAAGAAAACAATAGCTAACAAAATTAAATATAAATTCACATAAATGTGTAGAGGGAGGTAAGTTTTCCAGGAGTAGTATAGTGCTCTGATCCACAAAGCTCTTATAGACCCAGGTTCCTTCAAGCACCTTGTTCCTCCATCCCTCAGTGTGATCTCAAGTCCAAAGTAGCAGCTACTGTTCCAGTCATTATATCTGCATTCTAGACAGCAGGACAGAAGAAGAAACAAAGAGAAAGGATGTCCAAGAACTAGTCCCGTGTCTTGTAAGGGAGGCGTCTGGGGATTGTTGCATGACAAATCTGCTTATGGACATACTAACAGCGAGAGAAGCTGGGGAAATACTGTGTTTATATTTGCCCAGTTAAACAAAGGGAGTCCAGTTCATGTGGAAGGGTGAGGTAGCACATACTGAGGAGCATTTGGTTATCTTTGCTATGACTGCCCCATACATTCCTCTGCCATATGAGCTATCTTGGAGTTTATTTCAGTACATTCCAGTGTATTATTTCAGTATTCAGAACAGTGACTTATAATCATATTTTTAAAAGATGAATACCTATATGCTGTAAAAAAATTTTTTAAACCAGTAAAAAAACATTAAAATCACCCATGATTCCAGAACCTAAAGATAAATACTAAAACAGCATCATAATAAGAAATGTCCTTAACACTAATATAGAACAAGCAACTTCAGACTACAGAGTATTTAAATGTTTTTCAGAGATCTTGGTTATACTGTATATTCAGTTATTACTTCAGTAAACATTATAAACCATCTTTATTCATAGCATCTTGTTAATTCATGTGTGTGGTTGGAAGGGAGAGCAAGGAAGGAGCTTTTAAAAATTAAATTTGTTGCTCTTAGTCTAGTACAGAGAGACAAGACAAACACATGAAAAAGTTGGGAAATCAGGGCACTGTAAGTGCCCTGTTTGTGTTAATGTATGTAAAGGTAGATTGGAAAGCAGAAAATAAAATAATCATGACACTAGGTATCTTTACTTAACAGTAGAATAATTTGTACTGTGAAGAATTGTTTGGAAAAATGACACCTTGAGAAATACATCTTCCTTTTTAGTTGCTAGAGAGTGAAATTTGGATTACAAGTCCTCGGGAGAATCTGAATCGAACACTATTAGGAAATAATCAAGCTCAACACAGTTAAATTCTAACCTCCCTTGGTTCCCAGATTTAGAAGTCCAAAGTTCATCTGGGGATAATTCAGCATGACCTGTACCTTGCCTGAACTACAGAAATAACTAAAGATAAGTCGGTTGAATTTCTCTGGAAAGTGTGACATTTTGTTTTCTAAACCTTGACGTTAATGCTTTTTTAAAGTTTTGAAGAGTAATAAACTAAAATTAACCTTTCCTAAGGAAAACGCTTAAGTGGGAAAATTAGCTGTTAAGACATACACAGAAAAACAAGAGCTATACCAAAATACTAAAAATTGCCACTAGGTGGTGAGATATGAGTGACTTTTTCTTTAAATGGTTTGTGCATAATATTTTTTTAAATTCCTTTTCGTGTTCTTTTTAAAATTGAAATATTGTTGCTTTACAATTTTATACTACTGTACTGTATTTATATATGTGTGTACAGCATAGTTTGTTTTTTTAAGCAAGGTGTTTTGTTTTTTTTTAAGCAAGGTGGTTTTTAAAAAGTTTTTTTTTTAAAGAAACGTTCAGTCCTAGGCTCAGTGGAGATGATCACTGTTCAAGGATAACTCTGGTGTGCAGAGCCGGGCGCTGGGAACCCGTGCGCGCGGGGGGGCGGTGCCGAGGCCCCGCCGTGAACAGTGGGGCCCTTTGTGTCCCGACTTGTTCAGGTGGCCCAGAGCCGAGGCCGCTAGTTGCCACAGCAGAACACACACTCTTTCACGAGGAAGGGACCGGTGCGACAGAGACAGAGTCTCTCTGTGGAGACGTTTAAACTGCCGGCTTTATTTTGACTCTTGGCAGAACTGGCAAGAGGAACACACGCTCTCGAAAGCTCCGGGCTTCCTTCTTGCAGTGCGAACGCGGGACAGAGCCGCTCAGTGTGCGGGGGTGGGGTCGCCGGGCCACTGAGAGCTCATTGGTGCGGCCCCGGCCTATGGCGTGTGCGCCCGGCCCGCCGCCGAGTCTCCGGGTGTCCGCCCTCCTTCTCTGAAGGGTGGAGAGCCTGGGCCCGCGAGCTGGAGTGCGGCAGGCCAGCCGGCGAGAGCGCAGCGGGCGCCCGGTAGGTGTGCGACCAGCAGGCGGGGGGAGGGCAGGGGCTCCCCCCGGGGCCCAGTCCCCGGCCGCGGCCGGCAGCAGGGAGCGCTGGCCTCAAGGGTCTGGGCCAGCCCAGCTTAGAATCTACCTGTCCCGAGCCTGCAGTTTTTCTTTGCTTATGGAGTTTCAGACAGCACTGGAAACAGGTCTGGCTGCATACTTTGAGTGAGCATGTTGTCCTTGTAGAGTTAAAAAGGAAAGAAAGAAGACACGTTCTCTTAGCTGGAGCACAAGTTTTCCGACGCCGCGCTCCTCATCAGCGCCTTAGGTCAGAAAATGTTTTCTGCTGAGCACCTCTTTCCAATAGAATTCTTTATCCACGTGCCTTAGAATTGAAATCTTATTCACAAATTTTAACAGCTAGAACAACTTAATGGCGTTTTAAATGACGATACAAAGGGTACTTTTTATTCCTGTCTCTGGCAGTTTTGTTTTTTGTACTTTTCTTTCCAGCATTTTAGAGGGAAGCGGGCAGATGTAGGCAAAAGGTTTGTTCAGAGCATTAACACTGTGGGGTGTCACATTCGGCACTGTTGAGTGTGGGAAGCACATACCAGCAATCCAAATTGCTGCAAGTACCTGGGCCTTGACAGCAGGCAGGTGGGCTTTTATGCCCAGGATAGGAGTAGCCATAGGGCTTCCCTCCTGGCTCAGAAGGTAGAGAATCTGCCTGTGATACAGGGGATCAGGCTTGGATCCCTGGGTCAGGAAGATCCCCTGGAGAAGGGAGTGGCTACCCACTCCAGTATTCTTGCCTGGAGAATTCCATGGACAAAGGAGCTTGGTGGGCTACAGTCCATGGGGTCACAAACAGTCGGACAGCACTGAGCAACTAACACTAGAGGTAGGGGTACTGATGGCTTGCATTTTAAGCCACTACTTTGGGATCCTTCCCGTAACACTCAGATGCAGATCTTGTTATCATGACTCTAGGAAAACTCATTGCTTAATCCTACAATGTAAACAAAAACAACCTTGGTTTTCAGTTTGGAATGCATAGCTCAGGTCAGCAGCAAGATCTATGCCTTGAATGTTTCATGTTTCCTTTTCTAACCATTTGGTTTAGCCAGAAGTAGCGTTTATCGAATGCCATATGATCCAGTGTTTGGAGTATAAGTTTGCCCTTATTTTCATTCTCCTTTTGCATCTATTTGGATCCATCACAAATACAAAACAAGGTATTCTTAAAATAGTGGATGTTTTGTCCAGAAGAAGTCAAAGGGGGGAAAAAAAACAAAAACAACTTCTCCTCCTCTGTTGGGATAGAGGTTGTTTTGTTTTTAAATAGGAAGCCACAGAATATAGTTGAAGTCTATCCACAGACTGTTCTTGCCCCCTTGCTGCTGGAGTTAGTCACTCACTGTCCCATGTGCCCCAGCATTCTCTACAAGGAAAGTGTCTAGGCAAATGATGATCTTGTAGGGGTGGTCAGGCTCTGCAGTACCTCAGCCATGGTTTAGAAAGACTGTGTAGTTTCCAAAAGAGCAGTAGGTGGGCAAACTCATGTCCAGGCTTCCTGGCTCTCCACTGACTTGTTCCGTTATTTTAAGACTTCTCACTTTCTCTGCCTCAGAGTACACTTTATAAAATAGCCGTCTTAGTGACTGCTATACTTCAAAAGACTGTAGACAGAAAATGAAATTATCTACTTGAAAATGCTTTCAAGTCTTCAATGATTCTTTAAAAAACTCAAAGTACTTGGTAAGAACTTACTATGTGCCTGGCTCTTAAAAATCATTTTTAACAGCCTTATGATTTAAATACTTGTATTTCCATTTTTACTCAGAGGTGAACTGAAGTTCTGAGAGGTTTGTTAACACCCATTTGTTAAGTTGTAGATTCAGGATTAGAACATAGATTTGTCAGCTCTTAAATCATATTTGCTTACCGTGCTACAACATACACAAATACTAGTTTTTATCATTGTATGTGTTAATGACATTATAATAATCTCCCCTCTTTCTCTCTTAGGCAAAGCAGATGATATTCTGAATGGAGAACAAGACAGGGAACAAAAAGATCCCTATTTTGTGGAGACCCCCTATGGTTACCAACTAGACTTAGATTTCCTCAAATACGTGGATGACATACAGAAAGGAAACACCATCAAGAAAGTGAACATCCAGAAGAGACGGAAGCCATCTGGGCCATGCCCAGACTCCAGGGCTGCACCTGGCCAGCACGGCGTGTGGACTTCTACTGAATCCCTCTCATCCTCCAACAGTGATGACAACAGGCAGTGCCCCAGATTCCTCCTAGGCCGAAGCCAAGTTACATCAACCCCAATCTCAAAGCCACCTGCCCCTCTGGAGACCTCTCCTACTTTTCTTACCATCCCAGAAAGCCGACAGCTGCCACCACCATCACCACAACTCCCAAAGCACAACCTTCATGTCACCAAGACACTGATGGAGACCCGGAGAAGACTTGAGCAGGAGAGAGTCACCATGCAGGTGGCACCTGGTGAGTTCCGAAGGCCCAGGCTGGCCAGTTTTGGAGGCATGGGCTCCACCAGCTCCCTTTCCTCCTTTCTGGGTTCTGGAAACCACAATCCCATCATGCCCCAGCTTCAGAATGGATACCAAGGCAATGGGGATTATGGTGGCTATGCCCCAGCTGCTGCCACCACCTCCTCCATGGGGAGCTCCATCCGTCACAGCCCCCTGAGCTCAGGGATCTCCACACCAGTGACCAACGTGAGCCCCATGCACTTGCAACACATCCGTGAGCAGATGGCCATTGCCTTGAAGCGCCTGAAGGAGCTAGAAGAGCAGGTGCGAACCATCCCTGTGCTCCAGGTGAAGATCTCTGTCCTGCAAGAGGAGAAAAGACAGTTGGCTTCACAGCTGAAAAACCAAAGAGCGGCATCCCAGAACGATGTCTGTGGTGTGAGAAAGCGGTCTTACAGTGCTGGGAATGCATCCCAGCTGGAACAGCTGTCCAGGACCCGGAGGAGTGGTGGGGAATTATACATTGACTATGAGGAGGAAGAAATGGAGAGCGTGGAGCAGAGCACCCAGAGGATAAAGGAATTCCGGCAGCTCACAGCAGACATGCAGGCCCTGGAGCAGAAGATCCAGGACAGCAGCATTGAGGCCTCCTCAGAGCTCAGGGGGAATGGGGAGTGTCAGCCTCAAGAGTTCCGGTCTGTGGCTGTGGGCGCCGATGAGGACATGAATGACATTGTTGTGTACTGCAGGGGCGCCAGGTCCTGTAAGGATGCCGCCGTTGGCATGGTCACTGAGACAAGGAATTCTGGGGTCAGTGTGACAGAAGCCATGCTTGGAGTGACTACTGAAGCTGACAAAGAAATTGAGCTGCAACAGCAAACCATAGAAGCCTTAAAGGATAAGATCTATCGCCTGGAAGTACAGCTTAAAGAAACCACCCATGACCGGGAGATGACTAAACTCAAGCAAGAGCTGCAAGCTGCTGGCTCGAGGAAAAAAGTTGATAAAGCCATGATGGCCCAGCCGCTTGTTTTCAGCAAGATGGTGGAGGCGGTGGTACCCACCAGAGACCAAATGGCTGGCAGTCACGTGGATGTGGTTGACACATGTGTGGGGACATGCGTGCAGACAAGTAGTGTAGGCATCTCCTGCCAGCCCGATCATGAGAATAAAGAGGTGGGGCCTGAGCTGCCCATGAATTGGTGGATTGTTAAGGAAAGGGTGGAAATGCATGACAGATGTATTGGGCGTTCGGTGGAAATGTGTGACAAGAGCGTAGGTATGGACATCAGTGTCTGTGAAACAGGCAGCAACACGGAGGAGTCCGTGAATGACCTGGCACTCCTCAGGACCAACCTGAATCTCAAAGAAGTGCGCTCCATTGGCTGTGGAGATTGCTCTGTTGATGTGACCGTCTGTTCTCCAAAGGAGTGCACCTCTCGAAGCGTGAACACAGAGGCTGTCAGCCAGGTGGAAGCTGCTGTCATGGCAGTGCCTCGAACTGTGAGCCAGCACACCAGCACAGTTGTAGAACAGGTGAGCCAGTTCACCAACACTGAGGTGGCCACTCTCACAGAATCCTTTACCAACACTTCCCTTAGCACTGTGGACAAGCAGACCAGCACCCACACTGTGGAGATGCGGACAGTAGCCGTGGGAGAAGGCCGGGTCAAGGACGTCAGCTCCACCAAGATGCGGTCCATCGGAGTGGGGACGGTGCTCTCTGGCAACGCTGGGTTTGACAGGCCATCAGCTGTGAAGACCAAAGAGTCAGGCGTGGGGCAGATCAGTATTAACGACAACTATCTGGTTGGCCTCAAAATGAGGACCATAGCATGTGGTCCTCCCCAGTTGACTGTGGGGCCGACAGGCAGCCGGAGGAGTGTAGGTGTTGGGGACGAGCCTGTAGGAGAGTTTGTGGAGAGCCCCCAGCCCCAGGCACCGTCTGGGATGGAGACAGGCTTGGATCACTACATCGAGCGTGTCCAGAAGCTGCTGGCGGAACAGCAGGCGCTGCTGGCTGAGAACTACAGTGAACTGGCAGAAGCTTTTGGGGAACCTCACTCACAGATTGGCTCCCTCAACTCCCAGCTCATCAGCACCTTATCATCAATCAACTCTGTCATGAAGTCTGCAAGCCTTGAAGAGCTCAGGCACCCTGACTTCCTGAAAACCAGCTTGGGTAAGGTCACAGGTAGGTGGTACTTCTGAAGGACCTAGGAGTGAGGGAAGATGGGGACAGTGGAAATCTAGGAGAGATTTTTTTTTTTTTTTTAACTGCTGGAGCCAATATTTTGAACCATGGAGAAAACTTTAGAATGGTAATAGGTAGAACAAAAACCAAGAATCTAAACCCATAAACAGCTCTGCTGATTCTCATTATCTGGTAGTTTTCGTTTCCCGGCTGAGGACTAAGACTAGAAGAAGAAAAGCCAAGTTGTGTTGCCTGGCTTAGGGGCTGTCTTCTGAGGCTGCTAGTTTGATAGCTGTCTTTTAGTTATTTACTTGCTGATTTTACACAGGGCAGCCTGCACTGTTTTCAACCACAATTACCTGTATACGATCAATAAAAAAAATACCGGTATGAAGTGTTTTTAACTAAAACTTTTAGAGGAGAGAGACTTTGTCAATTCATGCAAATTCATTAATTCAGCAAATAATGATTGAATTCCTGCTCTGTGTTAAGTATAGATATGGGGTCCTGTTCTCATAGTGCTTACATTATTCCAGTTGGGGCACAGGCAATAAAAATATACTTAAATATGTTGGGAAGTGGTACATGTTATGAAGAAAAGAACTCCACTTAGAGAAACAGTGAGTGATGGTGGAGAGGTGGGGACTGCTGGAGACAGGATGGTCCAGGAAGGCCTCTGACAGGGAGCCAGAACTCTTGAGAGAAGGGAGGCCTTTCCAACACTGTTTCTTTTGTTAGAGGCTTACATTTTTTGTCTTTCTCATATTTTCCCTTGTTCATTGGGATTCCTGTTCACCCTTGCTTTTCTTTAAATTGAAGTTTATAATGAAGAAATTGACACATGCTATTTCCCTGTGAGCCGCACTAAAATGAGCTCTCTTGTCAGTTGCGTGTGGTTCTCATTGTGCATATTATCATCCTACCACTGAGTTCCATTCCTGGCTCTTCACCTCTCGTGAACCAATGTGACTTAGGGAAGGAATGTCATCCTTCTTTATACTTCATTGTGAAATGGTCATTCAAAGGACATCCATCCCATAAGATTGTCAGTGTGTTCATCACTGGCTTACAGTGAGCACAGGGACCTTTGTTATCCTTGGGGTAGTGCTGCTAGCGTGCCAGTCTGGTTTCTTTTGTTGACATGCTAAACAGTAGTGTGAGGTTTGCAGAGTTACTAAAAGCACACACTCTGCTCTAGCCAAGTGCTACACATAAAATGAATTAAAATGCTTTAAATGATTGGTATGGTGTGCATTAAATTTATGTGAAAACATGCAGCAGAGACTTAAATATAAGTTAACAAAAATTTCAAATTCTTTGTTTCCCTCGATAGCCAAAAAGGCAATGGTTAACATAGACTGAAATAGATTTTTTTTTTTCACGGTTTTTTCAAAATAGATTATTTTTATATCTTCTGAGGTTTCACCCGCAAACATGAATTAATGTTCATTTTTTAGTAACTGTGCTGTGAAACAGATAGCTTATTGTGGAAGAAAAAATGAACATGACAGTGACAGCTGATGTATAACAGATTTTTGCCTTTTAGAATCAAGAGTCTAATGAATATATAGGGAGTCATTTTAGTTAAAGGGATTAAAATGATGTGTGAACTAAAGCAAGGTCTTAAGTAACTAATAATATGTCTGTTTCCACTGCTTTTTAAAAATCATGATGTCAGATGTTGAAGTCAAAAATGAGACTCTTAAATACCTCCAGACACAGATGGTACAGCACATCATCCATTCTAAGAGCGTTTTCCTGCTAGGCTTCCTCCCTCCTCCCCAAACCAGGGTTTCTATTTCACATTCTTGCCAGAAATATTCAGCTGTATCGTTGGTGTAATCCGCCTGATACCCGGAGCATCAAGACTCGGGTGGAGGTTTTGTCTGGCTGTGTTGCAGTGTTTTTTGGTCTATTTCCAGTCACCCTGACATTCCAGACATCAATGTTTAGATCTGACCCTGCACATGAACACCTAATTAATCAGCTAAAATGCAGGAAACCTACAACATTCATGAACAAAACATAAATATTTTTTATAGCACTTATTTGATCATAGTGGCAGCTCCCTCTTGGAGCATGCAAGAACAACTTTAAAGTATTTCTGTAATTCGCATCACATTTGTATTTTGCTTTAAAGTTCTAATGAAGGAATTTGGTTGGGAACTTAACATAGAGAAGTAAAATTTTATTATCTGGTGTGTGTTGTATGGGGTGAAAATGAAAGCGGCTTGATAGGGTAGAGATCTCAACATACAGGCTGTGAAGAGTGAAAGTGTGTCCACCTTATTGTGCACCCTGAACACTAGAGAACATTGCTCATGTACAGTCTAGAATACATTTCTGTATATAAATGATCACTTATGGGAACCTAGTATTTTAGTTTAAAGAATTTACTTTTGGGCTCCAAAGCCAGGTGTTCTGGGTTCGAGTTCCTTCTCAGCACTAGGACAGGTTGTCTTTGTTCCCTCACAGGGTTGAACTGAATCTTTAGTGAATCAGTATGAATGAAGCGTTTGGAATAGTCTGCAGCACAGAGTGTAAATGCTGGCTGTCCTTGCTGTTAACTGTTTTCCATACTTACAAAAATGGAAAGGTAGGTCTAGAACAAACTGCCAAACAGACATGCTATGAATAGTCTTTTGTGTTTAATGCAGATTTTTGTCTTCATAATTCTGCCTAGCCATCGCCTTCCCCTGCCCCCCATTGTTACACCTCTCCAGGTAACACTTTTATCAAGATAAAGAACTACAGCAATGAGAAAACACAAAAAGAGTAGAATAAATTTTCAATTCAGATTCTTCCGTAATCTGTGTCAAAGCTCAAAATGAAGCTCCAAATTAAACTAGGTATATATTAGTACCAAGCCCAGAGAATCCTCTTCAGTTTTCCAAGGGTTGAAGATCGGAAGGTATCACTTTTTAATATCCAAAATAGCATTATTTTAACAGCACGATAATAATGCCTTGCACTCCTATTCAGTTTCTTGAAGTTATAACTGGAGTATGTGCTTATAACAAGTTAACAGTTCAGAAGAACACGAAATACTGAGAGCCTCCCTCATGCTGTCATGGGGTAAACCCTTGTGTTTGGTATGTTCAGGGGTGCAATTCTATATTTCAGAGACATCATTTTTTGATATTTGAATCATATATGGCCTATGTATTTTTCACATGAAACATCACAGACATTTTTTTCAGAATTTGAGAGGTAATGTCACAGTTTTGATGCATCTGAATTTGATGGTAATCAAAGATGATCTGTAAAGTACTTTTAATGTATTTAATATTTTCTTTCGTGGAATTAAAAGGTTAAGAGGAAATAAGTTTCTCAGAAACCTCAGGAAAAACATGGTTATTCTTTCTGTGAATTAACTGGATTGTTTTGTTTTGAGAAGTGGATTACTTTTTCTTTCTTTCTTTTTTTTTTACCTGTGAGGAGAGAAGGAGAGAGAATATTCTAGACAAATGACTTGCAGTTACAAATACTCTAAAAATATGTGACTGTCTCTGAGCAAATAACAAACAGAACTATCTATAACTGTGGAACTTAACTGCCTGCCACATGATTTATAGAAAATTCATCTCTCATACTCAAATAAAAGAACTGCTTTTTAAATCAACTTCCATATTTGTACTCTTAGTTATCTTGGGTTTGCTAAAGAAAAAAATTTATGAACTTGAAGTCATTCCCGTAACTGTGAAAGCAATTTTGTAGACAGACATCCAAGCCAAAGCAAAAACAGGGAAAATAAGGTCGTTACAAAATACCGTTTCTGGTTAGTTTCCTTAATTCAAATCATATACCATTTACTGGTCCCAGTACCTCTCTTTAAAAATCACAATTTGCTTTTAGTAATGCTATAAGAGCATTGAATAATCCAAACCAAATGTTTCTGGAACATTGTGTGTGAGAACATGATGTGAAAGTCTTCTGACCCAGAGGTCAGAGAGCTGATGTCTGGTACTGGTTGCCCAAGAACTTGCAGTCACACCTGGGGTGAGCGGTATTGGGCTGCCATGTCCTCCTGTGTCTTGAGAGGGTAGGTTTAGATTTTTCTTGCATGGGGCCCTTTCAGCAGAATTACTCTATAAAATTAGCTCTTCACCAGACTGCCCATCAGATTCATCTGAGGAACATTTTTTCCCCAAATTCATGATTTTCTGCTGCCACCCACTGCTACCACTCAGTAAGGCACACTCAGGTCCTATTTCTGGGAAATATTATGGAATAAACAGCCTTAAAATGAGTGCTATTAATCTGGGCTCCATAGCTTCATGAAATAGTTTTGTGTTTGGAATTTTTGTAAAGAAAGTGCATAATTTTTATCAGACTCTGAAAAGGGATAGCTGACTGTCCCCACCCCCCCCCCCCCCCCCGCCCAACGCCCAGATTGAAATTACAGATCTAGGACATCTGTTACTGACCTTGGGAAAAACACTTCAGCTCTGAGAAAAATCTTTTATAAAGATTTAAAATCAGTCCACCCCCTTTATGAGCCCTTCAGTTGACTCTTGTTTGAAAATAATTTCTTAAAAGAGAAACTGATGCTTTATCATTTTAGACGAGTATTAGTGAAATAAGTATATGCACTCTGGGAAAAGATGCAAGTTTACTTTGACACTTCTACTCTGAATGAATCTGTGAAGTATGCAGTTCATTTCTGGCTAAAGCATAGAGATAGGTGGTTTTTAAGAACAGAAGTGGCATTTAGTTCCTGGATGTCCATTCATAAATGATGAAGGGAATTGTTGGTAATAGTTGATGGTTACAATCACTGGTTCTTCCTTCAATCAGCAGGTCATTTGTATTTCAGTAAACATATTTAAAGTGTGCTCTGTCCTCATCTCTATTCAGATCAGTTGATAGCTACGAATTCATTGTCAACTGTATGCAAAGTGTGGTACTGAAACAGAGAGAGAGAGTGGTGTAAGCCTTGAACTTGCAATCCAGTTGGTAAGCAAAAACACATATACCAGACATATGAATGATAACCTGTGGAGGTATATGTTAGCCACCGAATAATGTGAAAATAAAAGTGCTTGAAGAATTCAGCTTCTGTTAAGTTCTCTGAGGTTTAGGGAGAACATGAGCTTAGGATAGAGAGGACAACGTTAGCTGTATCTGGAAGAACACAAGAGCACATCGGCTTAACCCAATTTTTAGTTAATGCAGCCTGTCAGTGTGGGTTTTCTGGGTCAAGTCTTGGATTGGTGTGTAATTAAATGTGGGTGGGGTTGTGGTGAGGGAGCATCTGATTCTTGATACTCTTTAGCATTTTAATTTCCAAATACTCATTTTTACATTCATGACAGCTATCTGGTACCTCTCAGGAAAATACTAAAATGGCCCTAGAAATTATTACACTGCAGTTCTCACCGTTTAGTGACTTCATGTTGGTGGCCACGGGCATGGGTACTCAAGGAGAGCTCTGAGCGACGAGCCTACAGACAGAAAGGGACTGTCCTGTCTCCTCCATCGAAGCTACGTACTTTCCACTCAGAAGCAATGTGTACCAGTGAAGGCGATCCTTCATGAATAATCTCTACTGTCTGTTCCCCAAACTAACATGTAGACTGAAAAGGGTACATTTGTGCTCAAGCCATTTTCCTTATGGAAAAAATAGAAGTGTTATTTTAGACCCATTTGAATTCTTAGTTACACTTTGAGAAAATGCCTAAATGAATGGCCTCCATTATGATTCAGAAATTTCAGTCCTACTTCTTTTTGACAAGTAAGCTAGATGTTCTTTAAAAATCAAATCAAATGTTTAACTGAAAATCTGGCACAATAACATAATTAAATAGTTGGCCACACTGTTCATAGTTGTGTTTTCAGAAAGTACTTGGCATTATAAATAAAAATATGAGTTAGCATGCCAGAAGAGCTACAGTATGTGAACAAAGCAACTTTTAAAATCCATTTTATTTATAAAAGCCAATTTTCTAACAAATTTAGAAACATATTTGCTATGTGCCAACAACTAATACCCGTTCTAGACAGATAAATATCACAGAGGAGACTGTAGGAGGTGATTTCTTTAGAAGCTTCTCTGTCTCTGTTTTTCATTGGTTTTTTAAAATATATAAAAGTGGCTCTAGTGATAAAGAACCCGCCTGCCAATGCAGGAGATATAAGAGGCTCAGGTTCAATCCCTGGGTTGGGAAGATCCCCTGGAGGAGGACATGGCAATCCCACTCCAGTATTCTTGCCGGGAGAATCCCATGGACAGAGGAGCCTGGCGGGCCCCAGTCCATGGGGTCATGGAGAGTTGGACACAACTGAAGTGACTTAGCATGCATATAGCTTTAACATTTCTAAAGTCAAAAACATAAGAAAAAAAGTTCTTATTTTTCATTACAGTTTGCCTTAGCTTATAGTAAAATTATCCATATATTAAATGCTAAATGTACTTTAGAATTAGATTAATGCTTTGAGGATGCTGTTATTTTCTGAAACATTGAGATTTCTGTCATTTGCTGTGTCTTAGTTATCACTAATCTGGTCAAGTTGTAAAACAGAGCTCATGCTTTACTGGCATTTATGGCCATTATAAGCTTGAGTTAATGACCGAAGACTGCAGTTGCCCCTCCCCTGTTCACTGACTCCCCAGTGGTACCTGCACAACTGTTGCCCACTGTGGAATTTTGAGCAGCGTGGGCGGTGTACCAGAGTTCTGAAGGTGTTCGGTGACTGTTCCTGTTGTTAACCCTTACTGTTTGCATGGCGTTTACTGTTAGTCATGGACTTCTACCATTAGTGGTCCAGGACTGCTAGCTAAACCACCAACAATTCCTGATAATTCACATGGTCCAAGTTGATAGAGTGAAATCAGTTTTTGTTGTTCAGTTGCTAAGTTGTATCTGACTCTTTGTGACCCCATAAACTGCAGCACGCCAGGCTTCCCTGTCCTTCACTATCTCCCAGAATTTGCTTAAAATCATGTCCATTGAGTTGGTGATGCTAGCTAACCATCTCATCCCCTGCCACCCCCTTCTCCTTTGCCTTCAGTCTTTCCTAGGATCAGAGTCTTTTCCAATGAGTTGGCTCTTCTTAAAGGAAAGTCTAAACTCTTGTTTACCACAGTCAAGTTTTACATTGTTTTCAGCAAATTTTTGATTGGTTAATTTAATTCACTGGTTCGTAATCCTGGCTGCACATTAGAATCACTTGCAGAACTTTAAAAAATTTTTTTATTTATTCATTTATTTTTGGCTATGCTGGGTCTTTGTTGCTGAGTGGGCTTTTCTCTAGTTGTGGTGAGTAAGGGCCACTCCCCAGCTGCAGCACACAGGCTTCTGGTTGTGATAGCCTCTCTTGCTGTGGAGCATGGACTCTAGGGCTCGCAGGCTTCCGTAGTTACAGACCACCCCCCTATCCCCCACCCCGGAGCACAGGCTTGATAGTTGTGGCACATGGACTTAGGTGCTCCGCGGCATACGGGATTCCCCCAGACAAGGGATCAAACCTGTGTCTACTTCGTTGGCAGGTGATTCCTCGCCACTGAGCGAAGTCTCACTTGCAGAACTTTAAAAACCACTAATACTGGATCCATCTGCAGATATAGTTGATTGTATCTTACACCCAACTCAGGCATTCTAAGGGCAACCAGGTTGAGACCATTGAATTTTGTTGGCCACTTTAGTTTTGACTTTTTTGGCTGCACTTTTCATGTGTTTTACTTGAACACAGCAGTCATTTGTCAGTCTTAAAGCTGGTGTGTGTGTCATCTTATCTATGCCCACTAAAAACAATGGGTCTTTATCAAGATCAGGCAATTGTTTCTGGGTCACTCAAGAGCAGCCAGAGTTTCAACACAATCTGAAAAACATTTTCTGACAATAAAGGTGACAAATTTCCTCTGACCCAGCTAATGAGAACTTATTATCATTTATCATTGTTCTTTGCCTTGCTCATTAGACTTAACAGAGTCCCTGTGACTTTCTGTTGAATTACACAGGCACTTACTGAAGTCTTTCAATTATCCAGCACTGTTCAGAGCACTGCAGAGGACACATAATGTAGCACGGAGGGACTTCAGGGAGCTTACATTCTCACAGAAGGGATGTATAAGACCAAGGGAACAGAGGGCAGGATGTATTACAGGAAATCGAAATGACGCCAACCCTTGAAAAGAATGAGTGGAATTCTGCTGGTAAAGGAAGCTGAAATTCCAGGCCTGTTAAGACAGCCTAGTAAGGAAGGGCAGAGAGGTGGGAGTAACTCAGTCACCAGACCACTCTGAGTGAGTAGAGGGTAGAGTTGTTGAGCAGTTTAACTACCCCAGGCAAGAAGTAGCTGTCCTTGTTCACCGTGAAGGATCCTCAGGCACCTGCTTGAGAAGGTGGACCTTGACTAGAGGAGCTTTTAAAAGCCCTAGTTTACAAAACCAAGTTCTGGAGAAGAGGAGTGGTTGCCTCCAGTGGGAAGATTATCTAGAAAAGGGCAGCTGATGGGAAGTGTGCATTTACTGGGTTGTCAGAAATGTTCTGTGGCTAAATTAGGGAGGTGCTCACACACACATGCCTATTTACCAAAATTCATCAAACTCTACACTGAAATTCTGTTCATTTTATTTTATATAAATTATATGTCAATTTAAAAAGTATTTTTAAAGCTGTGTTTAGAAGGAAAGAGAACTATGGATTAAAAGACTTAAAAGCCATAGTAACCAATGGAAATATAGGACTGAGGTTCTGATTCAAACACTATTAAAAAACATTAAGAGATCACTGCAGAAATTTGAATACTGACCAGATATATAATAATTTCAAATTATCTTTTTTTTTTTTAGATTTGATGGTTTTAGCTTTATGCTTATTTTTTAAGAATGTTTTAGGAATATATACTGAAATATTTATGAATGAAAGTGATAGGATCTTCACCTTTTGCTTCAGAAGAATCATTGTGAATGGCTGGAGGCAGTATAGATGAAACCAGATAGCTGATCATTATTGAAGCTAGTGATGGAAACAGGGATTTATTATACCATTCTCTACTTTTGTGACTGTTTAAGGTTTCATAACAATAAAACTGTTAATGTATTTGCATTGTAAAACTCATTGTTGGTTCTTGAATGGGGAAGTGCCTAGTGAAGGTGTTTCTCTAGGGAGTGTTTTGGCACTTGAGGATTAACTGTTGAGACTCTTCGGAGGTTACTGTAGTAATTTCGAAGTAATGATGAATGAAGTTGGAAAAGGAGGAATGAAGATAAATGCCCTGCTTTGTTTACTTAAAGTAAGCAAAGGCACTGGTTGTTGCTGTTGTTTGGTGGACAAGTCATGTCTGACTCTTGGTGACCACATGGACTGCAGCACACCAGGCTTCCCTCTCCTTCACTGTCTCCCTGAGTTTGCTCAAACTCATGTCCATTGAGTCATTGATGTTATCGCACCATCTCATTCTCTGTCACCCTCTTCTCCTTTTGCCTTAAATCTTTCCCAGCATCAGGGTCTTTTCCAATGACTCGGCTCTTTGCTTTGGCTAGCCAAAGTATTGGAGCTTCAGCTTCAGCATCATTTCTTCCAGTGAATATTCAGGGTTGATTTCCTTTAAGATTGATTAGTTGCTGTCCAAGAGACTCTCAAGAGTCTTCTCCAGCGCCACAGTTCAAAAGTATCAGTTCTTCAGCCCTCAGCCTTCTTTATAGCCCCACTCTTAACATCCATACATGACTAGTGGAAAAATCATAGCTTTGACTGGACGGACCTTTGTCAGTGATGTGTGATGTCTCTGCTTTTTAATATGCTATCTAGGTTTGTCAGAGCTTTCTTTCCAAGGAGCAAGCATCTTTTAATTTCATGGCTGCAGTCACCATCCACAGTGATTTTGGAGCCTGAAAAGGCACTGGAGACATTTCTTATTCTCTGTCAGGGGTCACATCAGGTCGTGGGGCAGTTGAACATTATTGGAAGGGCTGCATTCAGTACTCTCTGTCCATGCTGAGTTGGGAGGTGGATTTGTGAAGAAAGCACCAGAGAGGTCCCAGTGCCTACAGAACTAAAGGAGGAAGCACTGTGCTGTTGATGAACAGAATTAGGAAATGTCAGCCACGTAGAAAATTCTATGTGTGTGTGTGTGTGTGCGTGCTTAGTCACGTCAGTCATGTCTGACCCTTTGCGACCCTATGGACTGTAGCCCACGAGGCTTTTCTGTCCATGGGATTCTCTAGGCAAGAATACTGGAGTGGGGTGCCATTTCCTCCACCAGGGGATCTTCCCAACCCAGGGATCAAACCTGTTTCTTATGTCTCCTGCATTGGCAGGTGGGTTCTTTACAACTAGCACCAGCTGGGAAGCCCACAAATTCTGTGCTATACCTATATATATATATATATAAATTATATAATAATAATTCAATTTTTCTGCTTCATCAGTGAACAGATATTAAGTACCTAACATAAGTAAAAGCAATCTAGAAGATGAGTGAGAGAAACAAAGTTGATTAAATTAGTTTTGTAGGCCCTTAAAATATTTACAGACAAGAAGGGAGTCTAAGGAATCAGCTAGTACCTTGTATTATAGATCTTGTAGGAGAGTCTTAAAGACGGGACTTGAGAGTTCAGAGGAAGGAGAGTTAGTTTCCAGTGGGGAGATGAGGTAAGGCTTGGAAGAGGAAGTAATGGGAGGGTTGTGCATGTGAGGGAGCATAGGGAAGGAGCAGCACCAGGCAGAAGAGAGTAAACTGAGGCAGGTGTGCTTGTGAGAAAAGAGGAGACCCCACTTTCTACACTGGGAGGAGTTCCGCCTGCTGGGATGCACCCCAAAAAGACCACAGGTGTAGTGGGAAATAACCCTGGAGAGGTAAGCTAGTGCCAAATGGCAGATGTTAGAATATCTGGCTAAGTATTGATAGCATGAACTATGTTTTCTGAGTGGTAGAGAGATTTTGAGGTTTTTCAAGTTGCGTTTGAGCTGGAATAAGGATGGGATTTGAGCTGAGTGGGGAGAGGGGTAAATGTGAAGGAAGAGGGACAGTCAGGATGCTACACTGGTAGTCCAGTGTAAGGTAAGGTGGCAGCACCAGAACAGACAGAAGAGAGGCAGTGCGGAATTAGAAGGACCGACCCGGATGTGGTCAAAGGGAAGAGATCAGAGTCAAGAAGGCCTTGGGGGTTTGATTTTTAGATGGCTTGGATAGTAGTGCTAATTATGCAGAAAGAAAACACCGGAAAAGTGCTTGAGAAAATGATGAATTGCAAGAATTGTTTTTAAAGCCATTTAGCGCATTTTATCTGGTCCTAGCATCACACATTTGTACACCCTTCTCCTTCCTCACAGGCAGTAATTTGGAATACACCTGTAAGTGTGGAGGCCTTCAGTCAGGAGGGCCATTAAACTCACAGACATCCCTGCAGGAGGCGGGGACCACGGAAGGGAAGCCCATCGGCAGCCAGGATACCTTCCCCACCCAGGAAAGCATGCTGTCTCCAGTGAATCTGACAGACGACCAGATAGCCGCTGGCCTCTATGGTAACTTTCCTCACTCACAACCCTTCTCAGCATCAGCACAGGACCAGAGTTGTTAGCGTTCCAGTCTAATGCCCGTGTTTCTTATAAATTGACCTGGAAAAATGATTACACAGTTGTTAGGAAGTAGGCCTAGAATATCTCTTAAGATTATCAAAGAAAGCCCCCTTGAGAAATGAGGTCCCCTTAAGAAAACTCATCTGATGTTGCAAATTACAAAATATTTTAAACAGCATTTCACTGTTTCATTTATACCTGTCTGGCAGGTATAAATTTTTCTAGGTTTATCTCAACTGAAAAAAAAAAAAAAAAAAACGACTAATAATAATCCCTATCTTAGTGCCTAGATGGTTTTTGAGGATCAAGTGAGATATGACATCACTTTATAAACAGTAAAGCCTGATATAGATGCTAGTTGTCACTGCTTTTGTTATGTCTGGAAGGACTAATGGATTTTTTTTTTTTTTGCATTTAAAGAATGTTATTAATGGAACTTTGAATTATTTTCTTTGCATGCACACAATTTTCCAGTGGATTTTGGACAAGTTTCTCATATATACATGCCAAGATCTCTAGTTACATAAATAAAAAATGAATGTACATAAAGAATACCTATTCACTTACTTATATGGGTATGAATTATATTAATTTTGATCACCATGATTCACTTCTCCACAGTATGTACAAATAATGAAAGTACGCTGAAGTCCATCATGAAGAAGAAAGATGCCAACAAAGATTCAAATGGAGCAAAAAAGAATCTTCAGTTTGTTGGCATTAATGGAGGGTAAGGAAAGATGGAGGTACTAGTGTTGATACGTGGTCTGTTTCCTTTGCCTCCTGTCTACCCAAGTCCTATTTAAAGGTGCTAGTCTAGGATGCTGCCGTATAGGGTGACAGAAGATTCCCTCCTCATAAAGGTGCATTTGGGCCTCTCTCCTCTCTTGCTCTCTGTAAGGATATTTCGCTCTTGAAAGGATACCTGATGAAGCTGAGTAATTTACATCCTCTCACCTTTGATGTGAAACAAATGGTCTTCAAGGAAAGCAGCAGGCAGCAGGTTGCCTACATTGTTGGACAGCTTGTAACTTACCTGTGGCAGGACTGAGCAACAGACAAAGACTGAGAGCATTGCTCCGTGAGCCAGGGATAGTCATCCACTCCTTCAGAACGGGTTGTTGTGCTTGGCTCTCCAGGCTTACAAACAAAATAGTAGGGCCTCTTGCCCGAAGAGTAACCTCGCCATGCCATCTCTTCTTCATTTTCTAAATGGAATGTGTTTTAGTTGTTTTATTCCTTCTCTTGTAATTGGCCCAGGTAAATAAATAGTCAAGCCTGTTTGTCCTCCTACAGTTGAATCAAAGCAGTTAATCCTATTAATCCATACATGGGCTCAACAAGAAACAATAGTGCAGAGTTAGTTGAGATAATATTTATAGTAAAGCGTGCCACAAAGGTTTAACTTAGTGGTGTCTGCTTTCCAAGTCATTAGCGTTTTATTGGGTAATGTGTCCCACAGTTTGGAGAGCGTGTACCAGAGGAACTGTTGGTTACTTACGTAATCTGTTCACCTTGGACAATGGGAGAATTAAAGGTACAAAATAGGAAGAATGAAAAGGGGAAAGAAAAGGAACAGGAAAGATGAACAACCGCAGAATTGGTTTCCATAAAATAAATTTCCTTTGATTTACACTAAGCTAGAGGTGCTATATGGAGAAGGCAGTGGCACCCCACTCCAGTACTCCTGCCTGGAAAATCCCATGGACGGAGGAGCCTGGTGGGCTGCAGTCCATGGGGTCGCTAAGAGTCGGACATGACTGAGCGACTTCACTTTCACTTTCACACATTAGAGAAGGAAATGGCAATCCATTCCAGTGTTCTTGCCTGGAGAATCTCAGGGACGGGGGAGCCTGGTGGGCTGCCGTCTACAGGGTTGCATAGAGTCGGACACGACTGAAGCGACTTAGCAGCAGCAGAGGTGCTATATATATACATACTATTTTCTACAAGTGGTTATCTGATACTGCTCAGCAACCTTGGTTATCCCTTTTAAGTGATAACCCATTCAAAACCACCAGATTTCTAAGTAGACCTTACTCCAAACTTCTAAGTGCAGGGTCTAAAAACCACTGGTGAAATTTCTGGAGTCATTTAGCAGCTTTCCCTTCATAAACATTTCTGTCACTGGGTCTTCATGGGCGCACCTCGCATCTCCTGAACTCCCAATTGCCACCTAGGTATGAAACCACTTCCAGTGATGATTCCAGCTCAGATGAAAGCTCTTCTTCCGAGTCAGATGACGAGTGTGATGTCCCTGAGTATCCTCCCGAGGAAGAGGAGGAGGAAGAGGAGGATGAAGACACTCGGGGAATGGCAGAAGGCCACCATGCAGTTAATGTGGAAGGTTTCACGTCCACCAGGGTGGAAGATGAAATGCAGGTTCCAGAATGCGAACCTGAGAAGGTGGAAATCAGAGAGAGGTGTGGTACATCCTCCCCCTCCCCGACCCTTGCCACGTTTGGTGTACTTTGGCAGTAGAATTGTCTGGTTGTGTAGATTGTGCAGTTGAATCTTAATAGATTTTTCCAGTCTCCAACAAAGCGCTAAACTTTACCTGGTCCTTAGAGGTGTGTACTTCTTGTCCTGATGCTAGTAGATACAAGTGCAGAAGTAATAATCTGCTAGATCTCTTATGGTAGCAAAGAGAAGGGCTTGGTATCTGTTCACCTTTGTTTCTTCAACTGTTTAATATCTCACTTTGTATGTGGAGGCACCATCCACCAAACTCTTAAGCACCACTAAAGCTTCCATTGTTTTAACAACCTCAATTATACTTAAAGCCATATTAGAATTTTTTGTAACCAACACATTTCACGTTTTAAAGTTTCAGATTTTACCGTTACCCATTTATCCTTATACAGGTGTCCTTACTGATATTATGGGTCTGTACTGATATTATATGAGAGGAACAGTTTTTGGCCTCAACCAAAGGTCACAGTTACTATAGAGATGATGTGATCAGTCACATGCCCATAGTTTGTTGCTTATTGAGTGATTGGGATCACCACAAGAATGGCTTTGGGACTGTCATAAACAGCAGCTGAAATATCAAACACTCTGGTTGGCTAAAACATGTACTAAAAGTGTAGCCAATTTTAAAGCCTTAGCAAACGTGGAATCAATGCTTATAGAACAGGAGAGAACAGAACAGATGGAAATTTCAGTATGTTTTTTCACCATGTGAAGTATAACTAGAACATTTCAGAAAACTAATTTGGCAAATGAGTATTTAACTGCATTAACACAAGGTAAGTGTCTTTATACTTCAAGTATTTTCAAATGGCTCCATATTTTGATATATGTTATTTTTTTTTAAAGCTTTATTGAGGTATACTTTATATGCCATATGTCATCTGACTTTTAAGTTCATGTTTTCATGTGGGTTAAACAAACCCTTCCTGAGTCACCAAATGTGATTTCACATGTGTGGTTTACTGGTCAGCGTAGTGGGTGTGTGGTAATTCAGATCTCCTCAACCCCTCAAGAGTAAAAATATGTTTAAGAACTTAGAACCAAAGCAGTGGAAAATCTCCATAATGCCACACAAGCCAAAGTGGTGAAACTGAAAGATACCCTCATAAAATAAGGCCAGAGCTCTAGCTGGAGGCCTTGGCTCTGTATGTAGCATCCGACCTCGGGCATTTGGACTCTCCCAGGCAGGCACCTAGCGCCACCACAACCTGCTGAGGTTGACTTAGGGCTCCTGGTCTTGTAAAGGGTTATAGAGTTTGAGGTAAAGATGCCTTTCCTTCTGTAGTCAGTCTTGAGCTCTCTTTCTTCTATTTTTCCCCCTTTCTAGATATGAATTAAGTGAAAAGATGTTGTCTGCATGCAACTTACTGAAAAATAATATAAATGACCCCAAAGCTTTGACCAGCAAGGATATGGTGAGTTTGACCTATAGACCCTATCTCTCGGCAGGCCCTGGGCTGTTGCTGCCTGCACTCTTTCCCCCCCAGACTGTTCCTAGTGCGTGGGCAGAGTGACCATCCTGCTGCCCTGTGTGCCGGACGACCCTGTGAATGTCTCCCTCAGGCCTGACTTCAGATCTTCTTTCTCCAGCCTGTACTTTTCTTGGGGGCTGAGCATCTGCGAGGCAGATACTTGCATATGGAAAGGAGGGCTAATTGCAGCCATTTGTCATCTTTCTGCATGTCCGGCTGCTTACAGAACCTTGTGATCCAGGGAGCAGAGTCCTGGAATTTTTTAAGTTAGCCTGTGTTTTTAAGAGAAACCTATCTGAGCCGAGGTCAGCATTCCTTCCAATTATGAAACTGTGTATTATGCTCTGATGTGGAATGCAGTCAGTCACTATTTTTAAACCTAGAAATAACTGCACTTGTTGGCCTCTCACAGCTTGAGAGATTTAGAAGCCTGCGGCAAAGAGGTAGACAGTTTTGCCTTAAGGAGCATGAGTAGCATAACATAGGACAGATAAATATTTCCATGGCCATGGTGAATCAGATGTTCTTGCCAGGTGTGTTGCTCTAGGGATGTTTAGATTTGCAGCTTCTTTCATAGGTTAGACCAGCCTTCTGGTAGACACTTGAATTCAGTGCATTGAGAAGGTATAGCATTTCATGTTATTCTAGATAGTAATGTTCATTTGAATCTTAGCATATTAGTGGAAGATTTAATGTGAAGTTTTATGCTAAATAATCAAAGTCTGCAGCTGATGAGACAAGTTGATTCATAGGTCTCACAAAGTTGTAGAGTTATGAAACCAAAATGTTAAGATGGAAGAGACTTAGGGAATTACCTAATGCTGGAAAGGCAAATAGTTTTCCTCACATAACAAACACAATCTGAAGAAAAATTGGTGATGGCTAGCACAGGAGAAGGACATACGTGTTCCCACCAGGACACTATCCTGGTCTATCCCGCTTTAACTGAGGCCCTAAAGATTATAAGTAGCTGCTAGTTAGTGCTTGGAATGGATGATACCTGTCTTCAGTTCTCATCCCATGGTTTTTTTTCATCCCAACTAAATCATGTTACCTTGTTATATGGCATCATTTTTGAAAATTATGCTGTCTTTTCACATCTGTTTATATTGCTTTAGAAACTTAAATTTATCAGAGCCAGCTGAATCTTGACCTTCAAATATTGTACTGAAAAAGGAGCATAGCAGTGATGTTTACAGAAGGAAATACTAAATGAAGTCCCCAGCCTAGGGGGACATTTATGTACATGTTGAACTCTTATCAGTATAGACTAAGTGCCTGTCTGTACCTTGGTCACAAATAATAAAACCAGGAAAGGTCGCTGCACTGTTAATATTTCCCACTAGGTTTAACCTGAACTTAAAACTGATGCTTTCAGACCCCAGATTTTATGGCTGTTATATACTTTTACTTTTACCTTCCCCATTGTTATTGCTGTTTAGTCACTAAGTCTTGTCGGACTCTTGTGACCCCATGGACTATAGCCCCCCAGACTCCTCTATTCATGGGATTTCCCTGGAATGAGAATTTCCCTGGAATGCCATTTCCTTCTCCAGGGAATCTTCCTGACCCAGGGATCGAACCTGTGTCTCCTGCATTGGCAGGTGGATTCTTTACCACTGAGCCACCAGGGACTTTACCTATAATACTAGGTTATGTGATCCTCAGGGAGGACTTAACATTTTTGGGGCCCCAGTTGTCAAGCATATTCTTAGCACACACCCCAGGATTGGTCCATTTTTTTGTTAACTGAATATTCATTCAGTAAAGACATGTTTAAAGTACTGTGCTATGAAAAGTTCCAAATGTGAATGATCGCAACGCCAAGGCCATGTAACCATATCAGGACACTGAATATGTAGTTATAACAGAGTTTGACAACCAGATGATATAATTCCCCTTCCTTCTGTGTGAGGTATCCAGAGGAATTGAAATCTGAATATGTGAGTGAACAGAAGAAAAGAAAAATTAGATGAATTCTTTGCTGGTCAGGACCCTTTTCATTCAAGTGACCCAAACTATGAAATGCCAATTTCATGTGTCCACAGCCTAAGGGAAGGCAAGTGGGGCTGATGACCAGATGCAGATGTCCTGATGGGAAAAAGTAATTTGTTTCAGCAAAAAGTAATTTGCTTTTTATTCTCTTTCTGTGGTTGAACATTTTTATTTGGGATGTAGTAAGAATCAGGTTGCCTGCATGGTTATGGTCTGCAGCCTAGTGCTGTGGAGATGGATGTTGAAGGAGTTGAAGTTGGACTGGACAGGAAGGAGGCAACCTAATTGTGTCAAATGATTTCTCCTGTCCTGATTACTATGAAAATCATTTTCAAGGCCAACCTCCCTACATAATATTAATAGTTCAATAATAAATGGACCCTGGCCTAAGTGACTTAACATGTATTACCTCATTTGTCATCACAAACATGGTGAAGGAAAGGTATTTTTATTAGCCCATTTTTCAGATGAAGAAACTGAGGTACAGAGTAAGTATCTTCCCCAGCTTTGAACAGCTCATCGCTAGCAGAATTAGAATTTTAGCATCCTGGTGTAATTCTTGCACGATGATATAGAATTTAGAACATGTGCGTGTGTGCAAATCAGAAGGTATACTTCAGTTTGGAATTTGAGGCTTCTCTGAGGGCTCTGGGTTTTATTAGTTGTTCTTTGAGACCAAAGTCTATCTGCATGTGCTTTGACTATAAAAGGCCTGATTTCTTGGGCTTTCAGCTAGGTCTCAGAAAGGTCTATAAATAGAACTGCTAATGGCCAACTGCTTGGTGTCTTGGCAGCGGTTCTGTCTGAACACCCTCCAGCACGAGTGGTTCCGCGTGTCCAGCCAGAAGTCAGCCATCCCGGCCATGGTGGGGGACTACATAGCCGCCTTTGAGGCCATCTCACCGGAAGTCCTGCGTCACGTCATCAACATGGCGGACGGCAACGGCAACACCGCCCTGCATTACAGCGTGTCCCACTCCAACTTCGAGATCGTGAAGATGCTCTTGGACGCGGGTACACTAGCAGTCCCTTTCTCTCCTCCAACAGACTCAGGTTGTGACTCATCTCGAAGGAGCTAGCCGACCCACTCCTCAGTTTGGTGACCCTTCTAAAAGCCTTTACATTGCTTTGCCCCATGAGACGGTAAGAATCTCATTCTTGAGTCATTCATGGGAAGCTTGAAGCAGATTCCAGATCTGTTTTGGAAGGTGCCATTGAGGATATTCGGTGGTGCAGTTCAGCAAGATGTATCCTCGGTAACACACATGCCTCACATTCCATTCGAGAATGTAGCCAATGGATGTATTAAACATGGAGTAATGGGGTGTTACATAGAAGGGTCCCCTTGAGAAATAGGGAGCTTTCAACTTTTTCTTCAAATGGAACAGCCCTATTATCAATACCTTGAGTCTACAAGTCACTTTATGTCTTTTTGAAATATGTATTTTTACTTCTAATTTGATGGATACAGAATCCACAGTACCTCACTCTGATGAGTGAGAACGCAGTGTGAACATCTGATTTAGAATATGCAATGCAATTGCCCGGTTTTCCCATTCTGCTTCTTGACCCAACTGTCCCAATTTTTTTCTGCTTTGTTTTGGGAACATTAGATTAATGCAGAGAAGAGACCAAACAAATCTATCTTTTTTTCTAAGTTTGATTGTTCCCAATTTAAGGGTCATGTTAGGATAAAACTGTTTCCAGTTTAAAGGAAGGAATTCCAAGCCTCCTTCCCAGAGGAAAGTCCTTCAGACTTTCCAGACTATAAACAGAGCTGATGATACTCTCAGCGCAGGTTACTGTTTAAACAGAGAAGTGGATAATATCCGGGAAAGTTAAGAACAGGATTTCAGGATTGCTCCTGAAAGTAACAGTTTAATCTGCCCTTGGAAATTTTGCATGGGCAGGATATTTCGGTAAACTAAGTTATTTTAGTTCCATTGTTGGATGGCTTTGGTTAATCACTTTTCTGGGTTTACTTCACTTTTTATAATGCTCACCTTTATAGACTGAGATTGTGGCTCCATAAAGAATGTTTGTAAATCTAGGATACTATCAACATCAGCAAAGAGCCGAATGCCAGAGATAGTAAGGTGCCTCGAAGAGCATGTCTGTTCACCCGATTCTCCATCAGACAGCTTTTTTCTTTTCTTTTTCCTTTTCTCTGTTAAAAAATACACACTGTTGTAAATACCATTATGTCCCTAGTATGCAGTTGTTTAGAACTTAAAAACTTTTTCACCATACAGTCTCTTCTCAGTCTCAATGACAGAAACACCCTAAGCACTTTAATTGTATCTGGTCTCACATAAAAAGTTTCTTGCCTGCACTTTCCATTCCTTTCATTTTATTAGAAAGTGCTGAAGGAACTTAAGGATGCCTGCAGGATAATTTAGGCCCTGTGTGTGTATATGCTTAGTCATGTCTGACTCTTTGCAACCCTGTGAACTGTAGCCTGCCAGGGTCCTCTGTCCATGGACTTTTCTGGGCAAGAATACTGGAGTGGTTTGCCATTTCTTCCTCCAGGGGATCTTCCTGACCCCAGGGATCAAACTCTAGCTCCTGCGTCTCCTGCACTGACAGATGGATTCTTTACCACTGAGCCACCTGGGAAGCCTAATTTAAGCCCTGAAGACTCCTTAAGAATTACAGGACTAGATAAGTTCTGGTTTATTGAGTCTAGGAGTCCCTGACAGTTTGTACGGGATTTAACTAAAGTTGCTGTCAGACCACAATTCTTAGAGCTGGGTGTCATATGATTGGATTCTAATTTGAAGGGTCATACATGAGAGCATCAAGCTCAGGGTCTCAGAGTGAGCAGTGGTTTATGAGTGGGGAACACCATATTCAGTGTTCCTACATAAGCCTCTACAAATCCTTTCCCTTATAGTCTGATCACCTTCTTCACTCCAAAATGGTGATTTTCTAGACAGAGATTAATGTCTAGATTCCACATTATATTGTATTCTTCAAAGCAACCATTACTTGGAACAGCCTCCCAGACTTCCAAGCTGTTGTAGTTCAACCGCTATTTGCAAACAAGAGGGGCTGTGAAAGCTTGCTGTCATTTCTCATGACCTAGAAAAAAACTTTTTCTTTGGTTTAGTATGAAAACATCTCTCACATTTCCTTCTGACTCACTCTGGGACTTTGACTGCTGGAGGCCATTTTACTGGGCTCTCCCATACTCCACACCTTCAGTTCAGGAGGGCAACTGATGCTGTTGGAAGACTGGTTCTTGCCTCAAGAGACTCATGTTTTTGCAGATGTGTGTAACGTGGATCACCAGAATAAGGCAGGGTACACCCCCATCATGCTGGCAGCCCTCGCTGCCGTGGAAGCAGAGAAGGACATGCAAGTCGTGGAAGAGCTCTTCGCCTGTGGGGATGTGAACGCCAAAGCCAGCCAGGTGAGTGCACTTACTTGCAGGTTCTGTGCTAGCTGGCATAGCTGTAACCTGCACAAGTGCCCCCGCCATGCTCCTAACCACTGAGCACAGTCCATGTGCTTGATGACCAAACACACCCATGAAACGCCAGCTTAACCACACAGTGGAAACTTCTCCCTTCTCTGCCTTGCATTGCGTCTGTTTGAAGCCATGTGCACGTGAATCGTGGGTCAGCCTGCCTGTGAGTGACTGGGAGTTCCCACCATCTACCCAGTGGCCACTGCTCCCTGACTGTCTCCAATTCACAGTGTCTTCCTGCCTGCACAGGGCCCCTCACCCAGGTGTGATCACAGTTGACTTGTGACCATCTTCTAAACTTTCCAGCTCCTTATTATCATGAGATGGACCCTCCAAGCCAAAGGGAAAACTGACTCATGACTTTAGGGTCTTATGATCTCATAGTTCACAAGAAGTGAGTTTCTCCATGACTGCCACCACCCAAATCAGATCAGTCGCTCAGTCGTGTCTGACTCTTTGCGACCCCATGAATCACAGCACGCCAGGCCTCCCTGTCCATCACCAACTCCCGGAGTTCACCCAGACTCACGTCCATCGAGTCAGTGATGCCATCCAGCCATCTCATCCTCTGTCGTTCGCTTCTCCTCTTGCCCCCAATCCCTCCCAGCATCAGAGTCTTTTCCAGTGAGTCAACTCTTCGCATGAGGTGGCCAAAGTACTGGAGTTTCAGCTTTAGCATCATTCCTTCCAAAGAAATCCCAGGGCTGATCTCCTTCAGAATGGACTGGTTGGATCTCCTTGCAGTCCAAGGGATTCGCAAGAGTCTTCTCCAGCACTACAGTTCAAAAGCATCAGTTCTTCGGCGCTCAGCTTTCTTCACAGTCCAACTCTCACATCCATACATGACCACAGGAAAAACCATAGCCTTGACTAGACGAACCTTTGTTGGCAAAGTAATATCTCTGCTTTTGAATATGCTATCTAGGTTGGTCATAACTTTCCTTCCAAGGAGTAAGCGTCTTTTAATTTCATGGCTGCAGTCACCATATGCAGTGATGTTGGAGCCCAGAAAAATAAAGTCTGACACTGTTTCAACTGTTTCCCCATCTATTTCCCATGAAGTGGTGGGACCGGATGCCATGATCTTTGTTTTCTGAATGTTGAGCTTTAAGCCAACTTTTTCACTCTCCACTTTCACTTTCATCAAGAGGCTTTTGAGTTCCTGTTCACTTTCTGCCATAAGGGTGGTGTCATCTGCATATCTGAGGTTATTGATATTTCTCCCGGCAATCTTGATTCCAGCTTGTGTTTCTTGCAGTCCAGCGTTTCTCATGATGTACTCTGCATAGAAGTTAAATAAACAGGGTGACAATATACAGCCTTGACGTACTCCTTTTCCTATTTGGAACCAGTCTGTTGTTCCATGTCCAGTTCTAACTGTTGCTTCCTGACCTGCATACAAATTTCTCAAGAGGCAGGTCAGGTGGTCTGGTATTCCCATCTCTTTCAGAATTTTCCACAGTTTATTGTGATCCGCACAGTCAAAGGTTTTGGCATAGTCAGTAAAGCAGAAATAGATGTTTTTCTGGAACTCTCTTGCTTTTTACACGATCCAGCGGATGTTGGCAATTTGATCTCTGGTTCCTCTGCCTTTTCTAAAACCAGCTTGAACATCAGGAAGTTCACGGTTCACATATTGCTGAAGCCTGGCTTGGAGAATTTTGAGCATTACTTTACTAGTGTGTGAGATGAGTGCAATTATGCGGTAGTTTGAGCATTCTTTGGCATTGCCTTTCTTTGAGATTGGAATGGAAACTGACCTTTTCCATTCCTGTGGCCACTGCTGAGTTTTCCAAATTTGCTGGCATTTTGAGTGCAGCACTTTCACAGCATCATCTTTCAGGATTTGGAATAGCTCAACTGGAATTCCATCACCTCCACTAGTTTTGTTCGTAGTGATGCTTTCTAAGGCCCACTTGACTTCCAGGATGTCTGGCTCTAGGTCAGTGATCACACCATCGTGATTATCTGGGTCGTGAAGATCTTTTTGGTACAGTTCTTCTGTGTATTCTTGCCATCTCTTCTTAATATCTTCTGCTTCTGTTAGGTCCATACCATTTCTGTCCTTTATCGAGCCCATCTTTGCATGAAATGTTCCTTTGGTATCTCTGATTTTCTTGAAGAGATCCCTAGTCTTTCCCATTCTGTTGTTTTCCTCTATTTCTTTGCATTGATCGCTGAAGAAGGCTTTCTTATCTCTTCTTGCTATTCTTTGGAACTCTGCATTCAGATGTTTATGTCTTTCCTTTTCTCCTTTGCTTTTTGTTTCTCTTCTTTTCACAGCTATTTGTAAGGCCTCCCCAGACAGCCATTTTGCTTTTTTGCATTTCTTTTCCATGGGAATGGTCTTGATCCCTGTCTCCTGTACAATGTCACGAACTTCATTCCATAGTTCATCAGGTACTCTGTCTATCAGATCTAGGCCCTTAAATCTATTTCTTACTTCCACTGTATAATCATAAGGGATTTGATTTAGGTCATACCTGAATGGTCTAGTGGTTTTCCCTACTTTCTTCAATTTAAGTCTGAATTTGGCAATCAGGAGTTCATAGTCTGAGCCACAGTCAGCTCCTGGTCTTGTTTTTGCTGACTGTATAGAGCTTCTCCATCTTTGGCTGCAAAGAATATAATCAGTCTGATTTCCGTGTTGACCATCTGGTGATGTCCATGTATAGAGTCTTCTCTTGTGTTGTTGGAAGACAGTGTTTACTATGACCAGTGCATTTTCTTGGCAAAACTCTGTTAGTCTTTGCCCTGCTTCATTCCGTATTCCAAGGCCAAATTTGCCTGTTACTCCAGGTGTTTCTTGACTTCCTACTTTTGCATTCCAATCCCCTATAATGAAAAGGACATCTTTTTTGGGTGTTAGTTCTAAAAGGTCTTGTAGGTCTTCATAGAACCGTTCAACTTCAGCTTCTTCAGCATTACTGGTTGGGGCATAGACTTGGATTACTGTGATACTGAATGGTTTGCCTAGGAAACGAACAGAGATCATTCTGTTGTTTTTGAGATTGCGTCCAAGTACTGCATTTCGGACTCTTTTGTTGACCATGATGGCTACTCCATTTCTTCTGAGGGATTCCTGCCCGCAGTAGTAGGTATAATGGTCATCTGAGTTAAATTCACCCATTCCAGTCCATTTCAGTTCGCTGATTCCTAGAATATCAACATTCCCTCTTGCCATCTCTTGTTTGACCACTTCCAATTTGCCTTGATTCATGGACCTGACATTCCAGGTTCCTATGCAGTATTGCTCTTTACAGCATCAGACCTTGCTTCTATCACCAGTCACATCCACAGCTGGGTATTGTTTTTGCTTTGGCTCCATCCCTTCATTCTTTCTGTAGTTATTTCTCCACTGATCTCCAGTAGCATATTGGGCACCTACTGACCTGGGGAGTTTCTCTTTCAGTATCCTATCATTTTGCCTTTTCATACTGTTCATGGGGTTCTCAAGGCAAGAATACTGAAGTGGTTTGCCTTTGATCTTTTTTTTTTTGCCACCACCCAGCCCCAAGTAATTCCCTGTCAATGCTTTCCCATTATCTTTCTCCCTGCTTCCCTTCCCCCAGCACAGCCACACTGTGGGTCACACCCTGCCAACCCACCACGTGCTTCTCAAGTCCGCTGTCATTTCTCCTCACAGGCAGGACAGACAGCCCTCATGCTGGCAGTCAGTCACGGGCGGATCGACATGGTGAAGGGCCTGCTGGCCTGCGGGGCTGATGTCAACATTCAGGACGACGAGGGCTCCACCGCCCTTATGTGTGCCAGTGAGCACGGGCACGTGGAGATCGTCAAGCTGCTGCTGGCCCAGCCAGGCTGCAATGGCCACCTGGAGGACAACGTAAGCTGTCTTCGCTGGTGGGGCCTCCAGGCCAGTGACATGCAGGGACTTGGGGGAGAGGCAGTGCTGCTTGACCAGGGGAGAGAGCAAATCCTCCTTTATCCTCCTCAGGGATTTGTGTTGTCATCCAGGCCACTTCCCTTCACAGTCCAGCTTGGCAGCATCTTCTGTGTACAAACTAATATTCCCATTAACTGAAGCCAAGGGCAGAAAGAGAAATAGGCCTCACTCCAAAATTTATAAAAGGAAGAAGGTGATGGGCATGTACGAGAACCAGTGTACTGAAGGGAGATAAACAGATTCATAATACAGAAGCGAATTTGGTGTGGGTAACTGCCAGGTGACCTGAAAGAAGAGGACCAGCCCCAACCCCCGCCCCTGGTCCACTTGGAAACCCTTCACTGGGGCCCATCCGAGTGAATAATTTGTGATCTTTCATCAGCTAGGGGATCCAGACTGTCTTGGCTTGTTTTCAGCACATTTTCCCACTCCTTCTCGGGCTGTTCCCATCATTGTCACTCTCATCTCCTTCCTCTCCCAGTTCCCAAACTTTCCCATTCCCAGATAACCCCTTGACTGGAAAACTGGAAAAAATTCTGAGGAAAGCTGCTGATCTGGGTGTCTCCAGACCAAAGAGGAAGAGAACCAATAGGTCATGGTGCAGGAACTAACATTTGGGTGGTGACAAGATTCAGAGGGCCAGGTCCCAGAGGACTGGCTGGGTTGGTTCTCTTTTTGAAAGTTTATCTCTCTGGAGCACAGGTTGAAACCAGGGCTTCCATTGGCCCCAAACACTAAGAGATTAGAGGGAAAACATTCTCCTTTGCGCTACACTTGAGATCCTTGTAGGCCCACACCAGCAGGAAGAGCCAGTCAGTACAGGCATTCACTGGCAGGAAGGACTGACTGGCCTCTGCAGTTGCAGTGACCTCCCCGGGAGCACGTGAGCTGCGGTTGCACCAGATTCCCTTCGCTCCATTGCAGAGGAGGGCCAGCTTCCAGCTTCTCTTTCCTTAAGAGCAGTCTGTGTTTCATGTGCCTTGATTGTTTGCTTTTACTTCTACTCTCAGCAAAGAACAGCTTGTAGATCTTGTAATAAGAGGCCATCGGGCCGCAGTGACTTCCAGAAATCCTGGTCCCCTGCTTACTTCCTTATCCTTCAAGGAGCAAGAGGGTATCCAGCTGGCCTCTGGAAGAAAAGTAACTCCCAGAATTCAGAGTGGGAGGGAGGACCCTAAGGCTCAAACCACACACAGATTGTTCCCTGCCGCTGGTGACCAAAAGGGAATCCTTATCCCAGGACTAAAAGGAAAATAAGTTGTGCCATATTTTGTCTTTTTATTATTGTTAATTACTTTTGGTTAAGGTATACTTGATGTCTAGTATACTGTTTTTGTCTTGATACATCTTTATATCCATCTAAATTCCTGCATTTTAATGGAATCCTAACTGAACATTTTGTTTCCCATATTTAGTGTTTCCTCTTGTATATCCATAAGATATATTCCTGCAAGGCAACAGGATTCAGTGCTTAAATGTAGGTGTGACTTGGAGCATTCTACAAGGGTGGTTAGGGCTACAGGACCAACTCCTTCCCCAAGAGGAAAGCTAAGAGATTCTTGGCAAATTGCAGGGCAATCAACAGACATCACGCTGCTTGATGGCTCATTTGTAATTATAAAAAGAAAAAAAAGTTAACGTTTCTATCCCTGCCTTTGCCTATTGCCCCCCTGCCGGTAGGCTAGATGGGTGAATTAGAACCCTTCCTGGGCAGCCTGTTTTTGTTGAGACTCCCCTGTGTGCAGACATACACACTGACCATCATGAGGTGATGACACTGGCAACGGGCTGATCCCTATCTGAGGGCAAGGTAGGGGTTGTGCCTCTGTCATCCTAACGTCCTTTAGGCTTGGCACCTAAGAGGTCCAGAAGGTTTCCTAAAGAGCTGAACAAACAGCTAGACTGGGGAGCCTTACCCAGTTGAGAGGGACTGGTGCTGTTAGCTTTTGGCTACCTGGAAGTTTGAGAAGCCCGACTTGGTTTGTTTTCATCTCGTCTCCAGGATGGCAGCACCGCACTCTCGATAGCCCTGGAAGCCGGACACAAGGACATTGCTGTCCTGCTGTACGCCCACGTCAACTTCGCCAAAGCCCCGTCTCCGGTCAGTGTTGTGCACTTGGCGTTCATACGCAGGCTGAAAGCCACCAGACTAGCTGGCCCCCTTCCTTGGGGAATTGACAGGACATGCAGGTTTCATGACGATTCTGAAAACCAAAGTTTGAGTCTGGAGTGTAAGAATTCATCATTTTTGCCCCACCCAGAGGGCCAGGAGTGCTAATGGTTAGCACCGTTGAGGCTGGATGCCTGCTTGTCCTCACACCCTCACAGGAAGGGTTTAGTCTGGACAGAGTTATACAAATGGCACATCTTGAGCCCATGAATACACATTGCCTTCCTGGCATCTTTCTTAAAGTTGACAGTGAGCAGCAGCCCGTGGTCCTGAGGGCTGAGGGTTCCCTCTCAGCAGGAAGTTGACTTCCCAGGACAGCTGGAGGTGGCTCTGCCAAGCCTGCTGGCCTGAGAGCGGCTCCCGCTGGAGGACCGTGTATGGGGTGCCAGCCCTCCTCGCTCTGGCTCATGCGTGGTGTTCACAGAGTTCCTGTGTCACAGAGGACAGATCTACATGAGGTCACTGACTAACCCCCAGTTTTTTTTTTTTCTCCTTTCCTGGTCTCTAGGGCACCCCTAGACTTGGAAGGAAGACATCTCCTGGTCCCACCCACCGAGGGTCATTTGACTGATTGTGTGCAAATAGCCGTCCATTTACATGCCACCTCTAAGCTGCTAATTGTTCCTGTTGGGCTGACAGATACTGAATGTACATTGTGCCTGAGCTCACCAGCAAACAGAACACAGAAAACCGGGGGCTGAAGGCTGGAGCTGCCAGTGGGAGCTGAGCCAGCAAGAGATTTCTGGCAGGGCACACACGCCTCCCTTCTGGCCATCTTCCCTCTGTGTAGGGCACACTTGCTGTTGAGTCTCTGCTCCGTTATGTACAGTTGTAGGAAATTGTAACCTGACCTGAGTGGGCAACTTCTGTTACTTCTGTTCCTGCTCTCCACACCCCCACCACTGCTGAAAAGTATCAAGTTCTCACTGGCATGGTGTTTTTAAAGCTTTTCCACAAGTATTTATATTTACTAAATGTGGACCCACTGGAAAGCTCTTTGAAAGCTCCATTCCAGGATGGTTTTGTTGATTTTCCTTTTGTCTTTATTATTTTAAAATAAGGAAGTTGAGATGACTTTGATCATGAATGAATCGGGCCTGGGCTGGTAGGTTTCTGGTTTTAAAAATAAAAGGTGGGATTCTCAAAAAGTATAAAACTTAACAAAAGGAAGTCTATTGAGTTGGTTTTATCTAGGTGGCTGTATTATATGACATTTTATACAAAGGGTATCTATATAAAATTGACACAGTATTTTGAACTTTTATATTCCATAGTAACTGAAGACATGAAGAATGACATGTAATGTTGCTGTATTTTTATTAATAATTGCACAATTCTGTGTCTAATGATGAAAGTTGAATTATGTTAGAGAAATTGGCTATCCATTGGCCTCTAGAGAAACATAGTGTAGTTCTCCATGTATTTATGGATTCCTTTATCCCATGTCACATTTACTTTGGTCTTACATGTATTTAAATGTTTGAAGTGCCTTAGACTCTTGCCATATTTTCAAAATAAAATTTCATTAAGCTCTTTTACTTGTCCCTGCTTCATTTCTGACAGCTGTCTTCCCTGATCCTTTTGACTTACAGCAGCGGCAGCGAAAGCTGATGGGCGGAGGGTGAGTGCCCTGTCCACTCGTCTTAGGCTCCAGCAAAAGGAGACGCCTCCAAGCACATGACTTCATCTCCAGCTCTGCTCATTACTCAGGTTGCACAGCAGGAGTCTCAGACTTAAGACCTAATTAGGCAGACAGTTCATCAGACAGGTAACCTCACAATTAACTCCTAAGCTAACTCTTCTCCGGTGCGGAAGCACTGGTCCTTGACTCTAGTTTGGGGGGCAGCTGCTGGGTGACTGGTTGAAACCTGCAGGGATGAGGAAGGAAAGATGAAACTATACACACGTTATTCCAGCATGCTGTTGGCTCAGCAGCACCTGTTTTCAGGTACTTTGTAAAAGGTGAAGGGAATGATTCTCATATGAGATGAAGAAGCATGGCAGCCAAAATGTAACTGTGTTTTGGCACAGTTGCTGGTGGTAAACCTTAACCGGTGCCATTTGTGAGAGCCCGGGTGTACTGGAGATGCAGCACTGAACCAGGAAGGTGACAGCACAGCTGCTTGGAGTCGTGAGCACCCCTTTCCCTCCCTTGATGGACCTGCTTGCTCTGGGATCTGTGCTAAATTTCATTTCAGATAGTTATTCAAACCCAAGTTCCCTCAGACCTGAAATAGGACAATAAATTAAAAGTGGAAGAGTTGGTGTTTGAGGAGAAATGGGGCTGTGAGTTTTCTGCCCCTTAACAGCATGACACGCCTTTTGAGCAAGGAAGTATCTCAGGTGGTTTGCAGTCCTCAGAATTTTCTTTTGTTTCATTTGAGAACACTCATATGAGAAGGCACTCATACCTTCCATGCGTAAGAAAATGAATTCCTACATCTGCGTGCTGCATTTGACTTCTTGTGCTGAGTTTTGCAGAAGAAAATGAGTGCTTGTTGTATCTGGAAGGAGGTATTTATGGAGCTAACTTCTGGGTAACATATGCTGGCTTCTGCCTTGTTTGCTCTGCTAGCTCTGGGCACTTAGAATGCTTTTTATCTTGGGATCTTGGCACACTATAAAACCAGCCTGACTTCCCCCATTGGGACAGCTGCAATTTATGGAGGCACCATTCCATAAAGGGATTTGTGGCAGGACACTTGGGCACAGTCCCCAAGCGAGGGCAACAGAGGGCTGGAGACTCCTCAGTGTATTGTCCAGCTTAAGTGAAGAGAAGCCTTAACCTTTAAGTGACAGCCAATTCCCTGAACATCCTTGCCCTAGAAATGTGGAGACTAACCTGGAATCCTCCCTAAGACAAAAGGTATAAAGCAGCGGGAAACTTGAGACTGTAGTGTTGGAAAAAAAAACAAAACTGACCCCTTGTCCTCCACCAATCATGACTAAACGGACTAAATCCTGCACTTACTATGGGGGAGGAGGCCTTGCTCTTGGCAGTAGTCCCCAGAATACATGAAGTACTGGACCTTCCCATAAGTTACCAGTATGCTAATGAGAAGAATTTTATCCCGGACTTTTGTATTAATAATAATGAAATACTGCAGATATATAACAGCTCTTGCAGATAGAATCAGGTAAGAAAACTGCTATTTTTTTCCCCTCAAAGGAAATAACATTTCTTTAAATCCTAATGATTTAAGTCCTTTTGGGGTCCAGGGAGCCTGCTGCAAGTAGAGACAGTTTTATTTTTGTTTAGGCTTTTGTGTAATCGGTTCACAGCATGCATAAGAATTTCCTGAAGGAGCTGATGAAAATACAAATTCTGGGCCCCACCCTGAGCATTCCAATTCTTAAGGTCTGAGAATCTGCACTGTTACCAAAGCATCCTAGGTGTTCCCCAGTGTGGCCACTGGTCCACACTGAGAATGTTATCATTCCTGAATTATGGGATGCTATTCATATGCTCTTTTCCAAACAAGTTAGGTGGGGTGGGGAGAGCTATAGCCAAACAAGAAACCTGACATTGAATCATTTATCTTTGGTGAGTAGTCTTCGTGTGGCATTCTTCCATGTTCAGTGACGTTTCTGCATCTCCTGGAATAGTCATTACCAGACGGCCAGGGATCAGGGCTGCCCAGAATCTGTTTTCTGTGTTTATGGTATAGGAGGAGGAGGTGGCTCTGTACATGAGTGAGTGATGGAAGTTAAGCAGGCAGACAGCTCTTGGAGCATTTTCCTAACTTCATCTTTTCTTTCCTTCCCCACTTCCTCGTGAAGGAAGACTATTACCATACAGGAAAGAGAAGGTCATGGCCTGTTGCTTTGACTTTGGAACAAAGGCCATTTTCTATATTCTTTTTTACTGAAAAAACAGTTCTTGTTGAGCCCTGGGCCTTAGCCAGAGACTGTTCGGTGCTTTCTGCCATACGGAAATTACTAATCATATGTTTACTCTCTTCTTATTCAGCATGGCTGTAATTTAGAACCCAGCTGATCATAAAAATATATTTAAAGTACATTTTGTTGAAGGGATGTGGCTGAACTGCTGGTCACAGTGTTCCAGAGCTGCGTAGGCTTGCTCTCCCTCCCCACCAAAGGCCTGGCTACTTCCTATGGGGAGGAGTTGGGAAGTCACATCAGCTCTTTAAGGGTGAAAGATGGAGTGAGTCAGCACTTGTCATGGTGTCCCTGAGATACCTGGCCTGAATTCTGGCAAGGATTTTGTAGAGAAGCTGGAAGGCAAAATACCGGTGTAGCCTAATTTTGAGGACATTTGAGGAAGGGCTGGCATTTTAGGAAACCAGCTGTCCTCTGCCTCTCCATCAAGACTATTGATTTCATAGGCAAGGGAATGGGCACCATATCCCTAACTTTCAGATAATAGAAGCTGCATAAAAAATACTCCTAAGACCAAATGGCATTCTTATACCTGGGGAAAAACATTTGTTCCCCATTCCCCAACTCAGATCCAGTTAACCCAGCCCTAGAACCACTATGAAGGGGAGGAAGAGAAAACCCCTGAGCTGCAGGTGGGCAGGAGCTGCTTTGCCCAGGGGTTCCAGGGACAGCTCAATACTGGCTGTCCGGGACCTCATGCCAGCAGGGCGGGCCACTTACTTCTCATGTGTCAGGCAGCAAAGAGATTCTGGCTCTGACTCCATCTGCTCTGTTATGAAATGCTGAATGTGCTTAAATAGGTAATAAAGGCAACACATCAATAAGGGTCTCAGAAAGTTCAGAGAGTTCTCCTCCCAACACACGCCACCAAACCCTGTCTGAAATATGTCCCTCCCCGGAAAAGCCAGCCCTCTGACAGGAAGATTGATAAGATCAGCTTTCCTGCTTGGGTTTGTAGCACCTGCCAGGACTGAAGAGTTCCGGTCCCTGGCTGATAAATCCGAGTTGAATGAATGAGTGTTGGAAGTCCGAGGGGTGTTCCCATTAGAAAGGGGAAGGAGAGGCCTGAGAGGGGCTGGGCACCCCCGACAGCAAGCTTGCTCCTAGCCTTATGTAGCTGACCTGTTAGGGTCAGCTTTATGATCGTTCGTCAGGCTGTATACTCATGATTTATGCACTTTCCTTTGGGTATATTAACTTTAATATTTTTTATTAAAAAATAAAAACATTTTATGAATTAAGATATTCTTGGGAAAAAAAGATATTGATTTTTTTTTTTTTTTTTTTAATTTCGGGTCCGCCTGGCCCCACCCGGGCGGCCTTCTACTTCCCTCCGCGTCTCACCCAACGGCAGAACAGCACCGCGCCGCTAGGCCAGGTTTGAAATCCTGCACCAGCCAATCCAAGATATTGATTTTGTTTGAAGGTCAGTAGGAACAAAGAAATAGTGAATGTAAGACTGAGAACTCTGCCCTGCCAGTTCCTGCCAGTTTTTTTTTTTTGTAAATGAGTTTATTTAAAAAAGATGCTTGACTTGAAGGGAAAGCTATCTAGGATTCATTTCTTTTAGAGGAATTTATCCCTGCTTAAAGACTGATTGCCCTACATGTATCAGCTACATACAAAAAAGTTATAAAATTGTCCTTGGTTTTACAATGATAAATGAAAAACATTAAAATTCTCCAATCGAACAAGGTATGCAAGAATTTTTATGTTGTTCTTTTTTTTGTTAAACACTCTTGCCTGGAAAATCCATGGACAGAGGAGCCTGGTAGGCTGCAGTCCATGGGGTCGCTAAGAGTCGGGAACAACTGAGCGACTTCACTTTCACTTTTCACTTTCATGCATTGGAGAAGGAAATGGCAACCCACTCCAGTGTTCTTGCCTGGAGAATCCCAGGGACGGCAGAGCCTGGTGGGCTGCTGTCTGTGGGGTCGCACAGAGTCAGACAGACTGAAGCGACTTAGCAGAGCAGCAGTAGCAGAGAGCAAAATAACTTACTGGAATATAAAGATAAGAGCTGATGAGCATCCCACTAATGGAGAAAAGGGGGAATTTTCACGGAATCAGTATTTTTCCCCATCCCGTCTCTGTTTTGTGTCGATCAAAACATACCATTGGCCATTTAGTTAAAAAATGAAATATGCTTGTACACATACACCAGTTACTTTATGTACAATAAAGGAATGAGGAAGGGGAAATGAAAAGAGAGAGAAACTATTACTGTAGTCGTCAGGATGTGGTGGAGCCAAATTGCAGTTTTCTCATTGAGAATGTCTTCTTGGTCTGGGAGAAGAGAATTCTGGAGTAAAGTAGCAGGTTCCCTTTTTAGTAGACACCTCCTGTCTGCTACTGGAACACATCCATTGTATCTTCATCTTCCATCTCCAGCTGTGCAGTTGTGCCTGTTTCACTGATTGGCTGTCAAACTGGAATCTGATCTGCCCTGACAAGCCCTGTCGTTCACAGTAGGCTTTTGTTAGTTTACTAAGTGATGTATGCCTCTTAAACTCACCACAGAACCATCCTTCCCCACCACCTTCAAATTAATGTGATCATTGTCCTCAGCCTTGACTCCTTCCTTGGGCTTTTCACCCACCATGGTGAGCGCTGGGGTCCTAGCTGCCGCTTCACAAAAGAGGCACCGCGTCCGCACAGAATGAGCACACAAGCGGCAGAAGAAGGAGGCCCCTGCCGCTTCTTTTATGTCGGTATGCAGCTTCGCGCACAATGAGTATTGTGACCCAAGCATGTAACCTGCAACAGGAGTCATTTGGATGGTTTTCAGTTCCTCCAGTTGTTTTTGTGGGTACTGCCCTCCCACTTTTGACAGTAGGCGTGACCGTGTGACTTGCCTTGCCCATGAAACATCAGTGGAAATGACATGACGTGTCCGTTCCTGATGGGAGCTTTCAAAGCCAGTGTGCAGCTCCTCTTTTTCCCCATCATGGTGGTCATGGAATCAAGTGTGCAGATGGAAATCAGCCTGGCTCCCCCAGAGACTGCAGGGAGCAAGCGGTCCAGTGCTGACCTGTGTTACAGGTGTATTATGGACAGTACAATTAATCTTGATGACATTAAGTTAGGGACGTTAGGCCGCAATTTGTTACCACAGCATAACTTAGCTTTTCTTTACTGATATTGAAATTGCTGCCAGGAAGGGTGCTGCTGTAGCCAAAGGGCTTAGCAGCTGACGTGTGGACAGCAGGGACAGTGTCATTGGGGGCTGAATCACAGAACACAGGAGACTATTTGGCTCTTTCTTAGTTTTCCAAGGATGCTCAGTACAGGACCATCCTTGATGCACAGGAGAGAAGGTAACCCACTACTGAGATGTCTTTGGGTACTAAGGACTCAATCTCTTTGGGAAGGAAAACCCTTTCCTATCTATCTTGTGAGACTTATTGTGTCTTAAAAACTTGCATTTCTCAAACTTGATCACACATCAGAATCCCCAGGAGGGATCGTAACAACACAGACTGTTGGGCCCTACCCGGAGTTTCTGATTCAGTAGGTCTTGGAAGAGGCCCAGGAACTGGCATTTCCAAGAAGTTCCCAGGTGATACTGATGCTGCTGGTCTGGAGACCACACTTTTGAGAACCACTGCTCAAGGGAAGAAGTGTTAGAAGTGGACCTCCCCTTATCTCAGCCACAGTGCCTGCTGGATGGGACACCTGAGTGTCTGCACTCTCTAATCTTTGTGGGATTTCCTTTGTTTGTTTGCATTTTCCTGTGATTTAAATCTTTTAGCCTGTTCCATGTGTGGAACTTTAGCTCCCCAATTTGAAAAGGAATTTTGCAAAGCTATGCCACTATTATCTAGTGGCAACTCTTTGTTTCTACAGCTTGTATAATAATATTGAGTGTTTATAAAGCCTGTGTTCATCCAGAATTGGGTTTTAAAATTTGGTCAGAAGACTTTACTTGAATCACAGCAGTCTTGTAAGAAAATAATAACCCACACATAACGCTGAGAAAGAAATCTTTATTTATGCTAATCCCACTGAGTGTCTCTCTGTGTTGGCTTGTTCCCTCATGAATGCTCATTGAGAAGTCACGGTCTCCTCCTGAAACCTCAGTGAAGCAGGGAGGAGTGGAGTGAGGCAGGGAGGAGCGGGTGTGCAACGCTGCCGTCTTCTCAGCTGCCACTTCTGAATTCTATCTCTGTGTTCTTACTCTACCATCAGGCAGAAGCGTACAATGGTTTCCCTTTACAGAGCCAGGACAGTGGTCATCTAGACACTTATGCCAAGGTCGGAGAGACAGAGGCATCTGTGAGTGATGGCCTCTGGGGCCCTTGGGACCGGGAACCAATTTGAGGGACTTCCCTGTCTAAAGGCATGACGTGCGTGTCCATAGCCCCGGGGTCAGAGACTGAATCAAGATGAGTAAGAGGGAGGAGAAGTCAGTGTTTCATTGGGAAAGGGGGAAACTTGTTTATATGCTCCCCTACCTATAAATTAATCTCTCAGAGACAAGACTCACTTTCAGAAAGAACACTTGGTGACATTGATTGATGACAGGCCTTGAATGACCAAAGAATATTAATGAAGTTCCTCTATATGCCTCACTCAGTCATTGTCAGAATATATGACCATATGTATAACCAAATAGCCAGAAGCTTGGTGTCTATCTTAAAAACACTGCTCTGTGTTCTGGTCTATGTAATATTTTAAAAGGTAGGAGAGTACTTCTATTTATCTTCATGTGTCAGAGTTTGGCACCCGAGCTCAGGAGGCTAATAATCCTACAATCGGTAGAGCACAGTGAACTTGGGACTATGACTTTGCTTTGCCAGGTTTGTATCTGTGCTTTTGATCTACACTGAAATTACAGAAGCCAAGCACTGCCACTACCCACCAATAATTCTTACAAAGATTGCTTTTCAACAATCTGTATGTACTGACCTCTACATGTAGATGCCAACCTGAGAAATACTAACCACTACAAACATCCCGCCGCATATGGGTAGGGAAGTCACATATTATCTGATGTCTCCAAAAATATAGATAGGTGTCACTTTTCTTGTCTTTGCTTCTCCACCTCTGTTCATGTGATGCCTAATAATGAAGAATGACTTTTCACTTGTGCTCATTTGCTGGCTTCTACCCGGATATTAAATCCGTCTAGAATTGAAGACCAGAGAAAGATATTCACTTTGGGGTAATCAATGCAAGTGAAGAAACAATCTACTGGAACCCATTTTATTTATTTGAAGGTGAAAGTTGCTTCTAACAGTTCTTCCAGGGGTGCATCCCACTCTTGATTTCTAAGTGGGTGTGTCAGTTACCTATGGCCACAATAATGCCGTGTAACACACAGCTCTCAGAGCCTCAGTGGCATACAACAATAAACAGGTATGGCTCACATGTCCCGGTGGTCACTGGGGTGGTCCTGCCCCTCTTGGCCAGTCTCACTCACTTCTGTCAACTGACGGAGGCCAGCTTTGGCCAGGCAGCTGAGGCAATTCAGGTCTGTTCCACCTGCCTCCTGCCACATGGATAGCCCAAACTTGTTCTCATGGCTGCAACACAAGAAGGACAGTGGACAAGGCTCCTCGAGGCTTAGGCTCAGAACTGGCATGTCATCATTTCTGTGGCATTCTTTCAGCCTCAGAAAGTCACAAGACCAGTTCACGTTCAAGGAGATGAAGAAGCAAGTTCTGCCTCTTGTGAGAAGAACTGAAAAGCCATGTCAGTGTGTTTGGCTGTAGACAAAAAAGTAAAGGATTCGGAACCATAAAATGCAGTAAATCTTTCATAGTGAAATCCTCCCCCAATTATAGTTCTGGCCAGGATTTGGTGGTTGCTTAAGAGATACACTTCCATTACCCTCCTTAAATACCTGTGGTAAAGTGTGGAGGTAGTCAATCACATCTTCTCTTGAGGCTGATGTTTCAGAATGTTTGTACAGAGGAGGCCTTACATAAGTCCTCAGCATACCGTTATCACTACCATGATTGTCGCCACAGGGGAGCTCCTAACTAGAGTTATTTGCCAAAGAGCATCCAGTGACTGAACATCCAGCAGTGGACAGAAAACGGTAGCTTGTTGAAAATCCTGGTGGGGTGGGAAAGGGGCCCAAAAGCAGCTGGAAGAGAAGAGTGTTGTCATGAAAGAGTCTTGGGAGCTTGTGTAAAGTGTGAAAGTGTTAGTTGCTCCACCATATCCAACTCTGCGACCTCATGGACTATAGCCCACCAGGTTCCGCTGTCCATGCAGTTCTCCAAGCAAGAATACTGGAGTGGGTTGCCATTTTCTTCTCCAGGGGATCTTCCTGACCCAGGGATCGAATCCAGGTCTCCTGCATTGCAGGCAGATTCTTTACTGTCTGAGCCCCCAGGGAGCTTGTAGTAAATATTTTTCTTAATATTTATTTATTTGGCTACACTAAGTCTTAGTTGTGGCACACAAGATCTTCATTGCATCATGCAGGATCTTTGTGGCATACAGACTCTAGTTGTGTCTCTTGAGCTTTGGAGCACATGGACTCAGTATTTGTGGCGCATGAGCTCAGCTGCTTCATGACAGGTGGGATCCCTGTTCCCCAACCAGGGACTAAACCCATGTCCCCCACACTGCAAGGCAGACTCCCAACCGCTGGACCACTGGGAAGTCCCCATAGTAAATAACGTTTGAGAAGGATCAGGGTGAGGTACAGTTGAGGGAGCAACTAGATGGCTCCAGTCTATTCTTCCTGGGGAGCCTCCATCAGAAAGCAGGAGAGGAATTTGATTTCCACAGCCTCTGGCTTCCTCCTGGCAGAATCAGAGATGACTGGCATGAGTTGTGTTGGAGTCCCCTTAAGCACTTAGCTGGCAAACTTGATTTTCACCCCAGGCTGTGGCTATTTCCTGTGGCCAACAGAGAAAAGCCCCATAATCATTTCTGAATTCTTTTCCATGGAGTTGCTCTGAGGCAATCTTACCACATAAGTCCAGCTAAGTCTCTGGGCACTCGCTAAAAGGTATCACCCATACCCTTTGATTGGGCTTCCCTGATAACTCAGCTGGTAAAGAATCTGCCTGCAATGCAGGAGACTCCAGTTTGATTCCTGGGTCGTGAAGATACACTGGAGAAGGGATAGGCTACCCACTCCAGTATTCTTGCCTGGGGAATTCCATGGACTGCAAGAGTCGGACACAACTGAGTGACTTTCAAAAAAAAAAAAAAATACCCTTTGACAGCTGGCCCATCCTAACACGTAACACGGAGTGTGGACGTTGGTTGTACCATGCTGGGGGTGTGAATGTCAAGGTTGGGGATGGGGCGGTTGGCAGAGAGGAGAGCTCTACCACTTGCTAATGAGGTGAAAGGAATCCCTTAATGGTATTGTAATCCTTCTGGCTTCCTCTGGATATAAGCTGTCTACTTACTGCTGAATCTACTCAAATACTGAAGCATGCATTCCTGGTCCCACTGGAGCACACAGCAGTCATCACCTTAACACTGCTTCTCACACCTGACTGAAGAACAAGGGTAGGAACTGTGTTAACTGTCGAACATGGTGAGAACCACTGAAGATGACGTGGTTAACCAGCTGAGGCTTGATGCTCCTGGTGCTCCCGGAGGAAGTCTGAAATGCCTGTTGGCCCATGGCTTCAGGCAGACTTGGAAGCTGTGCAGGAGCTGAGATGGATGTCTGCTCGCATCCGTGTCAGGGAGGGAGGGCACCCAGGCCAGGCCAGGCGCCCTCACCGCAGCTGACATGCTTGGAGATTGTTTTCTGTGCACGGGCTCCAGGATCACCAGCCCCAGGCTCTGCTACTTCTGCAGTTCATTTCTAGAGACCTCATTTCTCCACAATCAAAATGGCACACACAACCAGCCTCTTGTGCTGAGGGCTGAGGAGGGTGCCTGGCACAGAGTACAGTAGTGGGGTTTAGAACCTGCTCAGTGGGACAGAGTCTACACGGCGTTCATGCAAGGCTTTCAGTGACACATCTGAAGAGAAGTTGTGCAACAAGGGAAGAGAGTGGATTTCCTGGTGGCTCAGTGGTGAAGAATCCACCTGCCAATGCAGGAGATATGGGTTCGATCCTTGATCCAGGGAGATCCCACACACTGTGGAGTAACCAAGCTACTGTGACACAACTATTTGAGACTGCACTCTAAGACCCACAACTCCTAAAGCCCACGTGCCCTGGCGCCCATACTCCGCAAGAAAAGCCACCGCAATGAGAAGCCTGCACACAGCAACTAGAGAGTGGCCCCCATTCTCTACAAGTAGAGAAAAGCCTGTACAGCAACAAAGACCTGGCACAGCCAAAAATAAGACTATTTAAAAAAAAAAAAAAAAAGGGAATAGAGGAGCTCTGTGTTGCCCCAGGAGGAAGGGGGTCTAAGTTCTAAGCCAAAAATCCAACAACCAGCACACAACACATAGTTTTTTTTAAAGATATTTTGATGTGGACTATTTTTAAAGTCTTTATTGAATTTGTTACAACACAGCTTGTTTTATGTTTTGGTTTTTTAGCAATGAGGCATGTGGGATCTTAGCTCCCCACCCAGGGATCAAACCCACACTGCCTGCATTGGAAGGCGCAGTCTTAATCACTGGATGACCAGGGATGTTCTCCCACTCAACACATTTAAATGGCACCCCACATGAGACAGGGACCAGGAGCTAAGTTCATTCAGCTAAGTCAACAAAGTAGATGTTTGTTCAACTAAATAAAGCCTGAGTGAGCACTGCTGGTCCCTCTGTGAGGGTGCTTGTTAAGGGATGTGTAGGCATCCTGAGGTCCTCGCCAAGGCTGAGACTGTTGTTTCCACTTCCTCTGAGCCCTCCAGCTCACGTCATTCATCTGTGCAACCTGGCGTGTCAGCTCCCCCTAGTGGCCAGTGGTGAACACACCCACGCATGAGCCAGTCGAGTTACGAAATCAGTGTATCTATAAGCACTTTTCACAAATCAAATCAATCAGAAATCTCAAGGTTGAACCATGCATAATAAATGGTAAAGTTCATGAACTTTACATATATATTTGTGTGTGTGTGCACACGCATGCACTCCAGGTCTCAAAGTAAGGTGTATTTGTTACAGGTTAGCATAGAAATTTAAAAAGTTTGTAAAACCTATGTCACACATGATGGAACCAGGCCTTCCATAGTTGTGGTTCCTCGTGGCAAGGAGGAACCATCCTCAGGCACCCCTTCTGTTGACTCATTCTGAGTCAGGGATTGGGGGGGCGGGTAACACAAAAGCTGGAGAGGGCACAATCCTTCCTTATTGAGGAGAGAACAACATAGGTGGTAGACAGCCACAAACACGTGAAAGAAGGAAAATGGAGTTACAGAGCAGCAGGCCCCTGGGAAGGATGCAGCAGGCAGAGCGGGGAGGCGGGAGGCCCGGGAAGACTGGCCCAGAGCCGCATCCTGAAGGAAACCCAGGGCATGAAAGCGCGAGAAGAAAAGGGATTTTACCTCACAGCAGGCTGTAGCTGGAAAGGGCTTGGGGGCTGACAGGGGCGCTGACGCCATCAGCACCTCATTTTTTTCCTAGTAACCCATATTTATATCCTCATGGACTATTAAAAAAGTTTCAAAGTTTATATAGCACATGTCTGTCTCCTTCAAAGTCAGCTTACTTCTCCCTCTCTGTGTTTGACTTCTTATTATGCTTGATTGTTTTTTATTGTGGTAAAATATATATAACATGAAGCTTGCTGTTGTAACTGTTTTTAAGTGTGCATTGAGTACATTCACAATGTTGAATCATCAACCCTATCATCCATTTCTGAAACGTTCTCATCACCCGAAACTGTAACCACTGAGCAATAACTACTCATTTCCTACTCAGCTTTGCCCCTGGTCATGTTAGTTCTACTTTCTATCTCTGAATTAGCCTTTCTAGATATTTAGTGAAATCATGTAACACTTGTCTTTTTGTGTCTGGTGCATTTCACGTAACATAATGTCTTCAAGTTTCATCTGTGTTGTAGCCTGTGTCAGAACTTCATTACTGCTTCTGGCTGAAGAGCAGTCCATTGTATGTGTATGTGACACTCTATTTGTCCATCTATGGATGGCCATCTATGGGTTATCTCACCTCACTTTCAGTGAAGGGACTGAAGTTCTGAGTGGTTCAGGATCACCCCATTACTCCGTGGGAAGCCGGATCAGAGAGACCGGGTCTCCCGCTTCCCAGGCCAAGACACTGCTCCAGGCTACCGAACATGACACCCTTTACTTCAGGTTCTCCTCTGGTTTCAAAGTGAAAATAACAACAACAAGGAAATCTCATATAGCACTTAACTACATCCCAGGCACTGTTCTGAGTGCCTCATGCACGTTAACTCATTTCCGCGTTACCGTAAGACCCGTGAGGTAGTTGTACAGCATTACTTTCCCCTCTTAACAGATGAGGAAATAAGCACAGAGAGGCTCAGGAACTTGCCCACTGCCACACAGCTATTAAGTGACAAAGCCAGGCCAGGAACCCAGCTCCAAAGTCCCTACACTTAATGACTCTACCCCACTGCCCCCAGCCTTATAGAGAGAAAAGCTTTCTTCACTAATGCCGCACATCCCAGTTTCTAGTGTTGGAGACTCAATTCCAGGGAAGAAGTCAATCAAAGTGTTCTTTCTCTGAGATTAACTAGGAAGAACGTTTATCCCAGAAAAAAAGACTGCAAGTTGAATCTCACCTACCTTTTACACAAACGTCCATGGCTCTAAAGTCTTCATGGGGTCTCAAGGGACAGAGTCTCCTCCCCTGACCTGGATTATCTGGAAACTTCAGAGCAAAGGAACATCCTCCAGGCCTGGAACTGGTTCCCTGAAACATTCTAGACTCCGCCCAGTTAAAGGCACAGGAGTCTGCCCCTGGGGTGCCCTGACTGCTGAGAGTGCAGCTGGTTTTCACGTGCCTCTGAGTGTCACTCTCCAGATTACCACAGCCGCTGGAGTTAGGGTGAAGCCAGTTACCTGCAGAACCCAGAAGAGTCACACAAGTCCCTGACAGCCCTGCCCCAGGTATATTTACATCATGTGACTTGTTGACTAGGAAGATGGAAGCTTCTAGAAAGGAACCCAAAGAGAATCCACAGCTGCTTTCTCCAAGCTTCTTATACTCAGAAAAGCAAGTGCTGAAGAAATCACTCCCATCCTAAGGAGGAGGAAAATTGGAGGGAGTCCCGCTGTCTCCAGTAAAACAAACAAGGACACTTAATTTCCAGGCACTGCCAAGAAGATGTGTTATTAGAAAGTCTGAGTTCCAAGGGACTCTGTGTCCTTGCGGTGTGGCTGTCTGAGTTCTCTAGGTTGTGGTTTCAGCCAGGAAGTCGAAGAACTTCAGCTGATGGGTCAACAAGAACAGAACTTAACCTGCCACAGCACATGGGGCTGTAGCTTTGGTAAGACTGTTAAAGTGTCCTCCCGAAGCAACCAGTTGCTGGCTTCTGACATTTCCTTTGGGGAAGCTACAAAGTGCTAACTCTTCCCAGGTGGCGCTAGTGGTTAAAAAAAAAGAAAAGAAAAAAAGAAAGCCTGCCTGCAATGCAGAAGACACAAGGAACATCAGTTTGATTCCTAAATCGGGAAGATCCCTTGGAGAAGGAAATGGCACCCCACTCCTGTGTTCTTGCCTGGAGAATCCCATGGACAGAGGAGCCTGGTGGGCTACGGTCCCTAGGGTCGCAAAGAGTTGGACACAACTGAGGATGCACAAGTTGCTAAACAGCAAGGAAGGGCACAAACGCTCTGCAATTCTATATTTCTGGCCATTTTGAAGATTTCCTCTTCAATCTTACCCATCCACCCACCTGTATTAACCAAGCTCTCCTGTATCAGAATTCAGATAATACAGAAATCAGGTGATGCAGTCAAGGACGGGGGAACTGCTTTTCCTGCCTCAGATAGGAGACTGCAGCTCCAGAACCATTCTCTGGAACTCAGCATAATGCCTCCCAACCCCGGCTCGCACATACTCCCCATGATCCCCCTCTTGCCCAAGTCTTCACAGATGGGCACCCTTGAGTTTTAAGGAAGCCAAAGACCCTGTCCAGAGGTGAGGTAAGAAGGAATCCATGGCAGTAGGAAATCAGCAAAACCTGTAGGCTCAGCCCCCCGCCAGAAACGTGCAGGCCCCAGAGGAGTCACACAAGCACCCACTTCTCCTGCCCTAGTTATAGCCAGGACCCATTGACCAGGAAGAGAGAAAGTTTAAGAACAAAAGCCAAAGACAGCAGATTCCCTGGTGGCTCAGTAGTAAAGAATCCGCCTGCCAATGCAGAAGACAGGGTTCAATCCCTGATCCAGGACGATCCCACATGCTATGGAGCAAATAAGCCTATGCTCCGCAAGTACTGAGCCTGTCTCTAGAACCCAGGAACCTCAATTACAGAGCCCTTGTGCACTAGAGCCCATGCTCCCCAACGAGAAGCCACCGCAGTGAGAAGCCCTCACACTGCAACAAACTTGCCACAACTAGAGAAAAGCTGTGCAGCAAGGAAGACCCAGCACAGCCAAAGATAAATAAATACAATTATTTTTTTAAAAAACCAAAGAGACTGCACAGCTGCCTTGTCCAAGCCTCTTCTGCTTGTAGCAGCAAGTGATTAGGAAATCATGAGATCACGCTTGTGAAAGATCACGCTTGCAAACTTGCACAGGTGTTCTAGAAACGTTAGCTATTTTGCTAAGCATAAGGGAACTTTTTTCTTTGAGGCAAGATGGTCTTTCACCATCCTAAGTTTTGCTCCCAGAGCAGACAGGCACTCACACAGAAATATCATCTTTCGAGTTACCCCAGGAGCGTGGACAACACAGGCTGGTGGGAATGGACCAAGTTGTGGATATCCTTGTTCAGATTGGATTGTCCACTGCAGCACTGAACCTAGGCATGCTGCTCTAATGGAGAAGAGCAAGAAGGTTTTCCTGAGAAATCTGCCACCTGTCTTTGTTGGGTGTGAGGATGAAGGAATTAGGATCTGCTGTGACGCAGTGCCAGGGATCCATTCACTCTGGTGTTTCTCTCAGTGTTGGGCTGACTCCATCACTCCTCCTGGCTCCTGGCTCCCAGCTACCCTGCAGAATGTTCAGGGCTCACTCCCATGTATTTCACAATCCCCTCCTTTGTTACAGCTCTCTCAACTGTGTTCCCAAGCAGTAGCAGCTGACGTCTATCCATTCCTGCCTGTTCTCCTGATTCTATGCTGAGCGCTTCACACACATCACCTCATCCAATCCCACTAGCTGGGTGATCACCAAGCCCGCCCGCCCCACCTCCCTTGCAGCTCTGCGTCCCTCCCCTTCTCCCACTGCTCATCCCTTAGTTCAGGATACCCCACTCCTGGTTTGGCAGGAGGGTGTCAGGATTGGTCTCCCCACCACCAGCCTTGTCCCTATTCAGCACAGATGTATTATCCCCTGTTTAAAGCCACCAGATGGCTCCCTCACTTTCCTCCTCAGTCTGGCTTCATGAAATTAATTTGAGTTCAGCCTCATCACATTTCCCCTGCACTTTCCAACTGAGCCAAACTGCCACAGGGGTTCCTAAGCTTAAGCTCTCGTGCCATCCACTTTGTTACTCAGAGCTTCTCCCCAGTGTGTTCAACAGAGAGCTCAGGCTCCTTGAGTTCTCTCACTTCCGAACATCAAACACTGGTCTCTTTGCCAAGGAAATGTGTCTGCGTGATCCAGAGAAGCATGGCCCCAACCAGGGTTATAACGTGTGTGTGGTTTTGTCCATATCAGTACGACACACCCCTAATATATCCTTCCATCTGGTGGGAAGGAAGGTGGTCAGTGTGGACACTGGAGCCAGCTTAGTCAGGGATTCAGCACGGGCCAACACCAGCCTCTGGTACTGGTTCTGAGTTACGGGGCAGGACAGTGTTGCACTGTCCCAGCCCTTCTTCTCTCCACTCTCTGGCTGACAGCATCAGTGCCTCCATCCTCACTAGACCAGAAGCCTGCCTCCTGCTCTGCAGAGTGTTTCTTTTCACTCACGAAACTTAGATGGCCAGTAATGTTGGCATATAAAGTAGAGTGCTTCAGACTTCATGGTGGTTCAAGCGGGAGATTCTTCATCTTTGAAAGCATGATAAAGGCAGAATTGTATTGTCCTGTAGGTTATTGGACGTACCGTACTTCATACCAAGTAAGATGAGGGCCCGAAGAGGGCTCTCTGGACCAGCTCAACTAGATCTGGCTCTGACCCTAACTTCATTTGCTCTCAGGGCAGTCTCATGAGATGAGCCTTTTTTTTTGGCCTGTGTTAGAACCACAAGATTTTGTCTTTGTACTAACATTCTAAAATATTATGAGATTAGAATAAAACATCATTAAAGTAAACTTCTTTCCTATAAAATGAGATTACATACTCTTCCTGTTCTACAATTAGATTTTTTCAGGCTTACCCGGTGGTTCAGTAAGAATCCACTTGCCAGAGCAGGAGACCCTAGAGCCGGTGGTGCTCAGGAGGAGAAGCCACCACAATCAGAAGCCCACACACCGCAGGCAGAGAGTAGCCCCCGCTCGCCAAGAAAACCTTTCAAAAATTAAGACTCTCCTGCTCGAACCACCCTGAAGTCTGAAAACCCTGCACAACCGAAAATAAATAAAATTATAAAAAGTGAAAGATATTTTTCACTCCAGTAAAGATAAGGAAAAGAGAATTTAAAGACGTCTTGGAGTCCCTGGTGGCTCAGAGGTTAAAGTATCTGCCTGGAATGCGGGAGACTTGGGTTCGATCCCTCAGTTGGGAAGATCCCCTGGAGAAGGAAAATGGCACCCCACTCCAGTACTCTTGCCTGGAGAATCCCATGGACGGAGGAGCCTGGTGGGCTACAGTCCATGGGGTCCCAAAGAGTCAGACACGACTTTCTTTCAAAAACTAAGTGAAAATTAAAATACTGTTTAATGATAAACTCCTGCAACGTTTCATCTCAATGACAATGCTTTTTTTTTTTTTTTTTAAAGCCAATTTAATAGAATCTTGGTCTCCCACAGTGTTGACACTTGTCGCTACTCTCATTTTTTTCTCTTCACATTCATTTTTTATTCTTCGGTCCTCCTTCTGTTTCCTGTAATGAATTATGAAATATTTTATAGTTTGGGTATATATTTAATAGTTGGACATATTCTTTTCCTAATGTAAAGGAATGCAGGGTTTATGGCCGTACATATCTTAAGAGAATGCAGGAAGCCAGAAGCAAGACTCATCCTCTCTGCCCAGGCCCGGGGAGCTGCGTGTCCTGCGGCTCTCTGCCCCCTTGTGTCTGCACTGGGGTACTGCATGGTCCTCAGAACTGCATCATCTGAGATGGATCAAGGCCTCCCTCCCGTCATCCAATATGTTCCCCAGGCCACCCCCAATTCTGTGAGATGGGAGAACAAGTGCTCCCAAGCTCCAGGAGGAAAATGAAGGAACTCTGCAATCAGACCTCTTTTAGACTCGTGCTTTCCCCCTTCACAGCTGAGACTGTGGGCAAGTTCCTTTACCTTTTTAAGCATTCGTTTCTACATCTATAGAATGTAGGTGATAATAAACACCTGCCTCCTGACTTGTGGCTACTGAACTTCTAACAAGCCAAATGGATGTAATGTTGTTGTCAAGATTAAATGAAAAGTCATTATTGTTGTTGTTGTTCAGCCACTAAGTCATGTTCAACTCTGCGACGCCATGGACTGCAGCACACCAAGCCTCCCTGTCCCTCACTATCTCCCAGAGTTTGCCCAAGTTCATGTCCATTGAATCAGTCATGCCATCCAACCATCTCATCCTCTGTTGCCCTCTTCTCATTCTGCCTTCAATCTTTCCCAGCATCACGGTCTTTTCCAATGAGTCAGCTCTTCGCATCAGGTGGCCAAAGTATTGGAGCTTCAGCTTCAGCATCAGTCCTTTCAGTGAGTATTCAGTGTTGATTTCCTTTAGGATTCAGTGATTTGATCTCCTTGCAGTCCAAGGGACTCTCAAGAGTCTTTTCTAGCACCACAGTTCAAAAGCATCAATTCTTTGATTCTCTGCCTTATTTTTGATCCAACTCTCACATCCATACATGACTACTGGAAAGACCATAGCTTTGACTATACAGACCTTTGTTGGAAAACTAATGTCTTTGTTTTCAATACACTGTCTAGGTTTGTCATAGCTTTCCTTCTGAAAAGTCGTTAAGTGGCAACAAGTCATAGACCAATGAATACTTCCAGAACAAAAGAAAGAATGAGTCAGTAGCTGGGAGGAAGCTTGAGGCCATCAGTCCAGCTTCCTTCCCAATAGTCAAGTCCTCTCTTCTAAGGACCCCATTGAGATGGGGAATAAGAGTAACAGTTGCCAAGGGTAAGGATGTCTTTCTGACAGCAGCTCTTGCAGCCAATTCCAGATTCCTAAAGATGAGATCATCGAAAAAGCAAGAGAGTTCCAGAAAAATAACTATTCCACCTTGTTGAGTATGCCAAAGCCTTTGACTGTGTGGATCACAATAAATTGTGGAAAATTCTGAAAGAGATGGGAATACCAGACCACCTGACCTGCCTCTTGAGAAATCTGTATGCAGGTCAGGAAGCAATAGTTAGAACTGGACATGGAACAACAGACTGGTTCCAAATAGGAAAAGGAGTATGTCAAGGCTGTATATTGTCACCCTGCTTATTTAACTTACATGCAGAGTACATCATGAGAAACGCTGGGCTGGAAGAAGCACAAGCTGGAATCAAGATTGCTGAGAGAAATATCAATAACCTCAGATATGCAGATGACACCATCCTTATGGCAGAAAGTGAAGAACTAAAGAGCCTCTTGATGAAAGTGAAAGAGGAGAATGAAAAAGTTGGCTTAAAGCTCAGCATTCAGAAAATGAAGATCATGTCATCTGGTCCCATCACTTCATGGTAAATAGATGGGGAAACAGTGAAAACAGTGGCTGACTTTATTTTTCTGGGCTCCAAAATCACTGCAGATGGTGACTGCAGTCACGAAATTAAAAGATGCTTACTCCTTGGAAGGAAAGTTATGACCAACCTAGATAGCATATTCAAAAGCACAGAAACTACTTTGACAACAAAGGTCCATCTAGTCAAGGCTATGGTTTTTCCAGTGATCATGTATGGATGTGAGAGTTGAACTATAAAGAAATCTGAGCACCAAAGAATTGGTGCTTTTGAACTGTGGTGTTGGAGAAGACTCTTGAGAGTCCCTTGGACTGCAAGGAGATCCAACCAGTTCATCCTAAAGGAGATCAGTCCTGAATATTTATTGGAAGGACTGATGTTGAAGCTGAAATTCCAATACTTTGGCCACCTGATGCGAAGAGCTGACTCATTGGAAAAGACCCTGATGCTGGGAAAGATTGAGGGCAGGAGGAGAAGGGGATGACAGAGGATGAGATGGTTGGATGGCATCACTGACTAGATGGACATGAGTTTGAGTGAACTCTGGGAGTTGGTGATGGACAGGGAGCCCTGGCGTGCTGCGGTTCATAGGGTCACAAAGAATCCGACATGACTGAGTGACTGAACTGAACTGAATTGAAAGATGAGAAACTGACTGGCCTAGTTGGGTTGTCGGCCTGCTGCTGGGCCAGGCCAGGGGTGTACTAGGTTAATTAAGAGAGACAAAGAAGGAGTGGGTCCTTTTGAGCTGGACTGACATTCTGGGGGGTGTTTACTAAACCATGTGAGAGCCTGAATCAAATAGCAGAGGCAGCTGGACATCTGTGGAGAAAAACCCTCCTGAGATGCAGAGTTAGGTCACAGCGAATCAGTCTGGGTGGTCTTAGTAAGGTCATTATGAAGGTTGAGAAAACACATGTAGCTAGACTCTATACAGTGAACTTCTATAAAGCCAGGTTGTTGTAGATTGATTCATCTCATCCATCTGCTTCTAAAGAATCAACTGATGCAACTATCATTTCTATACCTGCTTCAAATATACAAAAATAAAAGACCCAGAAAGGTTAGATCTCTTGCTTGATGTTACAGAAATTGTTTGTTTGAAGCTAGAATCCAAGTTCTCTGCATCCTGGCTGAAGTCTCCTTCTACTGCATCACAGTAGTCCCCAGGCAAGGGACAGGCCCCAGAGGAAACTGCTGGTTTTTCTGAGAAGGGCAACTTCCAGGAGGCCTTGACAAGCTGGACAGGAGGCATCACCTTCTAGACATGGCCCTCAGAGACAATGAGTATGTATTTCTATGCTCTTTAATCCTTGATGACCCCTTGCCTATTTGAGGTAAAGGGTCTTTTGAAGGAAAAAATTATCTTTCCTATTAGCTGTATTGAACATATTTCAACATTAAGAAACAATCAGAATGGAGACTAACTTAAGAAATTCTTTTCACAAAGAAATGAATGCCTTTTAGTCTTTATAAATAATCTGTTTCTCTGTTGTTTTTCAAAGTTTCAAAAATCAATACAGTATTTTTAGGTAGTACATTATTACAGAGGTTCCCTGGTGGCTCAGAGGGTAAAGAATCTGCCTGCAATGCAGGAGACTCAAGTTCAATCCCTGGGTTGGGAAGATCCCCTGGTGAAGGGAATGGCAACCCACCCCAGTATTCTGGCCTGGAGAATCCCAAGGACAGAGGAGCCTGACGGACACAGTCCATGGGGTCACAAAAAGTCAGACACGTCTGAGTGACTGACACTTTTACTTTTGTACAAGAAGCTCTCTGTGCACTGTAAATTATTACCACAAAGTTAGTGATCATCACTTGGCCCCATCGTCTTGGCCTCATCGTCTCGTCCTCCTGATGTCCATGCCTTTGTGATGTCTCTCCTGTTACAAGTGGGTGGCACCTCTGACTTGCTTCCACCCATACGATTCGGCAAAGGCGATAAGATGTCACCTCTGTGATGATGTTACATAGGATTGTAATGTCTGTCTTGCAAAGAGACTCACTTTGTAGGCTTTGAGGAAGCAAGTGATCATGTTGGGAAGACCCACGGGGCAAGGAGCTGAGGATGGTCTCTGGTGGACAGCCCCTAAGAAAGTGAGGCCTTCAGAATGAAACCTACCAGAAACTGAATATGCCCAACAACCACATGAGTAAGGAGGTGGTTACTTCACCACTCATGCCCCACATGATACCACAGATCCAGTTGTCGTCTTGACTGCAACCTTGCAGCAGACATAGCTAAGCTGTGCCTGGACTCCTGGCCTACAGAAACTGTGAGATAATGGCTGTGTATTGTTTTAAGTCACTGAGTTTATAGTGATATCATTATATAGCAACTGATAACTAATACAACCTGATAATACAAATATGAAACAATTATATTCTTATTATCCAGAAATTACAGTTGTATTAATAGCTATGTTATATCCTTCTGGGTAAAATTAATACATCTTCATTGAAAATTACAATGAAGCAGAAGCAAATATATCAAAAAAGGAAAATCCCTCCTCTCCTCCTTTACCTTGTTCCTCTTCCCAACTTCTGTAGGAAAACCAGAGTTAATAATTTTGTGTGTTTTTCTCTCCCTCCACCCTTCAATCCATAGATTTATGTATTATATAATATGCAATAAAACTGCACATATGTAGCACACATATAAATAATACACCTTGCAGAAGTATATTTTACATATGTTAAAATAGAAATGCACAATTAAGCAAAAACACTGGGATTATTTTATATTATTCTGTTCCAGTTGCTCCAGTCAAAAAACTAAGGCTCACCTTTGTTTTTCTTTTTCCCTTACTCCGCACATCCAAGTCGCCACTGAATTCCATTGTCTCCATCTCCGAATATAACCCACGTCTACCTAAATACTTGTCACTGTCACCACGATTTCTCTAGACCAAGCTATTATCTTATCTGGCCCTTTTCCTATCCTAAGTGACCCCTGCTACAGTCTTGGCCTTGACCCTCCTCTTCACACCACGCCAGAGTGACTGCTAAAACCTGAGTCAGATCATGTCACCCCTCTGCTCAGAACCCACCAGAAGAACCAAAGTTCAGAATGAATGGGGAGATTGGAGGTATGTGCTAAGTCTCTTCAGTCGTGTCTGACCCTTTGCAACCCCATGGACTGTAGCCTGCCAGGTTCCTCTGTCTATGGATTCTCCAGGCCAGAATACTGGAGCGGGTTGCCATTTCCTACTCCCTCTGTTTGAGGGTGGATTGTCCTTGGTAAGACTATAGTCAGGGTTGCCTGGATTAGAACCCTTCCCTTCTCTGGTGTCCACAGCCTGGAAAATGAAGCCCAGCCTCCTGATCTTGCACACATGGCCCTCCCTCTTCTGACTGCACCCACCTCTCCAGCCTCATCCTCCTTTCCTGAACACTCGCCACTCCCCTGCCCCTCTTCCCCTTCAGAGCCTTTGCGCATGTGGCCATTCTCTCTCATTTTTGCGTGTCTAAATCCAACTTATCTCCCCATTCCTGGCAAACCATTCACGTCTTAAGCAAAATATTCATCAATCTATCAACATCCAATGATGAGCCTCAATAATAAAGTAACCGTGTGTCCCAGAGCACTTTCTCTTCCGTCTGTGATCACTTTGAGTTATTCCTGCAACACACCTATCCCCTTTTGCTATTAGACACCATGCTGTGTGGACTGAATATGCACTCTGAAATATTTTCCTTAATTAGATCTTTATTATAGAAAAAATCCATCCCAGTACCCTCCTCCATATTGCACGGGCCACAGACTCTTCTCTGCCACTGAGTAACTGTATTGTAAATGCTCTCAGCTAAGACGACTCACACTGCATGGTGAGATGAGAGTGCTTTGCAGGGTTTGTTGCTCAGCTGAAGCCTCACTTTCTGCCAATTACTTTCAGTTTGCACCTATCATGACTGAGAACTGTTCATAAGTATAGCACTAGACCTACCACAAAGAAACAAAAAGAAAAGCAGAAGAAGATGTTAAAGTGTAAGTCTGACAGTAACTCTAGGTAACTATGGGAATGGTTGAGAAAGCAAAGGAAAAAGATCAACAGGAAATTACAGATTAGAGGAATTACTTAGACATTTTTAAGAACATTAATAAAGCTTGCTGCAGCCCAGGAACACTAACCAAGAAACAGAGGGATGGCAGATGACAGCAGTCATAACCAGGAGCATATCAATTGTTCATGGACAAAGCTCCACCATATGTGCACAGCTGACTTTGCATCTCCTTAGGAATGAGGCCATATGGACCACTTAGAGGCTGATTTAAGTAGCACTTCTTTATCCAGGAATGCATCCTTCACGCAAAACAGCAGTGCACATATAATACTTTCATTTCTATTATTTTATTTTCCTTTATCAAATTGTGTCTTAAAATCTAAATGTATTCTAGATGGAATACTGCTTTGAACATGGTTCAGTTCAGTTCAGTCGCTCAGTCGTGTCTGACTCTTTGCGACCCCATGAATTGCAGCACACCAGGCCTCCCTGTCCATCGCCAGCTCCCGGAGTTCACTCAGACTCACGTCCATCGATTCAGTGATGCCATCTAGCCATCTCATCCTCTGTCGTCCCCTTCTCCTCCTGCCCCCAATCCCTCCCAGCATCAGAGTCTTTTCCAACAAGTCAACTCTTCGCATGAGGTGGCCAAAGTACTGGAGTTTCAACTTTAGCATCATTCCCTCCAAAGAAATCCCAGGGCTGATCACCTTCAGAATGGACTGGTTGGATCTCCTTGCAGTCCAAGGGACTCTCAAGAGTCTTCTCCAACACCACAGTTCAAAAGCACCAATTCTTCAGTGCTCAGCCTTCTTCACAGTCCAACTCTCACATCCATACATGACCACAGGAAAACCATAACCTTGACTAGACGGACCTTTGTTGGCAAAGTAATGTCTCTGCTTTTTAATATGCTGTCTAGGTTGGTCATAACTTTCCTTCCAAGGAGTAAGAGTCTTTGAATTTCATGGCTGCAGTCACCATCTGCAGTGATTTTGGAGCCCCCCAAAATAAAGTCTGACACTGTTTCCACTGTTTCCCCATCTATTTCCCATAAAGTGATGGGACCGGATGCCATGATCTTTGTTTTCTTAATGTTGAGCTTTAAGCCAACTTTTTCACTCTCCACTTTCACTTTCATCAAGAGGCTTTTGAGTTCCTCTTCACTTTCTGCCATAAGGGTGGTGTCATCTGCATATCTGAGGTTATTGATATTTCTCCCGGCAATCTTGATTCCAGCTTGTGTTTCTTCCAGTCCAGCATTTCTCATGATGTACTCTGCATGTAAGTTAAATAAGCAGGGTGACAATATACAGCCTTGATGTACTCCTTTTCCTATTTGGAACCAGTCTGTTGTTCCATGTCCAGTTCTAACTGTTGCTTCTTGACCTGTATACAGATTTCTCAAGAGGCAGGTCAGGTGGTCTGGTATTCCCATCTCTTTCAGAATTTTCCACAGTTTATTGTGATCCACACAGTCAAAGGCTTTGGCATAGTCAATAAAGCAGAAATAGATGTTTTTCTGGAACTCTCTTGCTTTTTCTATGATCCAGTGGATGTTGGCAATTTGATCTCTGGTTCCTCTTCCTTTTCTAAAACCAGCTTGAACATCAGGAAGTTCACAGTTCACATATTGCTGAAGCCTGGCTTGGAGAATTTTGAGCATTATTTTACTAGTGTGTGAGATGAGTGCAATTGTACGGTAGTTTGAGCATTCTTTGGCATTACCTTTCTTTGGGATTGGAATGAAAACTGATCTTTTCCAGTCCTGTGGCCACTGCTGAGTTTTCCAAATTTGCTGGCATATTGAGTGCAGCACTTTCACAGCATCATCTTTCAGGATTTGAAATAGCTCAACTGGAATTCCATCACCTCCACTAGCTTTGTTCGTAGTGATGCTTTCTAAGGCCCACTTGACTTCACATTCCAGGATGTCTGGCTCTAGGTGAGTGATCACACCATCATGATTATCTGGGTCGTGAAGATCTTTTTTGTACAGTTCCTCTGTGTATTCTTGCCACCTCTTCTTGATATCTTCTGCTTCTGTTAGGTCCATACCATTTCTGTCCTTTATCGAGCCCATCTTTGAACATGGTAGTCACTGAGAAAGAGTACTTTCAACAACTGAATGTGAAAATACACAGGTAGGGCACCTTGCTCTGGATACAGAAAGTGTGAAAGTGAAAGTTTTTGTCACTTAGTCATGTCCAACACTTTGTGACCCCATGGACTGTAACCTACCAGGTTACAGCCACCAGGCTCCCCTATCCAAGGAATCCTCCAGGGAAGAATACTAGAGTGGTTTGCCATTTCCTTCTCCAGGGGATCTTCCTGACCGAGGGGTTGAACCCAGGTCTCCTGCACTGCAGGTGGATTCTTTACCATCTGAGCCACCAGGAAAGCCCAATCTGGATACAGAAGGTGCTTTGCAAAACAGTTTTCTTTAAAAGTTTTCTCTTACTCACCCACCATAGCTCCCACAGCTTCTTGTGCTGTTGCTCTTATCACAATATAGTGTACATATTGTCTATCTTTTCCGCGGGCCTGATAAGGCAAAGTTGTGGACCAGTCTCAATAGGAAACATGACACATCCAAACTGGGAAACTCAGAAAGAGGGACAATTTACTAAGCTACCTTCCCCGGTGGCTCAGACGGCAGAGCATCTGCCTGCAATGTGGGAGACCCAGGTTCGATCCCTGGATCAGGAAGATCCCCTGGAGAAGGAAATGGAACCCACTCCAGTACTCTTGCCTGGAAAATTTCATGGATGGAGGTGCCCGGTAGGCAACAGTCCATGGGGTCGCAAAGAGTTGGACACGACTGAGCGACTTCAGTTTCCTTTCCTTTCCTTTTACCAAGCTAAAGTCTGGGTACTGGGAAGCCACAGAGGATGCTAGAGTACCTAGAGCTGGTAAAGCCAGGAGGAGTCATGTGCTAGGGCCTCCTTCATTTGAGGGACATGGACAGGATGACGCAACCATGCAGGGCCAGAGCAGGGGAATCAACACCCCATCTCAGTCCACTCCCACTCTCCAGTGTCCGCCTGGGCTGCCTGTTGGCTGAGGGCCAACGCCAGAGGGCCGGGAGCCCAGGGATGCACCCCACAGAACTGCCCTTCTGTGCAGAGATCAGGGTGAAGAGGGTGAGGAGAGGGTCTGGCTGGGCAAATGTGAGCTATCAAGACAGTGTGCATCCTATATAATATTTATGTCCTTCGGGCTTAGAACAACCCTCATTTAAGATTTACATCTCTAGCGCCCAGGAAAATCCTTGATACTAAGGGGGAAATTATAGTTATATTTCAACCATATTGTCAGGCACTAGAGATATAAACATAAATGTTAATAACTATTTGGCTGGAAGGAGAGCACAAAGGATAAATTAGAGATGAAGGAAGAAAACTTTTCTGAGACAGGCATGTGTGATGAATGGAAGGGTACATGTTTGCAGAGCTTTAAACCTCCTCTCTGGGGACTAAGTCAGGTGCCCCAAAGGTGAGCGTTAGTTCAGGTAACTTGAAAAATAAAGAAAACTAAGAGTATAAGTAAGTGCAGTCCATCTTCAGCTATCCATGAGTGTCAAGGTAAAATGAGTTTTCTCAGATCCTGCACACTTAGCTAGTTAATAGCAGTATCTGTCAGGATGGAACCAGTTATGCTATACAAACAGCATAAAAATTTCAGAGGCTTCATCTGGGTATATGTTCAAAAGAATTGAAAGCAGAATCTCACAGAGATATGGATATATTCAAGTTCATAGCAGTTACTCACAACTGCCAAAAATAAGAAGCAACCCAAGTGTCCATCAGTGAATAAACAGATAAACAAAATATGACATATAGATACAGTGGCATATTATTCAGTTTCAAAAAGGAATAAAATCCTATCACGTGCTACAACATGGATGAAACTGGAGGATATTATACTAAGTCAAATAAACCATTTACAAAATGACAAATTTTGTGTGACTCCACTTTTATGAGGTACCTAGTGTAGTCAAATGTATAGATGCATAAAGTTAAATGGTGGTTGTCAGGGGCAGCGGGGAGGGGAGGTCAACACGTTGCTGTTTCATGAGAACAAGTTTCCGTTTTACAGGATGAAGAGAATCCTGGAGATTGTTTGCACAACAATGTAAATATTCTTAAGACCACTGAACAGTACACTTAAAAATGGTTAAGGTGGTAAATGTTATATATATTTTACCACAGTTTTAAAATGTTTTTAACTTAAAAAGTTAAGCGGCTTAAACCACAACAATTTATTTCTCACATCACTACACTTTCATCAAGGGGGAGCTAAGGGCTCCACTCCATGTTCATATTGTTCTCCCTCTGGACCAGCTAATGGAGCAGCTACCTTCTGGAACACAGCTGGTTTCCATGGCTATGGGAAGAGACCAAGGGGGGCGTCTTCCCCATCCAAACCCAGTGGACTTAAGGTATCCACAGATGCATGAGGTCAGAGACATGGGGGCCCCAAAGCCAAGAACTAATGCAAATCAAGAAGTATGTGTAGATACAGACATGGACATGGCTCCTGGCATAAGAATCTGAGTAGGTGCAGACTCAGATAAGAAGTGGACCATGTTTTTTTTTTAATTAACCAATTTATTATTTATGTGGCTGCATCAGGTCTTAGTTGCAGCAGGCAGGATCTTTGTTGGGTCATGTGGGGTCTTTCTTTGTGGCACAGACTCTCTAGTTGTGACACATGAGATTAGTTGCTCTGCGGCATGTGGGATCTTATTTCCCTGACCAAGGATCAAACTCATATCCCCTACATTGCAAGGCAAATGGACCTTAACCCCTGGACCACGAGGGAACTCACTGACCATGTTTCTAAAAGAACCACTAATCTGACTTAAGAATGCCTGTGACTTCCTGCAGTTATAAATGATCCAGGAGGTCATTGACTAATGTTCTATTCAGATACTATTTACTAAGGAACGTGATGAAAAAGCAAAGTAGAGCCAACAGCCATGCAGAACACCGACCAGGGCCTGGATCAGGGCCAAGTCCTCCCTGCGGGGTGGAGGGGTGGGGGCCTCTCAGAGTGTCTGCCCACTTTCAGTCTGTTTCTGAATCATTGTGGACCCATGACCACTGTGTATCTTCTCTTTCTCTCTTCCCCAGCTGGAGTGTTTTGCCACCGCATATCGGGGCAGAGGGAGGGGACATAAATAGCTCACTTGCTGGTTCATGGTTTCCAGATCACAAGGAGCCATACTCCAGGTAGATGAAACTGCAGTCATTCATTAAAGTAGGAACTGTCCTGAGAGCCTCAACTTGGAACTCAATACTGAAACTGGATGGAAATTCGGGGCACTAAGTGGACTTGAGAGAGGCATGAGCATGCTGTTTGTAAAGGAAGGTGAACTGAAGGGGTTACCACGTGGGTGGATTATAGTCTTTAGTGATGTTCCTCAAGTATTCAGGTTCTCTCCTACTCTGGGCACATAGTAAGGTGGCACTTCCTGTCCACGTTTAGTTAGAAAAGACTGAGAGAGACTAACTCAGTCCTTTGCCTTTTGCTTTCTTTTTTTCCAGTTCAGTTCAATCCCTCAGTCATGTCCGACTCTTTGCGACCCCATGGACTGCAGCACGCCAGGCCTCCCTGTCCATTACCAACTCCCGGAGTTCACCCAAACCCATGTCCATCGAGTTGATGATGCCATCCAACCATCTTATCCTCTGTTGTCCCCTTCTCCTCCTGCCCTCAATCTTTCCCAGCATCAGGGTCTTTTCCAATAAGTCAGTTCTTCACATCAGGTGGCCAAAGTATTGGAGTTTCAGCTTCAACATCAGTCCTTCCAACAAATATTCAGGACTGATTTCCTTTAGGATGGACAGGTTGGATCTCCTTGCTGTTCAAGGGACTCTCAAGAGTCTTCTCCACCACCACAGTTCAAAAGCATCAATTCTTCGGCTCTCAGCTTTCTTTATAGTCCAACTCTCACATCCATACATGAATACTGGAAAAACCATAGCTTTGACTAGACGGACTTTTGTTGGCAAAGCGAAGTCTTTGCTTTTTAATATGCTGTCTATGTTGGTCATAACTTTTCTTCCAAGGAGCAAGTATCTTTTAATTTTGTGGATGCAATCACCATCTGCAGTGATTTTGGAGCCCAAGAAAATGGTCTGTCACTGTTTCCACTGTTTCCCCATCTATTTGCTGTGAAGTGATGGGACCAGATGCCATGATCTTCGTTTTCTGAATGTTGAGCTTTAAGACAACTTTTTCACTCTCCTCTTTCACTTTCATTAAGAGGCTATTTAGTTCTTCTTCACTTTCTGCCATAAGGGTGGTATCATCTGCATATCTGAGGTTACGGATGTTTCTCCCAGCAATCTTGATTCCAGCTTGTGCTTCTTCCAGCCCAGCGTTTCTCATGATGTACTCTGCATATAAGTTAAATAAGCAGGGTGACAATATACAGCCTTGACGTACTCCTTTCCCGCTTTGGAACCATTCTGTCGTTCCCTGTCCAGTTCTAACTGTTGCTTCTTGACCTGCATACAGATTTCTCAGGAGACAGGTCAGGTCTGGTATTCCCATGTCTTGAAGAATTTTCCAGTTTGTTGTGATCCACACAATCAAAGGCTTTGGCACAATCAATAAAGCAGAAGTAGATGTTTTTCTTTTTTAAAATATTTATTTATTTATCTGGCTGCACTGGGTCCTAGTTGCAGCACAAGGGATCTTCAATCTTCACTGCAGCACATGGGATCTTTAGTGGGGCCTTTTGAGATCCAGTTCCCTGACCAGGGATCAAACCCTGGCCCCTAGCTTCAGGAGCACGCAGAGTCTCAGCCACTGGACCACCCTGCCTTTTGTTTTCATTGGCACACATGGACACCAAGAAAGTTGTCTGTGGATCAGCATTTTAGCAACTACAAATACAATTTTCAATTAAATGCTCAAATAAAGAGGACGAGGCAAGCAGAAAGAGATTATTAATAAAGGTTTGTAACAGACAAAAGAAGATATTAAGAGAACAGGGGCTAGAATTGGCACCAAATAAAAGCAGAGCCACTTTGGCCCCCATGGTTGGTGACAGACTGAAGGCTGGTGGCTGAGATGCTTTGGTCAATTTATCTGCTCAGTAGTGCTGACTCCAGCCCATCACTGACTCTCCTGCAACTTATAGAGCAAATTATAGAGCAATCACCACAACAGCTAAGTGTGTTTTTGGGCATGACATTAAGGCTAAGACTTTGTGTTTTCCATAACACATGTCTGAGGCCATTAACTTGCTCACTCCCACCTAGCAAGGAATCCCACACCTGGTAGCCTTTTCTGGAGGAAAAGTTCCGTTAGAAAAGTCCATTGGTTAGCTCTCAGATTTCATGGATTATTTCAAGCCAAACCTGTGACAAAATCCTTTTATAGGACTTTGTAGGAAATCATTTTAAAGCCATTCTCATGGGATGGGGAAGGAGGAAGAGGGAATTACGATAACTTAAGGCAGTGATGGTCCACAGTCACCAGGGACCCCAAGGGAACTGAGCGAGGTAGATGAATCAGTCAAGCCATTACTTTGACCTAGAAAGATGACAACACTCTCTTCAAGGCCACCCTGCCTCCCTCCCTTGGGCAGGTGCCCTGGTTTCTGACATGGAATTTGGAGAGAAAAGGTCTTTGTAATCAGAGGCAAAGACCTTAGCAGAACCCAGAACGAGGCAGCTGACCTTCTGGATAGACACACTTCTTCCTTTCCAGTTAAATGCTTCAGCTCAGACGGTAAGCCTGACATGAGTCTTGAGAAACAAGAAGTGCCTGGCTTTTCATCTCTCAGTTTCTCCAGTCACACTCTAATGAGTGTCTCCTCTTTATCTCTGAATCTCTCTGTCCCCACAACACCTGCCTCTCAGTCGGCCACTCCTGTATACTTTCAGAAGCCGATCCCATTCCACATGCGATGTCGCCCCTGAGCAGTACTCAGTAGCTGTGTGGCGGCAAATAAATGAATGCAAGACACCTCAAGGTGCTGGGGACCAGGCTGCCATGGTAGCAGCGCTGACTCTGTGGCCCATGCATATACCCTGCAGGCCGGGGTTCAGGGCCTAACGTGGGGCAGCAGATGTGGCTGGCCCCTCGGTGCCACACTGGAGGGTGCTGGCTTTTCATGGAGCTTCTGTTGATGAGCATTTTGTGCAGTTTCATGGCGCAGCACTATTCTGACGCCTGCAAGTCACAGGAAAAGCAGCTGCTGAAAGAGATTTCTGAGTCCAAGAAAAATTGATGCATTTTCTATTCTCCTTCATCTGCTCTCATGCCTAGTAACCTGATAAGGTATCACCTACAGACAGTTTCTCAAAACAGAAGTCTTCCTCTGCTAATCTCACTTAGGCGAGAATGTCCAAGGAAGCAGGAGGATTTTGCTGAAGGTGGGGAATAAGCTCTGCCCACTACAGTGTGATCGCTGCAAAGTGACTTTATTAGTGTACTAGGGCTGCCTTAACAAATGACCGCTAATGGGATGGCTGAAAACAAAAGAAATTTATCCTCTCACTGTTCTGGAGGCTGAAAGTCCCAAATCAAGGTGCTGGTGAGGTCATATTCGGTCTCGGAAGTCTCTGGGGGAGCATCCTTCCCCTGTCTCTTCTAGCTTCTGTTGGTTGCCAGCAACCCCCGGATTTCCTTGGCTTGTGGACATGACAGTCTCTGCCTCTGTCTCCACATGGACACCTTCCCTCTGCATCCATGTCATCACAAGGTATTCTCCCTGTGTGTCTGTGTCCACATTTCCCTCCTCTTATAAGGACACCAGTTATTGAATTAGGGCCCATCCTAATCCACTATGACCTCACTATAGTTTAATTGATTACATCTATGAAGACCCTATTTCCAAATAAGTTCACATTCCCAGGTTCTGGGTGAACGTGAATTTGGGGGTGCTACTTAGTCAATCCAGGACATCGACTTAACACAAGAATGGAAATCTTTCTGTCGGGGAGTTAGGGGTAACGTCCCAGGGTGGCTGGTTAGTCCCCTCTCTCAAGCATACCTTTACCTTAGCTTCTGGTCTGCAACTAGGTAGTAAAAATAGTTGAGCACCTACTCTGGGCCAGGCCTTATATACTTTTATATGCTGCTTACAGGACTGCAAAAATCCCAAGAGCTCACACTCTCATCATCTTCATTTGACTGAGAAGCACGCTAAAGGCACTGAGAAGTTACGTGGATTGCAGGTGGACCCCCACAGCTGCACTGGACCATCTCTGCCAGTATCTGTAATCGGGACACTCTAGGCTCTGAGGGCTAGAACAGATGAATCAGAACATTTAGGTCTGGACAGTGTTTGCTCTTGTCTGTTTATTATGCTTTTTGTAGTTCTAGGAAATATACAACTATCGTGCACGGAGAAATACTATATCAACATCCATATAGAAATACTATATCAACACTGTACCAGCATCCAAGAATCATCTTGGTTAATTCACTTTTCAAGTATTTTTTTAAATAAAATATTTTTATTTTATTTAAATAAAAATAAATAATTTTATTTAAATAAAAAATAATAAAATATTTGAAAAGTGAATTAACCAGGATGATTCAAACAACCATCTAGCAATGAGAAAACAAAAACTATTTATGAAAAATAGTACAAATCTCTTTAAATTGGTCACAGCTAATTTAAACCAAGTCCCAGGGTTAGATGCCTTAGGGCTATCTAAGCCCTAAGGGAATTGGATTTTCCCCACTAGTGATGGGCACCATGTCAAGAAGGCAGTAGATGGCCTTTCTCCTTGATTGTGAGCACAGCCCATCTCCACATTCAGGAGCAGCCCTGGGGCCCCAGATCACAACCTTCCTAACTGAGCATTTGAGATGCCTCTTCTATGGGCTGCCTCCCTCCCACCTGAGCCCTGGGTATGTGCTCGGGCTGTCTCTGGAGAGGCTAACCTACCAGACACCGTAGAGGAACTGCATTCCCCACCATCACTTCTCACTACCAGGTAAGCAACAGCTTCCACCATACCTTAGTGTCTGTTCTCGGCACAGTGGCCCCGGGGCCGCCCAAGACACTTAGTCATTTGTTCCACAATATTTAGTGAGGGCCTGCTGGGTAGGGGAGGCATGCAGGTGCCATGGTGACAAGATGGGAAGTTTCTCTCTTTATGTAGCTTATGTTTCAGCAGAGAGACAGACATTAAGCAAGCCAAGGAGCTCATTTCAGAGAGTGAGGAGGACTGAGGAGATCATGAGGCAGGGTGATGTGATGGGCAGTAGCTTCTGGGTGAGCTTCGGGAGTTCGGGGGAACTCAAGGGAAGCCTCTTTAAGGAGATGGTGTTTGAACTGAGCGCTAACTCAGGAGAAAGGTAAGCTTGGCCAGGCTGAGGTAGGCTGAAGAAATAGGAGACTGAGTCCACCCATCCTCCCAGCCAAACTAGACCCTGGGGTCCGGCAGATCCCACTGAGAAAGTCAGCTGCTGCTGCTGGTAGTCAGAATGCTGATACAGTTTTCAGTCAGTGCTGCTGTAGAGTGTTGTTTCATAGGACTAATGTAAATTCAATATAACAATTTATTTACAAGTATCTTGCTTTGATTGTAAACAGATTTGTGCAAATAATTGGATGTAATTTTGTTAACTATTTAGTATCGGGAGGCAATGCACTCCATCAAGGCAGTGGAATTTCTCCCCGGAGGAAAACCTTCTACAATTAAGTAATGGGAAATAGGAAGGAAATTATTTTCTTTAAATCAAAGACCAATTTTGTCACTGTTACAGTGAACCCAGATTATACCCGAATTAAGGCTCCCTGAACCCAGGAAAAGTCTGGATTCCAGGCAGTGACTGGGGTAGAGTTCCCAGAGCTGGGGTTCCTGTGGGGTGTTGTTTATCCCATATCAGGGTAGGGTGATGAGCCGCAACAGCTCTCCTTTTCTGCCCCCTCTGCTATAAAAGGCTGGCTAATGTGTAGAGTCATTGAGCATCCATATGGGGACATCAGGTTGATGGCAGATACAAAGGTTGGCTCGCCTAACATCCATGCCAATCACTTCTAGCTTACACCTGTGCTATACAGAGTCTAGAAAGCTAAATTACATTTCTTGGTGTCCTTTGCAGCTAGCGTGCTAGAACATAATGTGGTTCTGGTTGTATCTAGAGGATCACTTACAGGAGTCCCTGAGTTGGAAGTGAGCTACGTGAGGCAGCAGCAAGGGGAGGTGATTTGGCAAGCACACTGGCAGATGAACCTGGTTCTTCTGGGGCTGCTCTTGCAGTTTCAGGCATCCAGTTCCCAATTTCACTGGTGCCAAAGAATGGGAAGCAGCAACCATGGTGCCTTTTTTAGAACCATACTAAGACAGTGGTTTTCAAAGTTCACTGTACATCAGAACCACCTAGAAAACTTGTTAAAAGATTGACTGTTGGCCCTCATTCCCAGAGTTTCTTCAGTGGGTCTTGGAGGAGGTCTGAGAATTTTCATTACTACCAAATGTCCAGGTGATGTTGATGCCACTGGTCTGGGAGCACACTTTGAGAAGCACTCTTTTAAGAGCTGACTCCTCATTTCTCCTGGATATATTGGGCCTGTGTACAATTTCCAGGCCTGTGTGGCCTTCCAGGAGATTCGGTGACTCATTAACACCCTTTGGTAAACCCCTTTCTGCGTAACCCAGCTTGAGTAGACTCTGTTGCCTGCGACTAAGAACCCGGATCCGTATGCTTATCATTTTCTGCAGATCTTTCCCTCTCCTCAGTTGGGATCTCCATGTCAATTCTCTATCCCTGGCTCTATTATAGAAGTCACATGACTCATGCTGACACAAACCCAGTCCTACCAGATGTCCTTCTGTTTCACAATCATCATATCTAAATAACCCCGCCTTGTTCTACAGTGTCCCCCATCTTCCACCTTCTCCAAAACTAATCAAACCAAAACTAATCAAACCCTGTTCTTCAATGAAGAACAGGGTTAGGTTTATTGCTTAAAGGCAAAAATGTCTTGAATTTAGCACTGAAGTAGCCCCAGAGAAGAAAAGTAATATTACAAGGAAGTCTTTTTATGTGCCAGAGGGAAAAAAAGCCAGATGCCAGCTGTCTACCTCATACTAATTTTTTTTTTTACTATTTGAACTTCTTTTTTTCATAAAGCATCTTAATGTGAAATATAAAATTAAAAAAAAAAAAAAACACAAACAAGCTAAAAGAGCCCTCTCTGAAGAGTATAAGAGTGGATATGATTGATAAAATGGCATCTCGCTAGACACATCTATTTAAAAATCAGTTAAAAGATATTATTTACCCAATGAACCATAAGGAGTCAGGGGGAAAAAAAATCCAAACACAATAATAGTCCCTCAGGTAAATGCCCCTTCAGACAGTTTTTAAAATGTGTATCATTTATTTGATAAAGCATAGCAGCCTATCCAGAGAGGAGTTATGGTCTGCTGCATAAATAGGCATTTGGACAGCTTTAAAAATGCATACTCTTTACACCCAAATGCCGAGCAAAACTCCCAGAGGAAAGTGGTTATTATGAGCAAAGAGCAACCACTTTTCAAAACCAAGAAGTGATCCAGCCAAATGGCATATTTTACACATTTCTTCTCTAAGAGCTACATAAGCATCTACTTATTTACTTACTTAAATGACCACTAGTCACTTCTGAGCCTGGATGGAGAGACTTCCCAGTAGGAGTGAACGGACCCTCCCAGAGCTTAGACTGGCTCCGTGTGATTACATTGTGTGCTCACCAGAATCACCCGGGAGCCTGTCCAGGCTCCATCCTAGAGAGGGTGATTCTAAACACTCCCCAGGTGAAGGGTTAGAGGGGGAGATAACTAGGGAGTGTGGGATGGACATGTACACGCTGCTATATCTAAAATGAATAACCAACAAAGACCTACTGTATAGCACAGGGAACTCTGCTCAATGTTATGTAACAACCTACATGGGAAAAAAGTTTTAAAAAGTATAAAAATATATGTGTAAATGAATTTTCTAATGACAAAAAGAAGTAAACACTCCCCAGGTGATCCTGATGTGCATTAGGGTTGAGAACCTCTGGGCTGGATAAAGAATCTGAAGCCCAGAGAGGCCAAGTGACTTGCCCAAGATCACACAGTAAGCCTAGGGGGGAACCCAGGCAGCTGGATCCTAGGTTTCATTCTTATTACTACTCCACATTTTCTCTTTTCCCTTCAGAGTTGCCTTTTTCCTTTACTTCTAATATGATTTCATGCTTTATTCCATTATATCTACTTTTAAAGTATATAAATAGTATGAAGTAGTCATACAATTATGTTAGTAAACACTTGGAAAACACAATGGGGAAAAATATATTTCCATTCCCCAAATACCAGTTCAATTAGTTCTTGTTGACTAATTCTACTAGATTCCCTTAGATCCTGTTTTTTTCTCTCTATATTTTTCCTATTTATAAATATGAGTTTATATATTTAAAAAATTTGTACTCTAAATAGTCTATGATAAAGTCTCTGTTGGTTTTATACTAATTTTAAAAGTAATAGATGTTCAGAGGAGCCTGACTGTGCTGCAGTCCATGGGGTTGCAAAGAGTCCGAGGTGATTTAGTGACTGAACAACAAGACGCACACTGAAAATTTCAAAGAATATAAATGTGCAAAGGATAGAAAATGGAAGGCCCTACACCCTCCCCATCTCAGTTTCTAGAGGAAATTTTTTTTTTCTTTCTATATATATTCTGAAATGGAATTATATGATGGGTGCAGTTCTGTAATTTGTTCTTTTGCTTTTTTTTTCTTCTTAGCAGAATGCTTTGGGCATTTTTCCATGTTAGTACATGGAAAGTACAGTTAGTATCTGGTTCATACAACTCCACTGAATAGATATTCCATAACTCAGTTAACCAATTTTATGGAACATTTAAAATCCTATTATATATATATATATAAAACAAAACTAAGCAAATGAATGTCTGGCTTCTTTGCCGAGGCTGCCCCTCCAGGGGCACCTCCCAATGCCAGCGTCCCAGTACACACACTGTTCTCAGGAGATACAGGGCTGGGGAGGCATCCTGTCATTGACTCCCAACCCGCGGTAAAAACAGCAGCCCACAGGAGTGATACTGATAATCCGCTTCATATCCAAGGCAACTCGGGGAACAGGGAGGCCAGGCCCAGGATGCGCCTGATCTAAGCGTGCTTTCACAAATCTTAGAGGTGCAGTTATTCAAGGACTTCAGGGCGCCTGCGCAGACTAACCTTTCTTTCTCAGGTCCCTCCGCCTGAGGGCAGTCGTCCACAGGAGGCAAAATGTAAACATCAAGGAAGGAACGAAAATAAAAATTCGTTGCCAAATGAGTCATTTTTACAGAAAGTAATACTCCTAGGCAACCTATCCTAATAATAAAATGATCAGATTTATTGTTGGTTAGTCGCTAAGTCATTTCTGACTCTTTTGCGACCCCGCAGATCAGATTTCTACAGAAATACTGACAGTCCAGACCCTGGAGGCAAAACAGTGGGGTTTGAGTCTTGGATCTGTTACTACCTCTCAGTGGCTGCTAGTAAAACCTGTACCTCCTTAGTGGGCTCTTCTTGTGAAGAGGAATTGAATGTGTTGGTTTAATTTAGAAGAGGACCTAGAACATTTTACGAATGTTGGCTATTATCGTTGCTAACAGCAAAGATTGATGGGAAACTGGTTAAATAAATGGAATACTATGCAGCCGTGAAAAATCCACCAGGAGAAAATGTACACAACATAATGTTAATTGAAAAAGACAGAATAAAGAATAATTTTATATAAAGTATGATACTGACTATATGAAAATACAAAAAAAGACTAGGTACATCAGAACTGTAGGATTATGAGTGTTTTAATATTTTCACATTAATGCTTTATGATCAGGAATAATTTTTTAATATGAAGCATCTTGGAATATATATATAAATAGAGAATTTATTAGTATGGTTTGAAATATATATTAGTATATTATGTATTAGTATAAATATTAGTATTATAATAGTATTAGCATTATAATATATTAGTATGAATTAGTTTTATATTACTATATATTATAATATTATATATTATAAGGTATAAAGTATGTTAAATATGTAGCTATTTCAAACCATACTAGTCAAGTGGGAAGGCTAAGGGGTGTCTGCTCTCTGGGTCTGTTCAGTGTGGCCCCTGCCCCACCAGAGCTGGGCTTAGTCTCCTCACTCCACTCCTCTCTGCCTTACACGGCTTCCTCTCAGGATAGGATTCTATGGATGTATTTAAGCTCAACTCAACTCTAAAAAACTGTTACTGCCTAAAGTGTTAAACTTCCCACAAGAATATATGCTTTACCAGGGAACAAAGACAAGGGATAAGATCCCTAACAGTGGCATTTTAGGCCACATCAAGACAATGGAGGAAGCGATTGAATTAACAGGAAGGAAACGGTTTCCTGATGCCCCTGAAATCAAATCCCATTGATTCATTAGGCTGGCTCAGCTCAAAACCATAGACAGTTCAAAGGGAAAAACCCTTATCTCCTGAGAGGCGCAGACCTTGGTGAAATGAGCAGAAACAGATAACCCAGGTTGGAGGCAGTGTAAAAGAGGGCTGTAGAAAGGGCTAATTCACCCTGGGGAGAATTTTACCATTTTAAATACAATACAGGTCTTTAGTGAGACTTCAGGATGGCAGGAAGGAGTCTCAGGGGATTATGCCTTTGTAAGAGCAGGAAAAACACCAGTGACCTCCAAGGATGAGACATGCCTGACTCTCTGCCCACTAAGGGTAGAAGGAGGGAAAAATGAATGCCCTTTCCAAGTTCAAAGGGCGCTATACTGGGGAAAAGAAATGATTAGAATTTACATTGTCTGCACCCAGGTTTGTAACAAAGAAATTGCTTCATAATTTAAAAATTATTCATTCCCGCCTATGCTGTGGCCTCATCCCAGGAAGCAGCAAGTCAACTGTATCCAATGAGGGATTAAAGATAATAAATAAAAGAGTAGCAATTAATTGTGCATCCTGATTTAAGAGACTGGGCTGCCTGGGTCATGCTTGAGTGGCTTATCAAATTTAGCTCTATTATGACTGTCTTGTATTTCAATTGATGTTTGTGCTCATATCCGTAGGCACTTGTACCACGAGGCTTTTCAGATATAAAAGAATTTAAATGTATAGATTGTTATAGGATTCTATCATTCTTACAGCATGAGGCAAAAGTGTTGAAAATGGCAGTTTAATGAGTCATGCAAAGTGGCTCAGTATTCAGTCACTGATTCAATTACTTTTCCCCCTCCAAAGGCCATTCGAGGCAAAGTAATATGGTTGTTTCCTAAATGCCATGATTCTGACTTGCCTTTTTGTAATTCTTGATAATTTCCTGCTTGAAAAGCAAAGACAGTCTAAGGGCCAAAACCTGAGGCCAAATTCTGATAACCAGAACCATTTCAGAGCCAAACAACAAAACAAAATCCAAGGTGAGGCAACGGACCTGGGGACTTGAGATGCAGGGCTCTCAGTGAATCCACCCCTTTCTGAACTATAACCAGAGCAGGAGGTGGCAGGGGTGCAGGAAGCATTGGCTGAAATACAGGAACTATTCCGTCTTTTCTGGCCGCATCAGCGTCCTTGGCTGGAGACCTCTGAAGGTGCCTCCAACAGCCGCAACAGGCAATGGCTTTGCTGCTTGAATGACAAATCTAATTTTAACAGTGCTCTAATTCTTTCATTTGCTGCCCTCTGTGTTCTCATCTCTGGGCCATAATTTTACCTGCCAGCTCAGGTAAATAGTCTTTAATAGGACAAAGGCTTAGAAAGGTTATACTGTACTTGATTTTGTGCTGGGACTTTGTACTTTCATGTTGAGTCCTCAGGAGAGATTTTGTCGTATAAGCCAAGCGTCAGTCTGCCCTGTAGGTCACCTCCTTGCAGTGGCTGTGAGGGGAAACTGGTTCAGTTGGCTCCTTTAAGTCGTGCCTTTCTCTGTCCAGATGTGAGAGAACCAGAGGGAGACAAATGTCCTGGTTGCTGTGCACCTCTTGTCTCCCTCTGTAATGTCACTGCACAGGGTGATACAGTGACAGGCTGGGGACAACTAAAGGAAATGACAACTCGGAGAGAAGGATTTAAAATTGAGCAGGGGGAATTCCCTAGCTGTTCAGTGTTTAAGACTCTATGCTTCCACTGCAGGGGCATGGGTTCTATCCCTGGTCGGGGAATTAAGATCCATGTGCCCCTTGGCACAGTCAAAGAAATAGAATAGAACAGAAATATGAATTTTCCCATTAAAGAAAGGAAAAACTCTTGAGAAAGAAAAGGAACAAAAATTCAATATCATTATCATGCATTGTACTACAAAGAAGTCAAATGAGAACATGAAAAACTATCAAAATACGAAGAATTAACCAGAAGTTTTAGAAAAGGCAGAGGAACCAGAGATCAAATTGCCAACATCCACTGGGTCATTGAAAAAGCAAGAGAGTTCCAGAAAAACATCTATTTCTGCTTTATTGACTATGCCAAAGCCTTTGACTGTGTGGATCACAATAAACTGTGGAAAATTCTGAAAGAGATGGGAATACCAGACCACCTGACCTGCCTCTTGAGAAACCTGTATGCAGGTCAGGAAGCAACAGTTAGAACTGGACATGGAACAACAGACTGGTTCCAAATAGGAAAAGGAGTACGTCAAGGCTGTATATTGTCACCCTGCTTATTTAACTTATATGCAGAGTACATCATGAGAAACGCTGGGCTGGAAGAAGCACAAGCTGGAATCAAGATTGCTGGGAGAAATATCAATCACCTCAGATATGCAGATGACACCACCCTTATGGCAGAAAGTGAAGAGGAACGAAAGAGCCTCTTGATGAAAGTGAAAGTGGAGAGTGAAAAAGTTGGCTTCAAGCTCAACATTCAGAAAATGAAGATCATGGCATCTGGTCCCATCACTTTATGGGAAATAGATGGGGAAACAGTGGAAACAGTGTCAGACTTTATTTTTGGGGGCTCCAAAATCACTGCAGATGGTGACTGCAGCCATGAAATTAAAAGACGCTTACTCCTTGGAAGGAAAGTTATGACCAACCTAGATAGCATATTCAAAAGCAGAGACATTACTTTTCCAACAAAGGTCCGTCTAGTCAAGGCTATGGTTTTTCCTGTGGTCATGTATGGATGTGAGAGTTGGACTGTGAAGAAAGCTGAGCACTGAAGAATTGATGCTTTTGAACTGTGGTGTTGGAGAAGACTCTTGAGAGTCCCTTGGACTGCAAGGAGATCCAGCCAGTCCATCCTAAAGGAGATCAGTCCTGGGTGTTCATTGGAAGGACTGATGCTAAAGCTGAAACTCCAGTACTTTGGCCACCTCATGCAAAGAGTTGACTCATTGGAAAAGACTCTGATGCTGGGAGGGATTGGGGGCAGGAGGAGAAGGGGACGACAGAGGATGAGATGGCTGGATGGCATCACTGACTCGATGGACGTGAGTCTAGGCGAACTCCAGGAGTTGGTGATGGACAGGGAGGCCTGGCGTGCTGTGATTCATGGGGTCGCAAAGAGTCAGACACGACTGAGTGACTGAACTGAACTGAACCAGAAGTTTAAATTCAGTCCCTAGCTTCATCCAACAGCATTAGATAGGGTGGCATGACTTGTCTATAAAACATCACGGTTGGGTCATGCCAGACCATCTGAGGTCTCAGAGACCCCTCAGGCTTTAATAGTTGGATTTTAGGAAATTTTTGTAATTTTTTGTTTGGCAATTCATAGCTCTCAGATCAGTAGCCACAAATTAGTTTCATATTAATATCATGTATTTGTGGGCTTAGTTCTTATACATTTTCCAAAGGCACAATTACATTATTTTTGGACTCTCTAACTCATTAGATAAGCAGCAAGCATGGGTATTTGTATTAGTTTGTTGGGCAGTATACAAAGTACCACAAAGTGTGTGGCTTAAACCGCAGAAATGTATTGTCTCATCATTCTGGAGGCTGGAAGTCCAGGATCAAGAGAGGACACGCTGAGGCAGGCTTGGTTCCTTCTGAGGGCTGTGAGAGAAGGTCTGTCCCCTGCCTCTCACTCACCTTCTGGTGGTATTCTAGAGCTCCTTTCTCTTCTCTGGTTTATAGAAGCATCACCTGGTCTCTGCCTTCATCTTCATATAGCCTTCTCCCTGTGTGCATGTGTATCCAAATTTCTCCCTCTGACAAGGACACCAGTCATATTGACCTCATCTTAATAAATTACACCTGCAATGACCCCACTACCAAAGAAGGTCACATTTAGAGGGTTAGGAATTCGACACATGAATTCTTGAGGGACGCACTCAACTTTAGAGTTCATACCTTTGCTTTATTTTGAGAAAAAGTGGCTGGGTGGCTCAGTGAAATCTGCCATTATGAATCTGGCCTTTGTTCAACACCAGGCTGACTTATAAATAAAAATAATGTTGGATTTTTTTTTTTAAAGAAAGAAAGAAAGAAAGAAAAACTCTAAATTCTAACTAGCTGAGTGACCTTGGGTGAGTCCTTTAATCTCTTTGGATTCTGCTTCCTTATCTATAAAAATGAGGACTTCGGGATAAGTTCTAAAGTCTTTTCCAGTGTTAGAAATCCAAGCACAAACAGCACAGAGGAGAATTTATAAGTTGTATTAAAAGTAAACTGCAAAATATAGTTTTACCATTGGCTTATGGTCATATAATAAAGGCATCTCCAAAACATTGAACATAGGTGCTATGCAGCTGCTAAGACAAGCAGACCTGCTTCTGCACGTGCCGTATGCACACAGTTATTCAGTAACTGATTGTGCAAAGAATTCTGGTTCCCATGATGGACACTCTTGTTTCCTTGGGCCCATAGCTACCATGTCAGCCAAGCAGCCTCAGCATGACCATGATCAGGAATAACAACTAAATCAAAGCTAATAATAAATGCACAAGTCACTTCTGAAGATTCAGTCAGCTTTCTCAGAGGGTGCAAATAATTAGTTGTTGTTATTAGCTGTTGAGCTGCTAAGTCCTATCTGACTCTTTTGTGACCTCAGGGACTGCCTCCTGCCAGGCTCCTCTGTCCATGGGATTTCCCAGGCAAGAATACTGGAGTGGGTTGCCATTTCCTTCTCCAGGAGATCCTCCTGACTCAAGGATCGAACTCGCGTCTCCTGCGTTGGCAGGTGAGTTCTTTACCACTGAGCCACCAGGGAAGCCCCAAATATTAATATTTAGTTACACGATTGCTAAAAATCAACTTCTTACAGGTCACAAAGCAAGTTCTCCAATAAAACTGTCCCCTAAAACAGTCATGTTCACAGGACCATGAACATAGCAGCATCTGTCACAGCATTATTTTTAATTGTCTAACTAAGCATGGGCAGACCAGAGAAACCACTATTCTCTTCTATTTTTAAGCAAAGCACTGCCATATTTCCTTGCTTTCCAATGCTGAGTACAGATCAAAGCTCACTAGTTTCAGAATGTTATTCTTCCTGCTTCTGTGACAATAGTGTTTCTGATCTTAGCCTTTTTTTTTTGAATAAATATAATCTCAGATGGGGAGAGATTGTGAGACTAGATTACAGTGAATGTCTTGTTTTGCTCCCTCATCACTCATCTTGGACTTAAAATGTCAGAATTGTCTAAATTCACTTCCCTTTTCCCTCATTAAAATGTAAACACACTGTCTGAAAATGAACTTCCTTAGGAGAAGCAGGAAAGTCTAGCTCAACTAATTTGAAACAATAAGTGGAACCAATAACAATCAGCTTATTTAAAAGAAGATAAAACTTTGTATGAAGTACATATTGCCACCTTGGGTATATTTGTTAAGAGGATATACCTTTCATAGGGAAAATAGTGCAGTAAATCATTAAAGACCAACTTGATGGGATTTTAGTATTGGTTTTAAATTACGGTTTTGAAGTCTATGCAATGACATGAGGCAAAGTATGTTAATAATGTCATAGGGAAAACTCAGGATGACAAATGTATGTACAATGGTTACCAGAATGAAGTCTCGTGTGCTTACCCAGGCCAGCATGATCTGGCTGCCAGCCCAGCTCTCTGAGCACATCTCCTCTTTCAGCCCTGGTCCCGTGCTGTGCTATAGTAACCCAGCAGCTGTTCTGGGTCCTCGTGCATCAGTGTTTCTGTACCACAGGGCCTTTGCACATGCTCTTTGCCTAGAATGCTCCTTTCCGTTTCTTCACATGCTAGGTCCTTCCTAGTAATTCAAGTCATGGCTCACCATCACCTTCTTGTGAGGCTCTTCCCGAGCACTTGATCTAATGAAGACACCTCATATTTCCTTATCATCCTGTTCCATTTTCTCCATAGTGCAGGTGATGGACTGAGATTATCCTTCTTTTTCTTAATCACTAATTATTTTTCTTTTTACTCCATGATATCAGGAACTTAGCTTATTGTTTACAATTAGATCCCTAGATCCCAGAATAGAAGCTGGTCCATTAATGTCTGTTCTATGAATGAGTGAAAATATGCATAAGAAAAAGTACGGTAATACATCAAACTGCCAGCACTGTCAAAAAAAACTACTGAGGTTAAGGGTGATTTTTTTCCCTTTTATTCTTACATTTTTTTATGTTTTCTCTAATATTATTCTATTTTATGATGAAAAAGAAATTATTTACCTTCCAAATTGCCCACATGAATGTAGAAAAGACATAGTATACTCCAAAGGATGATAAATGCATAATTTGTTCCCTTAGTAAACCAACTTCATAGATCCACAGAAAAATAAGAACATTTGCATCTGCTTTCAGAAAATTTAGATCTAACGCACAGAGAAACTGATCCCATTAACTCATTCAGAAGCATTCTATTTTTTTGTCTTTCTTCTAGAAAACTGTATAATCAAAATTGTGTTTAGAAAGTTGACCTCAACATAAACCAACCTTTCTGTATATGCTGTAGGCTCATACTTGCATTCAGCTTTCTGGAAAGTGTTTAGTTATGTTAATTATAAGTAGCTTGTCTTAATTTTTTAAAAACTAACCTCACTAAGTAAAGATCATTTAAAACTTCTAATAACTATGCTGAAATGAAAGTTTAAAAAAAGTAAAAGTGTTAGCTGCTTAGTCATGTCCAACTCTTTGCCACCCTATGGACTATATAGCCTGCCAGGCTCCTCTGCCCATGGAATTCTCCAGGTAAAAGTAATGGGAGTGGGTAGCCATTCCCTTCTCCAGGGGATCTTCCTGACCCAGGGATCCAATCCAGGTCTCCTGCATTGCTGGTGGATTCTTAACCATCCAAGCCACTTACCACCTGGTAGGCTACAGTCCATGGGATCACAGAGTCAGATATGACTGAAGGACTAACATGGTGAAATGGCAACATATATTTGGTAAAATGGATGGTAATGCACATAAAATGTCTGGAAACCATGAATTTTACCAGAAAATTTTGAGGGAGAGGGGATTGAAGAAAAAAAAATACATATATATATATTTTATATTTGAAATGTTCAGTAGGTCTTCCAATAAGGATTTTCCTGTTTCTGTAGTTGAGTAAGGTGTGGGGGGGGCGGGGGCAGGGATGAGGGCAAGGGGAAGCGGAGGGGAGATACAAGGAGAGAAAAAGAACCCCAGATCTCATAGACAATGAGAAATGGAAGTTCTCCCAGTGAATGGCCCATTTACGCCACCTACTGGATTCTTGGTGCACTGCTTAGTCATGCCCTGATTTCGGAGTCAATTGATTCTTCTTGTCCTCTGACCACCTAGGAATCCTCTAATCTTTTAAGTCCCCTATTTGATTTCCTTCCTTCTATAAAGCCCGGAGACTGTCAACTGATGTTCACTGGACCTGAGTTCTGGCTATATTAGTGAAAAGGACTTTCTGAAAATGGACTGCTCTGCAAGAACTGCTCAAGGCTCCTCCTCTGCAAAGCCAGGTGTAGCCCCTCCTGCTGGCAGACAGCTCGCCTTGCCTTGTATTGTGAGGGAGGTGTGTCTGTCTCCCCCTAGTGTGTGGTCCCTGGGGCCACACTGCTTCCTCCCACCTGGAGTGTGATAAGCATGGTGCTAATTGAGGCAGAGTTTGTTCAAGAATACGCTCATTTCATCCTCATTACCACCCTGTGAGTGGACACTGTTATCTGTACTTCATAAACGAGAAAACTAAGGCACAGAGAGGTTAAGTAATTTGTCCACCCAGGGAAGAGGTGGCAGGCAGTTACTCCATGGCCCATGCCCGCCTTTGCTATCCTGTCAGCCACTCTGTGGACACCAAGGTGTCTTTCTGCTTCATTTGTGAAACTGGCCCTGTGCTGACCTGTCACAGAGGGCCACTGTGCTGGGATCAGCACGGCCCTCCAGGGCCCCTCCTCTCTTCCCCACTCCACTCTGTGCCTGGGATTCTGGCCTCTGTGGACTTACTCTGTGTCTCTTCAGTGATGACATTGCCCCAAACCACTTTCCCTAAACACCCTCAGCAAAATAATGCTACTCCATTTCTAGATTCTTCCCTCCTTTTGTTTTCTTCATAACATGACTTCCTGAAATTATCTCATGCATGTGGTTTGGTTTTGTTTTTTTATGCAGTTCTTTTTAAAACGAAGACTTACCTTGAGGGGTTGTGGTGAGGTCTTATTTGTAATTTTTATGCATTGATCTCTTTACTTGGCTGTGCCAGGTCTTAGTTGCGGCAGCAGGATCTTTGATCTTCGTTGTGGTATGTGGGATCTTAAGTTGTGACATGCAGAATCTTAGCTGTGACATGTGAGGGCATAGTTCCTTGACCAAGGATTAAGCCCACACCCCCTGTGTTGGAAACATGGAGTCTTAACCACTGGACTGTCAGGGAAGTCCCTCATGTATGTAATAGTTTTCATTTGATTTCTGCTGGCCTTCTCAGTAGAATGTACCTCCTTAGCATCTGCCTGCAGTTTGGGTGTGGTCAATGGGAAGCACTTGCACAACCCAGCCTCCCAGAAAAAGGGCAAGGAGTACTTCTTTCCTTAGTTTTCGTCCTATGGGGTGGCAGGGGCTGCCTTCCAATCTCTCCCGGGGCAGGGTCACTCCCCAAAGCTGCAGCAAATCTCTCAGTTTCTCAGGACCATTCCTCCCCTTGCCCCTTCAGGCCAGGGTGGCAATGGCTCCCTGCTGAGGCCAGCCATGAGGTGCTACACTATCCCATATTGGCTTCTCTTAATCCTCCTCTGTTGCTCTATTTAGTTACTAAGTCATGTCCGACTCTTTGTGACCCCATGAACTGTGGTGTGCCAGGCTTCCCTGTCCTTCACTTTCTCCCAGAATTTGCTCAAACTCATGTCCACTGAATCAGTGATGCTACCATCTTACCCTCTGTCACCCCCTTCTCCTCCTGCCCTCAGTTTTTCCCGGCATCAGGGTGTTTTTCAGTGAGTTGGCTGTTTGCATCAGGTAGCCAAAGTATTGGAGCTTCAGCTTTATTATCAATTCTTCTGGACTTCCCTGGTGGCTCAGATGGTAAAGCGTCTGTCTACAATGTGAGAGACCTGGGTTCGATCCCTGGGTTGGGAACATTCCCTGGAGAAGGAAATGGCAACCCATTCCAGTACTCTTGCCTTGAAAATCCCATGGACCGAGGGGCTTGGTACAGGCTACTATCCATGGGGTCACAAAGAGTCGGGCACGACTGAGCGACTTCACTTTAATGACTATTTAGGGTTGATTTCCATTAAGATTGACTGGTCTGATCTCCTTGCTGTCCAAGGGACTCTCAAGAATCTTCTTGAGCACCACAATTTGAAAGCATGAATTCTTCAGTGCTCAGCCTTCTTTATGGTTCAATTTTCACATCCATACATGACTACTGGAAAGACCATAGCTTTGGCTATACAGATCTTTGTTGGTAAAGTGATGTCTCTGCTTTTGAATATATTGTCTATGTTTGTCATAGCTTTTCTTCCAAGGAGCAAGCCTCTTTTCATTTCATGGCTGCAGTCACTATCCACAGTGATTTTGGAGCCCAGGAAAATAAAATCTGCCACTGTTTAGTACTTTGGCCACCTCATGCAAAGAGTTGACTCATTGGAAAAGACTCTGATGCTGGGAAGGATTGGGGGCAGGAGGAGAAGGGGACGACAGAGGATGAGATGGCTGGATGGCATCACTGACTCGATGGACGTTAAGTCTGAGTGAACTCTGGGAGTTGATGATGGACAGGGAGGCCTGGCGTGCTGCGATTCATGGGGTCGAAAAGAGTCGGATATGACTGAGCGACTGAACTGAACTGAACTGAACTGATGGGATTGGATGCCATAATCACACACATCTAAAAACTGTCCTTTTATTCAATTCTCCTTCACTCCCCGCCTGAGGGTACCATCCACTTCCTATAGGTACCCTGACTAATTCAGCTTCCAAACATCACCTCCACTCACTGAAATTCTTCCCACCCTCTGAATCCACCATTCAGTCTTGTAAGTTAAGGCTTTCTGTTTCCAGATGTCTTTGTTAATGGGCAAACACTAGGACTCCCAAACCAATAATGACTATTTGTCGGATTGCTCCCCAGCCCTGGCCCAGGATTTAAATGTTTTGAAGTGAGGAAGAAGAACACAGGAGCTGGGAAGAGGATGGGGAGAAAAGGGGAAAGGGAGATGGCGTGGTCCCAAGAATAAGCTCTGCCCAGGTCCTAAGGACAACTTCAGAGAAGGCTGTCCCCTGCAGTGGCCACAGCCAGACACTGGAGGGGATGAGCACAATAGGAGTCACAGCTCTGTTGCTTCAAAGCTGGGAGCACCTAACCTCTCAGGGCCTCTTAATTTATAAAACATGAGTGGTAACAGTATATGCTTCATAAAGTTGTTATGAGGATTAGATGAGTAACGCAAGGAAAACATTGCAACATCAGCCAAGTGTTCTGTAAATATTAGCAGTTATGGACTCTATTACAGAAGCATCTGTTGTTCCCAGTGGTTTGTGAGGCTTGGGTGAAACCACACGCTTAGCCATCAGTGAGCTACAGGGGATCCACTGAAGGGACACAAGTGCCATCTGGAAAGCAGAGAGCTCTGAAGTCAGGAAGTCCTGGATTCAAATGTCGATCTTGTCAATTCATAGTTACTTGACCTTGGGCAAGTTTTACTTAAACTTTCTGTGTCTTGGTTTTCTCATCTGTGAAATGGAGGTGATTATACCTACCTCAGAGAAGGCGATGGCACCCCACTCCAGTACTCTTGCCTGGAAAATCCCATGGACAGAGGAGTCTGGTGGGCTGCAGTCCATGGGGTCGCTAAGAGTCGGGCACGACTAGGCGACTTCACTTTCATTTTTCACTTTCATGTATTCGAGAAGGAAATGGCAACCCACTCCAGTGTTCTTGCCTGGAGAATCCCAGGGATGGGGGAGTCTGGTGGGCTGCCGTCTGTGGGGCCACACAGAGTCGGACACGACTGAAGCAACGCAGCAGCAGCAGCAGCAGCAGCATACCTACCTCACAGCATTACTGTGAGGGTTACATGATAGCAGAATGACTATCACATGAAATACTCAATTTTAACTTCTTCCTTTTAAACCAAGATGATTTTGGAGACATAAATATAAATGTCACTGAAGGAGAGAGAGAGAGGGAGGGAGAGAGAGATTCGTTTTGTTTTTGGCCACCCGTCTTGTGGGGTCTTAGTTTCCTGTCTAGGGATTGAACATGAACCCTCGGCAGTGAAAGCACAGAACCTGAGCTACTGGACCCTGGGGAATTCCCAGCATAAATAGATTTATTATAAGGAAGTGGCTAACGCAACTATGGAGGTTGTTGAGTCTGAAATCTGTAGGGCAGGCTGGCAGTCTGGCACTTCCACAGGATTTCTTTGTTACAGCCTTTCGGCAGAATGTCTTAGGAAAACCTGTTTGCTGCTATGGCCTTCAACTGATTGGATGAGACCCTCCGACATCAAGGAGGGTAATCTCAAAGTCAACTAACTGTAAATATTAGTCACATCTACAAAATACCTCACACCAACATCTAGACTAGTGTTTGGCCAAACAGCTGGCCACCATAGCCTAGCCAAGTTGACACAAAATCAACCAACACAATGATTGTTTCAGTTCCATTCAGTACAAGCCTTTAAAGATCATGTGCGTGCTAAGTCGCTCCAGCTGTGTCTGACTCTTTGCGACACCTTTGACTGTAACCCACCCAGCTCCTCGCCCATGGGGAGGAATTTTTTTCCGGCAAGAATACTGGAGTGGCTTGCCATGTGCTCCTCCAGGGGCTCTTCCCAACCCAGGGATCGAAACTGTGTCTCCTGCGGCTCCTGCATTGCAGGCAGATTCTTTACGCTGAGCCACCAGGGAAGCCCCTTAAAGATCATAAGATGACATATTTCTAAGATGCGTGTGTGTGTTTTCTCTGCTTCTAAGTTAAGTCATGAATCATCAACAGGAGGAGAGGTGAAAATTGGTCCTTAAGGGACAAAAATAAATCTATATTTTACAATGGTCTGTGAGCTCTCCAAAGTCAAACGCTATCTGACATAATCTTATTCCTTAGGATTTAACTTTTTTCATTAGGAAGAAATTAAATTATGTATTATACATTTCATAGTATAGAATTAACATATTTAGGCTTAGTTAACTGATTTAAATATATTAAATTAAAATATTTTCCTGAGGGGGTAATGATGAACAAAAAAGGTAAACACTACTATAGGCCTTTCTGCAGAACATGTTTAAGTATCTCTAGCAAAGAAAGGAAGGGCACAAAAACCTGTGCATTTTGTTGCTGTTCCATCTTTAATTTTATGAGTAATGAGAGGAGTTTGTGTTCTTTGATTTAGCCAATCTTTTAAAAAAATATGGCTATTAAGTTGTAGTAACTCAATATTAAAAGCAATGTTCGTAGAAATTTGTCCTGCTGTCGATAGCTGGGGCATTAAGGCAGCATCGCTCAGTTTCTGACAGCAGAACCCGAACACTCACAGCAGCGCCTTCGTTTCCACTGCCCAGAAGAACCTTATTACAGGCCTGATGAAACAAGTTGTATTCATGATGATGACTTGCAGTTAAATCTACGGCCCAGACCTCTTCCTTCTGAGCCTTTGTCCTGTTCAAAATGCCATTTATTTCGAGAAACTGCTAGTTATTTCTGTTGAGCATCAAATGAGCTGTCAGCCTGCTGCCTGAAATAAAACTGCTTGTTTCGGAGGACCTTTCAAAGTTTCCTTTAAATGTGAGGTACTTAAACCACCAGAGCACAGTCTGCAGCCCTATCCCTCTTTAAAATGTGTGACTTGGGCAGGTAACCTGACAACTCTGAGCCTTGGTTCCTTCATTCTTATATGTGTACGTATTTGATATACAATATTATATTAGTTTTTTCTCACTCATGTCCAACTCTTTGTGACCCCTTGGACTATAGCCCACCATGCTCCTCTATTCATGGAATTCTCCAGGCAAGAATACTGCAGTGGGTCGCCATGATGATTTAATATTTCTATTTATCACAATATATATTTCTACATATAGCAAAATGGCCACTACAGTAAGTTTAGTTAACATCCATCATCAAACGTATTTACAAAATTGTTTTGTATGATGAAAATCTTTAAGATCCATTCTCTTAGCGACTTTCCAATAAACAATACAGTATTATTAACTATAGTCCCCATGCTGTACACTATATCTCCATGACTTATTTATTTTATAGCTGGTAGTTTGTACTTTCTAACCCTCTTCTCTTTCCCCCCCCCCCACCACCTGCCTCTGGCATCCATGAGCTTTTCTGTTTGTTTGCTTGCTTGGTTAGTTTGGTATTTTGCTGTTGTTGTTTAGATCCTGCATATAAGTGAGATCATGTGGTATTTGTCTTTCTCTGTCTGATGTATTTCACTTGGCGAAATGTTCTCAAGTTTACATTGTCACAAATAGCAAGGTTTCCTTCTTTTTATGGCTTACTAATATTCCATTGAATGTATATACCACATTTTCTTCATCCATTCATCTGTTGATGACACTCAGATTTCTTTCATGGTTCCTTCATCTTGAAAGTGGGAATAATGATGTCAGCCTTCCCCACCCCAGGAAACAGCAAACCACAAAGTGCTACCAAATGACAAGCTTTTCCTTATCATGTTGAAGCAAAAGCTTCAGTATTTTTTGTAAATAGGTTTATTACTAATGAGAAGCTGTACCCACTCTGTTCCATCTAGCTGTCTATTCTTCTGCACACTCTTAACCTGACTGCTTGGGCCCATCCTCTAGATCTCTGCAGAGAGTTACCTCCAGAGAGAGATCCTCCTTGACGCCCAGCCAAGGCAGCACCTGGTTATAATCTGTCATGGCACCCTTCAGTGCACTTCCATGTATAGCACTGCTCACCATCTGTACATATACATTTATTTCTGTGATTATGTATAAAATGTCTGTCTCCATTCTGGAACAGAAGTTCCAGAGAGCAAGTTCTTCATCAGCTGTGTTCACAGCTCTTGCCTTAGTGTCCTGCATGGGGCCCAGCCCTTAGTGGGCATTCAACAAATATTTATTAAAAGTGAATAAACTTGGGAATTCCATGGCAGTCCAGTGGTTAGGGATTTGTGCTTCCACTGTGGGGGACACATGTTCAATCACTGATTGGGGAACCAGGATCTCTCATGATGTGAGGCCAAATTAAAAAAAAAAAAAAAAGTGAATAAACATGGCTGTCCCATTGAAAACTCCCTTTCCCAAAATTTGAAGGGAATATCGGGGGTTTATTTTCTCTTTCTATCTTTCCCCAAAGAACCCTTTTCTTCTTAAAAAAAAAATAAAAAGAAAGAAAGAAAAATAGAGAAAAGAGAGCTTAACTTTTCTTCAGACATTGTTAAATCTTCTTACTATGCATTTAGAGACTTCATCAGTGGAAAAGTAAATCTTAAGAAACTGTCTTCCTTATAATTATTTGCAAAAGTTGGGATAGGGTTGACAGAAGCCTTTCTCTTGAACTACAGTGACCTTGAACTTGGTGACCAGTCTCGTGACAAGCCCATCCGTTACCCAGGGTGGGGCATGGTTTTCCTGGGCAGCTCGCCTTGCTCTGGAGTCTTGTTGGTCCTCCTTTTCTGCCTGCCCCTGTCAGGCACTGATCCCTTAGGAGAATGAATCTGGCATCAGTTGAAAACCAAAATATGATACACAAATCCGTTTTCATGTGATGATATGCTTTCCCTTGGGATTAGTGTGGACGATCACACAGCTGTTATCTCTGATTAAGCATCTGGGCTCTGTACAGTACTGTGTTGGGTATTGAGGAAAATGATCAAAAACGTGGTTGTTGGCTGACTTCCACTTCCAAATAATATGGGGGAATAGATACTGTGAACAAATTCCTGCAACAAAAGACTTACAAATTCTGGATCAAATAATATAAATGTCCTATAGATTAATAGGTGACAAGAAAATAAAGGAAATACCCTCAGGTCAAAAAGAAAAACCTAAAATACTGAGGGGAGGATGAGAGAACAGACACTGTGGGTGCCCATATATGGGATGCACCTATTTTATTTTGTCATTTTTTTCAATTAAAATTTTTTATTTGTTCTTTTTGGCCATGTCACTTGGCATGCGGATCTTAGTTCCCCAGCCAGGGATCAGACTCATGCCCCCTGCAGTGGAAGCTCGGAGTCTTAACCACTGGATTCCTGGAAAAGTACCTGCACCTATTTTAGTGACTGAGAGCCTTGGCTTTTAAGACCCTTACAGGGCCAGGAGACAAGGCCTGTGGCTCCCCCTAAAACTGTATTGGAATTGATACTCTAGTACAAAACTGGGATTTTCACAGGGATATGCCTTGAATGAAAGAGAAGACTAGAAAATCACAGTCCTTGGCCGAGAAGACAAGGAAGCTTATCTGCCTGGGCCTTGGCTCTGGGTGCAGCAAGTAGAATGTGGGGAGGAGATCTTCCATGAGAATTTGTAACCACAAAGAGTTTTGGATTTCACACTACCTGTCTGGGAACCCCTCTGCAGAGTCATTAATATCAAAAAGTGGTTTGGGGCTGGTAAAAAGTGGTTTGGTTCCTGGGCAATTCTGCCCTGTTCCTTCCAAATGTTTATTTACCTTTTTTTTTTTTTTTTAAGGAACATATAATTAACATATAACATTAGTTTCATGTATACAACACAATGATCCAGGATATGTTTATATTGCAAAGTAATCACCACAATAGGTCTAGTTAATCTCCATCACCACACACGGTTCCACATTTGTATGTGTTTTATTAGAATGAAAAGTCCCCTAAGACTTGGGTCCATCTTTTCCACATACCTGCCCTGGGAAGTACCAGCACTAGTACCTGTCACAGTGAGTAGGTAATCAGTCCCTCATGACACTTCCTTCTTGTCTCCCTCTCTCCCTGCCATGCCATCGTCTCCAGTTAGAAAAGGACCTTACCAACTGGTTCCTCTGTCCTTTGATTCCTGGTTCTTAATTGTTTACCACACGCCAGATACCTGTGATGAGCTTTGGAGAGACGGTGGTGAATAACACATGGGCTTTTGAAGGGCTTTGGTTAAGGTAAAAGTTGTAGAGAACAAAATTGATAGGTAAAAATGTTGGAGATGAAGTTCAGTGGGGGCATGGGGGGATTGTTTGTTTTGCCTTCTTCTGGATTTCCTCTGTAGAACTGTGAAATCTCTCTCTCAGAGGTTGATTTGATCCTTTACCAATTCTTCCTTCTTTAAGTTTCCTTCATTATCTGTTTTCCTTAGTCTCCTATTGGCTTCCTTCTTTGTTTTTAGTCTGATGAATTATACTCTAATTTCCTGATTCTTACTTCACCCACAAACAGCCCAGATTTAAATACTGAAAAAAAAAATGTGTGAAAGTGTTCAAAAGAGACAAACTTCCAGTTATAAGATAAACAAGTCCTGGGTATGCACAGCATGCTAAGTATAGTTAACAAAACTGTATTGTATATTTTAAAGTTGCCAAGAGAGTAGATCTTAATCTTACCACAAGAAAATAAGTTGGAGTGATGGATATTAACTAGACTTATTGTGGTGATCATTTTGCAATACATACATATAACAGATCATTACATTGCATACCTGAAACTAATATATGTCAGCTATATCTCAAAAAATTTAAATTAATTTTTAAATCTGAAGGAAAAAATCATAGACTAATCTATAGAAAAGTAGGCTGGGTTATGTCATGTTTAGTTCAGTTACAGAATCAGTAGAATTTTGATGTCACTGATGGGATGTAGGTTTGCCTGCCTTAACCAACAAATTACTTGACAGCGAGTAGAAAATATCTCCACATTTTGTTTAACAGAAAGGTTATCATTATCTGCAGTGAGAATTAAGAGCTCACCAATAAGAACTTTTCAACCCCTGAGGGGGCCCTGGGCTATGGGATCCAGGGGTTCACACTGCTGGAGGAACAATGGGTCCCAGGTCCTAGCACAAGTGCCTTCCTGCCCCAGAACACTGGGACTTGAACCTCTAGGAGTGAAACATTGAGATACTGACTGTGCAATTCGCAAAACCACAAAGGACTTTTTTTTTTTTTCTCCTCCAAGCAAAGAGCTAAATTTAGCAAAAACAATTTAAAAATAGAATGGACAGGAGGGGGCAAGAGGGAGCCCCCTGGAGTGCTCTCAACATATGTATCTTGATCTGAACAGGTGTGGAACACAGGGTTCTTGCACTTTATGTTTCTGATCTTTCAATGTAAAAGTTTAGAAACAGAGGTGGGTGGTGGTGATAGTTAAACAGCACTGTGAAGGTACTTAATGCCACCGAACTGTACACTTAAAAATCATTTTAAATGGTACCTTTTGGGTACATTTTACACAATTAGAATGCACATATTTAATTTAGTGCAGTTCAGCATCATTTATTAAAGGATGGTAATCAGCCTCAGTGATGGCAAAATTATCTTGTCCACCTCTCTGCTTGGAGAATTTGCCTTGACTCTAGGTTCATTTTCCCAAATTCCCTCCTTCTCAAAAACTATAACTTTGAGTAGAAAATGGGGCAATATCTGCGAGTGTGGCTCCTGTCTGGGCCTCCTCATGACTCTGACCCGACCCCACCCTCACACTCTCCTCTGCATGCAGGAACTTCCAGGGTGGGGGCAGCTGAGCAAAGGCCTCAGGTTCAAGGGGAGGGCAGGGTGCAGAGCAGGGAGAAGAGGGGAGGGAGAGGCCTGCCAGTATCTCTGCAGTCCTCCTATCTCTGGCTTCCCCTCACCTCTCCTCCCCCAGCCCCAGGCAGGAGGCCAACTGTAAACTTTTAGATGAGAAAGAGACCCTAGGTCACCAAGTTCCACCTCCTTATTTTTAATCATTTTATGTTTTAATGAGACAAAGCACAGAGAGGTGAAGGGCCTTTTCCTAGGTCACACAGCCAGCTGGAGGCTGAGCCAGGACTAAAGTTAAGGCCTGTTGGTGCCCGTTGCTGTACCTGCTGTGCGCCTCGAATGCAGCCCTCTCTCTATGTTGCTTCAGAGCCCTTCTGTCCCTCTTTCCTCCTCTATCTCACTTTTCTGCCAGGGCATTTTTAAACAGCAACTTTCTTGAAGTATAATTCACATATCAAACACTGGCCCATTTAAAGTACACAATTCAATGTTTTCCGTATGTTGAGAGTTGTGCAACCATATCAATTTCAAAACATTTTCATCACCCCCCAAAAGGAAATCTTGGACCCATTAGCAGTCACTCCCTATTTCCCCCAATTCCTCAGCCCTAGGAAACCATCAATCTAGATCTACCTTTTTCTGCACATCTCATATAAATGGATTCCTACAATAGGTGGTTTTTTGTGACTGGCTTATTTCGCTTAGGCTTGAAAGGCTCATCCGTGTTGTAGCTCTCCAGATCACCGAGTTATTCTGGTCACAGCAGGTGGAATAAGGAGGCAGAAGGAAGCACAGGAAAGAGAATTTGGAGGACCATAGCACAGCAGCACAACAAAACGAAGGTGAGAATCTCTCCTGTGTACCACACACCTGGGCAGGCTGCATCCGTGCACTACCTCATCTCAGTTAACCTTCGTAGCCTGAAAGCATCACTATCCACAGTTCAGACATGAAAACTGAAGAGGATTTCAGTAGCTTTTCCAAAGGAATGCAAATCATAAGGAGCAGAGCCAGTCCGCTATGTTTCACTAGATACTCCAGGTCCCTAATGTAGTGATCAGATTCCAAAAGTGGGGATTTCACAACCATGGTGGTGGGGGACTTCTGGCCAATCTTTAAAAAATGGTGGTCACTTTTTAAAGCACTTGAAAAAGTGCTCTTAAATCATTTCACTTCCTTAGCCCAGAGTTTCCCCATTCAACACTCACACATTCCTCAGTGCAGTGCTACCTCGAAGAGCACAGGAAGAAAAAGACCCACATGTGCAGTGTAGGCGACTGGATAAAGTGTGGCATGGTGATGCCATTGCTATGGCTGGAAAATGGACTATCAGGGAATAGTCTCAAGATACACACAGTGAACCAAAGCCATGTGCAGTGTGTAAACTATGCTACCATTTGTATGAAAAGTATGTGGGTGGGAAGGAGTGGAGAATAAACATAAGCGCATGTGCGCACACACACACACACACACACATCTATTTGCCAGAAATCTGAAAAAATATAAAACCTGGTTGCCTGTGTGGAAGGGAACTGTGTGACTGGGGCCTTCTTGAGCTTTTTGAATCTTTTAACTTTTGAACCATGTGACCATATTAGTTACACAAACATACATATATATTTTGAAATCCACTCCTGCATTCAACAAATATTAATAAGACATTAGAGCATGACACTGGGCTTCCCTGGTGGCTCAGACAGTATAGAAACCGCCTGCAATGCAGGAGACCCAGGTTCGATCCCTGGGTCAGGAAGATCCCCTGGAGAAGGGAATGGCTACCCACTCCAGTATTCTTGCCTGGAGAACTCTGTGGAAAGAGGAACCTGGCTGGCTACAGTTCATGGGGTTGCAAAGAGTTGGACACGACTGAGTGACTAACACTTCAGGGCATAACAGGTGCTAGTCTAGGTGCAGGAAATACAGCTGTGATGAACAAACAAACAAAAAAATGGAAAATGCTCTCGTAGACTCCACACCTGTTTCAAAATGTCTGGAGAATGAGCGCAAAGGCCAACTCCTCTGACAACAGTCATTACTCCTTCATAAGCAGGAATCTTCCTCTCTGATTTTCTTCAGCATTTAGTCTGTATCACACTTAACAAGGAATCTCCTGCCCCTTTGTTTTGCTCGATATTTCTTCAAGACTGCTCAGTGACGATCACCCTAATTCAGTTGCTATCACCCGTTTGCACAAATATCCAGGATTGTCCTGGAACTCGAGGACAATCTCCATTCCCATCACCCACTTGTTTCCACAGCCACTACTTCGGGAACAAGAGAAGAGCAACCCCACCCATCCTAGCACTGCTAAGAAAGTGAACCTGCATCTACCCCCTGCTGTTCTCCTTGTCATTGTTGTTTTTTCCCCAGATCAGGCAAATCACTTGACCTGGGTGTATACCTCAGATTTCTTACCTACAAAGTGCAGCAATGATAGGACTATATCAAGGGGTGTTGTGATAATTAAATGAAACAGTATAGAAAACACTTACAACAGCACTAGGTACATAGAAAGCTCTATGTGAATTTTGTTAAACATTGCTTCTTTATTTTAGTCATTTATTCTCCATCTGTCATCGCCTGCCCCTCAGGTTCAGCCAATCTTAACTCCCTCATTTCTGGAATATATTATACATGCCCAACCGACCTTTAGCCTCAGGCTGGTCTGAACTAGATGCTCTTGCTTTTCCTTCCTGCCTAGTAAGGCTAGGCTGTCACAAAGCTCTCCTCTCTTCCCCAGGTCTAAGACACTTCCAGAAGAACACTTCATTTACACGGCTGTTTCTCCTTGTACTCATGAGCTCTGCCAAGAAAGGGTCTATGTCACCTTGTTTACCCTTTAACCTGTCAGCCAGTAGGGGCCTGGGGGTGCCGGTGGGGGAAGGTCTGAAGGGCAAATGCAGGACCACCATTTTAGACCAAGCCTTCCATTCACAAAAGACCTTGGGCATACCTCCAAATGCATTGCCCCATTTTGAATATTTTCATTTAAAAAAGAAAACTACCAGGGCCTCAAAATAAAAAAAGAATAAAAAAGAAAGAGAAAGTTTACAGCAGGGATCCACATACTTAAAAAAAATTGAATTATCATTGCCTTATAACATTGTGTTAGTTTCAAATGTACAATAAAGTGATTCAGCTATACATATACATGTATTTGTCAGATTCTTTTCCACTAGAGCTTATCTCAAGATATTGAATATAGCTCCCTGTGCTATACAGTAAATTCTTGTTGTTTATTTTATATATAGTGGTGTGTATCTGTTAATCCCATACTCATAATTTAGTCCTCCTCCTCCCCTTCCCTTTTGGTAACCAGAAATTTGTTTTCCACATACTTTTTAGGTAAAGGACCATAGAGTAACTATTTTAAGGTTCCTGAGCCTTATGGCCTCTGGTGCAACTCCTGCCCTTCTATCTCCAATGTCAGGGCAGCTACAAACAGTGCAGAAAGGACTCGTGCCTCCAGGCAAAGCAGCGAGACCAAGTAAGATCCTGGGGACTGCGAGGTCACAGAACACGACCGGGGCCAATTGCAGAAAAAGCTCGAATTACTTGGTTTATTGTACTCAATATATTCAAATTAATCACACCCAATAATGAAGAGAATAAAGGAATTCACGAACAGCTCCGAGGAGTGGCGCGGGCAGGGAGCGTCCTCCAGGCAGGCATAACAGCGCTTGCGGTTAAGCAAGGAGCGTGGGGGCCGGCTCTCTGAACAATCAGCTCCGGCTCCGCGAATACCACGAGTACCACGGGACGCTCCCAAAGCGCGCACGCAGAGCCCGTGCACAGGACTTGCACTCTGAGGAGACTCCTCCCCACCAAGTGCACTCTGACCCCATCTCCAGTGAGGTACAGCCCCCAGGGGGTAGCAAAGTGCACAGTCGGAACCCGAAGTCTTTCCGCGGACCTTTCAAAACAAGTTACCGACCTAATTTCACAGTTTATTCTAAATTACAGATTCCAAGTCTTACATCAGACATTTACAATCAATCAAGATGGGTGCCACACGGGCCGCTGTGACTCCATCTCTTGTTCCCTGTTTCTGACAAATCACACATTCTATTCTAAACGCTACGGGCAGGAATCGTAATAGCACATCACAACACTGGGAGTAGATGTGCTCCAATAAAACTTTATTTACGGACACTGAAATTTGTATGTCATGCAAATTTCACGTCACAAAAATTATACTTTTGCCTTTCCATTTACTTTTAACCCTTAAAAAATGTAAAACCCATTGTTAGCTTACAGACCATACAAAAACATGTGGTCAGCTGAATTTGGCTTTCAGGCCTGTTAGCTGGAGGACTTCTGGTGCAAAGGCTTTTCTTTCTATTTCTAAGAGAATTTGGGGAAATGGTGTTTCCAAAGACCCATAAAAGTAAGGTAACCATTTTTAGCAAGTTAAAATACAAAACATCCAGTTAAATTTGAATTTCAGATAAAGGGGGAATAATCTTTTTAACGTAAGCATGTTCTTCGTGTATTTTATCTGGCACCCCTACTTCAAAGAGTACATACAACTGGGGAACTTGGGGAACTATCCCCAGAGCATTGGTTTCAGGAGCCCCTGGGGATACCAATATCCAAGAATGCTCAAGTCCCTTATAAAAAATGATGGAGTCCACTGAATACAGGAGGCCCTTCCAATACCTGGCTGTGAAACCCACACACAGAGTTCCAACTCTACTCTCTAGGTACAAGAATAGCAATCCCACCCTCTACCTCGTGCTCCTCCCACCCCTTCTCCTGCAGAGTCAGCCAAGAGTTTGCACATTGCCACGTGGAGGTCCCTTTGAGCTCACCACGTGCGGAGGAGAGCACTGACAATGCCTGTCAATCACTGGGGAACCCGGAGGGTTTTCCGGAAGGGAAATGGGGTGTGAAATGGGAGCGGAGACTTCTAGCTGGGCCCAGTATCCCTCCCACCAGTGTAAAAATACCAGATGGAACACATAACGTGAGGCAAACCTACTGGGAGGGCCCCAGACAAGGATCCTTTTCCTTGGGGTGTTCAGAAAGAGAAATAAGTGATTACATTTTACAAGCCAGAGCGTGTAGGTTGGCACTCTATTTCCTTGTTTTTCCAAGCTTTCATTGGGGTTTGTGGGTAATAATAATTAAAAATGCCCCAGCCTCCTCTCGGTAAGTTTCCTGGAAGCAGAGAAGGGCTTCATTTGGGCTTCAGAACTGTGAAAAGCAGGAGGAATGCTCCCACCAAGGACAGCATAGGGCAGGGAGGAATGTTGGGGGTGGAGGAAATGAGCGTCCTCATTTGGACGCTTAAATGGAATGAACATTTAAGGACAGAGTCGAGGCTGCAAGAGTGTCCCCATCTTGAGACAGTCCCAGCAGTCTCTTGGGAGATTTATTTCTAGTTTATATAAGTTTAACACCCTTTCATGATTTTGTTCATTAATCCAAATACTGCTCTCCTGAAAGCTTGCTTCTTCCAGGAAGCCACCCTCCCCACTCTTTTCTAAACTCTTAATGTCACCACTCAATTGGAAATGGATCCTTCAGTAACTGGAGACATCTCTTGAACTGAATTGTTACTGATATTTTCTATGATGGTATATTTCACTGCTTTGTCTTGTTTTCCTGGCACCAGACACCTGTTCTTAAAATGTTCCTGACCTCATGGTTGGTTAAGGGTATTTTGGCCCTTCAAGTCACAGCAGCCAACTATAGCAATAACCATATTACCAACTGGAAGCAGTATTTATCAATAGTAGCACAGAAATATATAAATGAATATAATTATTTGTTTTGTCATTTTATATAAAAAGGCAAATTTCAAATGCTTTGTGTCAGTACTTGCTGTGATTGTTCATTGTTGTTCTGTCGCTCAGTCATGTCCAACTCTTGCACACCAGGCTTCCCCTGTCCTTCACTATGTCCCAGAGTTTGCTCAAACTCATGTCCATTGAGTCTATGATGCCATCCAATCACTTCATCCTCTGTCACCACCTTCTCCTCCTGCCCTCGATCTTTCCAAGCATCACTCTTCTCCAATGAGTCGGCCCTTCACATCAGGTGGCCAAAGTATTGGAGTTTCAGCTTCAGCCTCAGTCCTTCCAATGAATAGTCACAGTTGATTTCCTTTAGAATTGACTGGTTTGATCTTCTTGCTGTTCAAGGGACTCTCAAGAATCTTCTCCAGCACCACCATTTGAAAGCATCAGTTGTTCGGCGCTTAGCCTTCTTTATAGTTCAAGTCTCACATCTGTACATGACAACTGGAAATATAGCTTTGACTATACAGACCTTTCTCTGCAAAGTGGTGTCTCTGCTTTTCAATACGCTATCTGAGTTTGTCATAGCTTTTCTTCCAAGGAGCAAGCTTCTTTTAATTTCATGGCGGCAGTCACAATCACAATGATTTTGGAGCATGAGAAAACAAAGTCTGTCACTGTTTCTATTGCTTCCCTATCTATTTGCCATGAAATGATGGGACCGGATGCCATGATCTTAGTTTTCTGAATGTTGAGTTTTAAGTTAACTTTTTCACTCTCGTTTTTCACTTTCAAGAGACTCTTTAGTTCCTCTTGACTTCCCTGATAGCTCAGTTGGTAAAGAATCTGCCTGCAATGCAGGAGACCCCAGTTTGATTCTTGGGTCGGGAAGATCCACTGGAGAAGGGATAGGCTACCCACTCCAGTATTCTTGGGCTTCCCTTGTGGCTCAGCTGGTAAAGAATCTGCCTGCAATACAGGAGACCTGGATTCGATCCCTGGGTTGGGAAGATCCCCTGGAGAAGGGAAAGGCTACCCACTCTAGTATTCTGGCCTGGAGAATTCCAGGGACTGTATAGTCCACAGGGTTGCAAAGAGTCACACATGACTGACTTTCACTTTCTGCCCTTAAGCTGGTGTCATTTGTATATGTGAGGTTGTTGATATTTTTCCCCACAATCCTGATTCCAGCTTATGATTTATCCAGCCGGGCATTTTGCATGATGTACTGGCTTCCTTGGTGGCTCAGCTGGTAAAGAATCCGCCTTCAATGCGGGAGACCTGGGTTCGATCCCTGGTTGGGAAATCCCCTAGAGAAGGGAACAGGTACCCACTCCAGTATTCTGGCCTGGAGAATTCCATGGACTGTATAGTCCATGGGGTCCCAAAGAGTCGCACATGACTGAGCGACTTTCACTAACTCTGTATATAAGTTAAATAAGCGGCGTGACAATAAACAGCTTTGACATACTCCTTTCTCCATTTTGAACCAGTTTGTTGTTCCATCACTGGTTCTAACTGTTGCTTCTTGACCTGCATACAGGTTTCTCAGGAGGCAGGTAAGGTGGTCTGATATTCCCATCTCTTTAAAAATTTTCCACAGTTTGTTGTGATCCTTACAGTCAAAGGGTTTATCGTGATCAATAAAGCAGCAGAAGTAGAGATGTTTTTCTAGAATTCCCTTGCTTTGTCTATGATCCAATGGATGTTGGCAATTTGATCTCTGGTTCCTCTGGCTTTTCTAAATCTAGCTTGTACATCTGAAAGTTCTCAGTTCAGGTACTGTTAAAGGCTAGCTCAAAGGATTTTTGAGCATTACCTTGCTAGCATGTAAAATGAGAGCAATTGTGCAGAAATCAAAACCTGACCTTTTCCAGTCCTGTGGCCACTGCCGAGTTTTCCAATTTTGCTGGCATATTGAGTGCAGCACTTTAACAGCATCGTCTTTTAGGATTTGAAATAGCTCAACTGGAATTCCATCACCTCTACTAGCTTTGTAGTAATTCTTCCTAAGGCCCACTTGACTTCACAATCCAGGATGTCTGGCTCTAGGTGAGTGATCACACCATCGTGGTTATACAGGTCATTAAGATCTTTTTGTACAGTTCTTCTGTGTATTCTTGCCACCTCTTTTTAATATCTTCTGCTTCTGTTAGGTCCACACCATTTCTGTCCTTTATTGTGCCCATCTTTGCATGAAATTCCAAGAATAAATCTGGTTTAAAACATTTATTTTACAAAGTTTAATTTGATGGGGAGAAGTAACATCATACATTTACTGTTCAATATTTGTAAAGAGCCAGCAAATGTCAGCTTGCTATTTCAGATTATAACTTACAAATACCTTATTTTGAGTGGTAATTTAAAAGCAAAGACAATTACTTCTTAAATTTAACAATTCACCCTAATTACCATCTATTTATTTAAGTACTTACATAATTGATGCTCTTGCAAGAATTTTCCAGTAGAACACAGAAACAGTGAAAACAAATCTTGAAATAAAATTTCATGTAAAAGTTTCAAATGAATTGGAAGTTAAAATGTATATCAAAAAGGAGCACAGATACATCTCCCATTGGGTTCAATAGCCACTATCTTGCTGATTTCTCTGTTTGCTAACAAAATAAAAACAAGACAAATAGATAGATTATTAGTAGTGCTCATATCCTGAGGATAAATAACAATGTAAGTATGCTTATATTTTTACCATAGGCCATTTACATGCAGTAGAAAGTTGGGAATAGTAAAACAAACATTTTGTGACTGATTCAAAGCTTAGAAATTGAAACCTTTAGTAGACAATATATATCAGCTATTATGTATTTTACCATTTTTTTTTTAAAGAAGGCCTTGTCAGGTTTCTACCAAGCTATGGAAGAAAACTGCACCTAGTTTTAGAGATATAAAAAAAAAATTCATCTAATTCCAGAAAAAATAATATTGGACAAAGAAGCAAAACAGTGAGGATGACTAAGGCATTTGATACCAAGAATTAGGCTAACTGTAATCATAACAATTGGACACCTAGATTGGACACCATCATAAAGATCATAGAAAAAGCAAGAGAATTCCAGAAAAACATCTACTTCTGTTCGTTCAATAGGCTAAAGCCTTTGACTGTGTGGATCACAACAAAATGTGCAAAATTCATAGACAGGAATACCAGACCACCTTACGTGTCTCCTGAGAAACCTGTATGCAGGTCAAGAAGCAACAGTTAGAACAGGGCATGGAACAATGGACTAGTTCAAAATGGAGAAAGGAGTATGTCAAGGCTGTATATTGTCACTCTGCTTATTTAACTTATATTCAGGGTACACCATGTGAAATGCATGATGGCATCACATGCATGGAATCAAGATTGCTGGGAGAAATATCAACAACCTCAAATATACAGATGACATCTAATAGCAGAAAGCAAAGAGGAACTAAGGAGCCTCTTGATGAAGGTCAAAGAGGAGAGTAAAAAGCTGGGTTAAAACTCAGCATTCAGAAAACTAGGGCTTCTCTGATGGCTCAGAAGGTAAAGAATCTGTCCGTAATTTGGGAAACCCAGGTTCAGTCCCTGGGTTGGAAGATCCCCTGGAGAAGGAAACGGCAACCTGCTCCAATATTCTTACCTGGAAAATTCCATGGACAGAGTAGCCTGACTCTAGGGCTACACTCCATAGGGTTACAAAGAGTCAGACACGACTGAGTAACTAACACACAGATATACAGATGATATCTAATGGCAGAAAACAAAAAGGAACTAAAGACCCTCTTGATGAAAGTGAAAGATGAGAGTGAAAAAGCTGGCTTAAAACTCAACATTCAGAAAACTAAGATCACGGCATCTGGTCTCATCACTTCATGGCAAATAGATAGGGAAGCAATAGAAACAGTGACAGACTTTGTTTTCTCATGCTCCAAAATCATTGTGATGGTGACTGCAGCCATGAAATTAAAAGAAGCTTGCTCCTTGGAAGAAAAGCTATGACAAACTCAGATAGCATATTGAAAAGCAGAGACATCACTTTGCAGAGAAAGGTCTGTATAGTCAAAGCTATATTTCCAGTTGTCATGTACGGATGTGAGACTTGGACCATAAAGAAGGCTAAGCGCCGAACAATTGATGCTTTCAAATGGTGGTGCTGGAGAAGATTCTTGAGAGTCCCTTGAACACCAAAAAGATCAAACCAGTCAATCCTTAAGGAAATCAACTGTGAATATTCATTGGAAGGACTGAGGCTGAAGCTGAAACTCCAATACTTTGGCCACCTGATGTGAAGGGCCGACTCATTGGAGAAGAGTGATGCTTGGAAAGATCGAGGGCAGGAGGAGAAGGAGGTGACAGAGGATGAAGTGATTGGATGGCATCATAGACTCAATGGACATGAGTTTGAGCAAACTCTGGGAGATAGCGAAGGACAGGGAAGCCTGGTGTGCTGCAGTTCATGGGGTCGCAAAGAGTTGGACATGACTGAGCGACAGAACAACAAATTTTTGGAATTCTAAGTGATTGAGCCTACAGGAAAAACTCATAATGACAAGCCACTTCTTTTTCTTTTGGGTAATAGAAAAGTTTGCTGCTGATAGTTTCAAAACAGCAGCTAATACCGAAAAGTCACCTGCAGTTATCTTCAAAATATATTTTTTCATTTTTCTGGATGATGAGTGCATTTTCTCTAGAAGCACAATTTCTCTAGATCACTTCATTTCACTTGTATCATGTTCAGTGATTTTCTAAATAATTTAGGCTTTCTAATTTAAATGTCAAAACTTACATTTTAGCTATTTTTATTGGGAAAAACTAGAGTATTTTTACTCTTCTTAAACAGAGGGTAAGGAATTGAACATGATTTAGTCTTTATTGATAAGTCACTGAGCATTACTTGTGAAAATCAATCTCTGTATAGACATTAAACAGTAATGTTCCCAGGGTCAACTGCAGCCAGTAGACCTCCATCCTGAGGAACACAGCCCCGCCTTCCCTGCCTATGGCTGTGCGGTCTCCTCCTTCCCAGCAGCTCTAACCCTCGCTGTTCTGCCCACGTGCTGCTTTTGAACTGTTCCCTTGTTGTCTTCCTAAGAGCCTGAGACTGGCTCCAGATACTCTGATCGTGTGAGGATCGTATGCTTTGTGACAGATATTTGCTGTTCAGAGACCCTGTCCCTTATTTCCAAGTTCTGGGCCGAGCTCCTAATTACTGACCTTGTTGGGAACAACTTTCTTGAGAGGAACTGGCAAACTGCCCAGATCCTAATACCTTCCTCCTTGTCCCCCTCATCTTCTATGTGTGCTTCAAAATTCCTCCCATAGAATTCCAAATCAACAATGGTTCACACTTAGATGGTGCTTATTCTCTTGCAGGCACTCACCGAAACCCTTTACGTACATCAGTCATTGCAGCTTTACAAGACTTCTCGGCTGATTTGCAATTTCCAGATGAAGAAAGGGAGGCACAGAGATGGCAAGTGACTTGCCTGCAGGTACACAGCTGATAAGTGGAAAAGTTGGGGCTCTACCCAGGCAGCCTGACTGCAAGGCCTGCATTCGTTTGTACCACCCTTTCCAGGATTCTGACTACTGTCGTCCATCTCTGTTGATGTTGGTGGGAACTGAATGCATAGAGGAGGATTGTCGGGGAATGAGGGTTCACTGCTGTAGCCTCAGGCACAGCCATCTTTCTGAACAACTAGGTCCCTGCCAGTATTATTTGCTTTCAGATTACTCCTCTCCTCCAATCCAAACTGCAGTTAGAATCAGCTATGAGCAATGATCCAGTATCTTCTGTGTGGCGGACACAGTTCCAAGCATCTTGCAAATAGCTTGGATCCCAATGAAACTGTCATCTCATAATTATACACGGAAGGCTTAGAGACCTTAAGTGGCTTGTTCAAATCACAAAGAGATTGGCAAACCCACCATTTTCATTTTTCAGACACCTCAAGGACAAAAACCTCCATCATTCTCCATTTGCCTATAGGATAGAAGCCAAATTCCTCCCTGGCAGGCAAGGTGCCATATTATCTTTCCAGCCTTATCTCCCACTGGGCTCTAGCTTGACTCCTCTGTTCCAGACTGGCATGTCTGTGCCCTCTCCCCCAACCCACAACTTACTCCCAGAGCCCTGCCATCTAGCCCTGGTTCCCACGACCTAGAATATCTTTTTTTTTTTAAACCTTTGTGCCCACTCAAGTCCTGTTCAGTCTTCCCTCTCACACAGTCCTCCTTCATGAAATGCCGCAAGCCCCAGGAATCTCACTTCCCCCTTGATGCCTCCTGCTCAGACCAGCCCCAGGTACCAGATTATTTGTTCAGGTCAGCTGACTCGAGAGGCCAGGCTCCACACATGGCAGACCCTTTAGCTGAATATTTTGACTCATTAGTGTCTTGCTTTGTATATATAGTTAGAAGCATCACAGAGAATTTTCCCTGTGAGCTGTTGTACCAAGACCTGGGGCAAAAATATCTTTGCATGGACAAAGTGCAAACTAGATGAAATTTATCATTGGTGTTTTCTAATATAGCTTCCCCTCCTTCTAAGTTATTCTAGTAAGTGAAGGTTATATCCATATGCTTTTTCACCACTTTTAAAATTTCAAATATGTGAATAATAATAGTAATGGCTTACATATTACTGTGTGCTACATGCTTTTATAAGCACATTGTGAGTATTAACTAATTTAGTTAATCCTAAAAATCCATTGAGGTAGTTATTATTATTACTCTCCTTTTACAGATGAGCTGACTGAGTCATAGAGCAGTTAAGAAACTTGCCTAGTATCACATAGTTGGTATTCAAAGCCAAACATTGAATATGATGCTATACTGCCTCACCAAGAAAATAGTGTATTGTTTCTGATGGTGACAGTAATGCCTGTTTTAAAAAAAAAAAACAGATAATAAACAAAGTAGATGTATCACAGAACTATGATAACTGGAAAGCAAAACACATAATTCATTGTGAGACCAGCTTGGGTTCCAAATTCTAATGCTAAGAATGCTGGTGATCTGGGGTTGACCACAGGGCTGACAGAGACTGCAAGGCCCAAGCTCAGATGTCATTTCTTATCACCTGGCTACAAGGGAAGAGACAGGAGGGAGGGCACCAGAACATGGGCCTGCTCCCAAAGAAACACACAAAGTATAAAGAGAGTATCACTTGTAATTGTATAACTCATGGAGAATTAAATAAACTACTCAAGCAGATATTAATACACACTGGGTCCTATTTCAGAAATGGAACCATATTGTACATCTTGAGATTTTTTTTTTCAGTTAAAATTTTAAATAGCTTCATTGAAGTATAATATATAAACCATAAAATTCTCGTTTTAACCATACAACTAATTTTAGTAAATTTACAGGGTTTTGCAACCATTATCATGATCCAATTTTAGACCATTGTATCACCCCCCCAAAGATTCCTTATACATATTGGTACTTATTCTTCATTCCCACTCTGGCTTTGGAACTGCTGCTCTTTCTGTATTGATTTGCCTATTCTGGACAGTTTGTATAATTGGGAACATACAAAAGAATTTGGGTTCTTTTATTTATCATAATGTTCTCAAGGTTCACCCTTACTGCAGCATGTGTCAGCACACCATCCTTTTTGATGACTGAATGATACTCCATTGTGTGAATATACCACTGTTGTTTATTCAGTCACCTGTTAGTGGACATTTGGATTGCTTCAAATGAGTAATGCTGATATGATATTCACATACAAGTCTTTGTATGGACCTGTTTTCATTTCTCTGTGGTAAGATATTTAGGAATGAAACTGTTGGGTCTTATGGTAAAATTTTCCAAAATTGTTGTGCCATTTTGCATTCCTACTAGCAATACATGAGAATTGTAGTTTCTCCACATCCTAGCCAGTATTTGCTGCTACTGCTACTGCTAAGTCACTTCAGTCGTGTCTGACTCTGTGCGACCCCATAGACGGCAGCCCACCAGGCTTCCTCGTCCCTGGGATTCTCCAGGCAAGAACACTGGAGTGGGTTGCCATTTCCTTCTCCAATGCATGAAAGTGAAAAGTGAAAGTGAAGTTGCTTAGTCGTGTCCGACTCTAGCAACCCCATGGACTGCAACCTACCAGGCTCCTCCGTCCATGGGATTTTCCAGGCAAGAGCACTGGAGTGGGGTGCCATTGCCTTCTCCGCCAATATTTGCTACTGTCTATGTTTTTGAGTATAGCCATCCTAGTGGGTGTGACGTGATATCTCATTGTTTTGATTTGCATTTTCCTAATGACTAATGATATCAAACATCTTTCCATATGCTTAATGGTCATTCAAATATTTTCTTTGGTGAAATATCCATTCAAAAATTTGCCCATTCTTCAGTTGGTTTATCTTTTTATTATTGTATCACAAAAGTTCTTTATGTATTCTAGATACAAGTCATTCATCAGATATGTCCTGTATTTTCACTTTCTTAATGATAGCTTTAGAAGCACAAAGGTTTTGAATTTTGGTGAAGTCAATTTATCAATTTTTTCTTTCCTTGCTTGTGCTTTTGGCATCATATCTAAGAAGTCTTTGCCTAACCCTGCCATGTTTTAGGATTGAACTCCCTTCTTCCTCCCACTTACCAGTATGCCCTGGACATCTTTCTACCTCAGTAAATACAGATCTGCACAGTTTTGTTTTGCAAAGAAGGGAGGGAAGAAAGGAGACAACAGGGCCAAACTATTCAAAATATCCAGGACAACTCTGTTCATCCTTGAGGTCTTCCCACTTTCCTTTTGTATTGTTTTGTGTCTGGTACCTCCTCTGTGGTTTGTGAATAGAAACTTTATTAGGTTATTATCTTCATCACAACATTTTATGTTTAATATCTTGGTCACACAGTTTCCTAGCCTCAAATTTCCTGTAGGAGGCTTAAGTCCCTCCATCACAGACTCTAGTGAGGGGATGCTCGTAAGAAACATGTGTTCCCCTGTAATTTGGGATTTGACAGCTGCTGCTTCTGGCATTGACTTCATTCTCTGGAACTGGACTTGGCCTTGAGAGTGATGCAGCTTTGGGTAATGTATTAAAATGGAAATATGGAAAAAGAAAAGTAAATAGTAGATAACAGTAATTGGTATGTGTGTTTTAATGAAAGTCTGATGGATATTCCTGAACCAAATAGTGGTTATCATTTAACAAGCTCCAGATTGAGACAGATGGTTGCATCCTGGCCCCTGTCCTAAGTAAAGCTTTGCTGGCTTGATGGGTAGGATATGAGGTATCATGTAAAGCTAGATGCTTCTTTAAGAAATAATTTTCAGAGTGAGGACACTAATAGAGAAAATCCAGGCTGAGGGAAAGAGCCTGTGAGAGGGGCCTCAGAATAAGAATGGGAAAGGCAGGCTAGATTTCAGAGCTCAGGGCTGAAAAATGCTAATCTGCTAAAAAGTGAAAGTTGCTTAGTCGAGTCTAACTCTTTGCGACCCCATGGACTGTATAGTCCATGGGATTCTCCAGGGCAGAATACTGGAATGGGTAACCTTTCCCTTCTCCAGAGGATCTTCCCAACTCAGGGATCGAACCCAGGTCTCCCGCATTGCAGGCAGATTCTTGCAGCTGAGCCACAAGGGAAGCCCAGCAATACTGGAGTGGGTAACCTATCCCTTCTCCAGGGGATCTTCCTGACCCAGGAATCTAAAGGGGGTCTCCTGCATTACAGGCAGATTCTTTACCAACGGAGCTATCAGGGAAGCCTACTCTGCTTAATGAGAGAGTCAACAAACAAACATTTTGATGAGAAGTTAAGTGGGATGGCAGGATCCTTTGGGGACCTAACTCCTACTGTTAGGGCCAAGAATTTGGAACTAGAGTACTAACACTGGGGAAAAGAAAGGCAAGCAGGGGAGAGATATAAGGGCAGCCCCCAACCCCCACCCCAACCCCTGGCTGGACAATGGCCATCCCAAGGTTAGAGACACAGCATTGAACAAAAAGGGTGTGTAAAAATCAACAAAAAGCTCAAGCTGCTAAGTGAACTCCTCAATATATGAGGCTGAAAAATGCAGAGGGAGATCTTTCAAAGTCCTTTAAGATGCAGCCTCAGGTCCTTAACTTCTGTTTTTCATGTGGAAAACAATACAAAGCCACTTGAGGAGCCAATTGCTATGTGCATGGAATATGGAATTATACTGGAAGACTAAGAAACAGTGAGACCAGCTGGACGATACTGCAGAGATTCAGACCTGAGAAGGGCTGGCTTTAGAGGGACACTTTGGTGTGCAGGAAGAATGGATTGGATTTGCTGTGCAAGTGCAGAGAGAAGACAAAAATGGTGGGGAGTGGCAGTGAGGGAAAGACTGTAAGAGGATTTGGGGTTTTTGGAGGTATAATTAAAATGCACAGATCTTAAGTGTGGAATGAATTTTGATAAATGTGCTCATCTCTGTCCCCTGCAACCCCAACAGAGGTTTTTAAAAGACCGAATTTCCAGTGCCTGCAGATCCTATGTGAGGCTGCTTCAAAGGCAAGAACCTGTAAGCCACTGAAGAGAGAAGTAAGGACTAGAACTCTAGATCTGAAAGTTATATGCAGCCAGCAAGTGGAAATCTCTTGAGCAAGTGAACACAGGTCCAGGAAGAGGCAACCGGAGAACAGGCCCAATTTGGGGTGCGCATGGACCCACTCTCCCACTGTGGGTCTTATTTGCTGATATAACTGCAGAGGCTTCTCTTTGTTCAGGCCTTCAGCCTCAGACTTATCTTAAATGAGGAAGAAACTGCTTTCTGAGCTGGCCTCTGTCAGTCTGTCTTATGGAACTTGCAGAAGGGCGTCGCTGGGGGGAAGGGAGCGGGAGGATTCCAGAGGGGGGTCTGCACCTCCTCCCAGCAGCCTGCACAGCTACCTTGCTGAGCTGGAGCCCAGCTTCCTCAGTACAGCGTGTTCTGGCAGCCCGTGCACCCCGGGGAGCACCCCTGCTCCAGGTGTGCGCTCGCAGTAGCCCTCCAGCACTGCCCTCGGTGTTTGCAGCTCCTGCAAGCTTGCACGCAGCGGGAGCCGAGTGGCTAGAACTGGGGGGTGGTGGGCGTGACGGCGCTCCTTAGAGCTCTCGCCCGCCCAGGCAGTCCCGGGAACGTTCTGAAAAGTATCCAGAAGTTCTGTGCCGCGCGCGCGCGCGCGCAAATAAAGGGCACAACCCCCCACGTCTCTGGGCGTTGCGAGTCCCGACCTCGCCAGTCCAGCTGCGCCTCCGGCTGCAGAACGTACGCGTTCTGCGCCTCCTCCTCTCCAGCCTCGCCGTCGGCCGGGTGACCCCCTTGCAGCTACCGGAGAGTCTGCGCTTCTCCTTGGGGCACCATGCCCAACGATGATGCGTATAGCAAGCCCTCCGCACCGTCGGAGGCCCCGCAAACCCCGGGGGCACCACCGCAGGGCAAGGCCGGGGGCGGCGGCGGCGGTAGCGGATCCGACTCGGGAGCGTCGGGCACGGGCGCCGTCTCGGGCAAGAAGTCTCCGCGGCTGCCCAAGTGCGCGCGGTGCCGCAACCACGGCTACGCGTCGCCGCTCAAGGGCCACAAGCGTTTCTGCATGTGGCGGGACTGCCAGTGCAAGAAGTGCAACCTGATAGCAGAGAGACAACGCGTGATGGCCGCGCAGGTGAGTGCGGGCGTCCGGAACCGGGCTTCAGCCCCGAATTTTTCGAGTAAAGCCCCTGGGGTCCCTGGGGCGCCATGTGGGGTTCTGAAGGAAGGTGGCGGTGCTTGCCGACAGCCACTGCGCGCTCGGGGCCGGGGGTCCTAGCCACGCTCCGATGTTGCGCTCCGAGGGCCTGGACTCGTCTCCGATGCCGCAGGCGGAGCCAGGGGTGCGGGGTTCACTCGGCTCCCGAAGCTCCGGATCCGTGACCCAGCGGGAATTGTGGGGTTCGCCCCTTCGGGGACCCTCTGACTGTCTGACTTTCTCTTTCAGAGCTAGCTGAGAGTTGCAGGGTTCGCTCTGCTTGGGAGTCCCCGAGATGCCTAAACTCATTCTCCAGCAGAGAGTTGCGGGGTTCGCGCTGCTAGGGAAGGGGTCCCCGGGATCTCTGACCCCGCCTCCAGCAGCGAGTTGTGGTGTTCGGCCCTTCGGGGAGCCCTAGGCATCCGACCTCACTCTCTGAGCAGAGTTGGGGGGCTTGCTCCCTCGGATCCTTGACTCCGCCTCGAGCAGGGAGCTTATAATTGGGTGGGGGTGTTGGACGGTGCCTTCTCGGGTTCTGGTTAGGGGGAAGCAGAGACCCGGCCGGCCGCAGCTTCTGCGGATAACGCGTCGCGGCGGGAGTCTGCTTTTCTGGAAAAGTCGCCCTAACGGACGCCGGCGCGGCGTGGTCCTCGCTGTGCTCTTGGCGCTCTTTTTCGTATTCGCCGCGGTGGATCCTGGCTCAGCCATTTTGAGCACTAGGGAAATTTCATTTGCGCTTTAAAGTTTGCTGTCTCGACCGAAGATATTCAAGTACCGGTTACTTTGAATGTGTTTTAAAACACACTTAAGAATTTTAAACGACCACGCAGAGGAGAAAATGCAAGCGTTTGAGGTTTTGTCTGCTGTGGGGCAGTACTTTTGTACCTTAACAGAAATAAAGTCGTTGGTATCCTGAAAGAATTTTTAGAAGAGAATAATACACATTCTTTACAGCTAAAAGTTGTCCCATCCTTTTAAAACAGGTTATTTACAATGAAATATTACAAAGAAATGTTTATTAACGACGTGCTATTTTTGGTTAGGAACGGATAAATATCCTCCACTGAAAATGATATCAGTAAGAGCCTTGAACAGGACTTAACATTCTTAGAGATTATACTTTTTATATACACCCATTTTTTAAAAATGTTTTAAAATAGGTAGATTCGGTCTTCACAGACTATGAGGGAAGTCATGGAAATACAGGTTGTTTTACTTGGTATTCTTTATTGGTTTTTAGCTTAATCTATAGTGGAAAAGAATACACTGAATATAGCATTTAAATGCATCACTGAACTTACTGGAAAAAAAAAACAACGGCATTTAGTCGTTTTTGTAGGTAGAAAATTTTTTTCTGAATATTTAGCTGCTGGCTTTAATATTTAGTGTGGAGAGTATGCTTGGGAGGGGGATTTTTCTCATAATGTAAGAAAAATATGCATCCGAGTAGGGCCATTACCCACTCCAGTGTTCTTGCCTGGAGAGTCCCAGGGACGGGGAAGCCTGCTGGGCTGCTGTCTATGGGGTCGCACAAAGTCCGACACGACTGAAGCGACTTAGCAGCAGGGCCATTAAGTTTGAATAAGCTGTATTAGTAGGAGTACTAATTTGTAAGGAGGCTGTTCGCTATGTTAAAAACAAAAGGAGCTAAAAATTATTTTAATAGTATAAAACGAGTGTTTTCCACACCAGAAGGCTTGTGCTGTGCTGAGTGAAATCCTTTAAACAGCTATGTAACAATCATTCTAAAATAGCTTGAAATTGATCTTAAGAGCCTAAAATGCATTTTTAAATCAATTGCCTCACCTTCCATATTTAAATAACATTTCCTAAGAGCCCTTGAGAGGTCTTTGTAAAAGTGTTTTTAGTTTATGGACTGTATAATACTCTATATGTTGTGTGCATGTGTGAGATTTGTGTAAACCAGGGCTTTTTAAAGTGCACTTTTTTGTTGCATTGACATACTTCACAAGTTCATGGGTATTCTTTTAAACATTTGTGGTCAAATCCTTAATATTCTGTTTCTAAATTTGGTTAATAATAGAAAACTCAAGACTTAAACTTAATTATTCAATCTTATATTCAAAGATTTTTTTTTAAGTTGAAGACTCCTCTTGTTAGGAGTAAAATTACTTCCAAGTTAACCATCTTTCTCAATTTAAAGACTACAGTTTTCCTAAAACAGTCTGTAAATTGTAGTTATGCTTCTGGTTCACCATTTTGATGTCAACTTTTTGGCCTGTATTTCAGCCTCTGAGGTACAGGTGCTTCCCTTTCTTGTTCCATTATCACCAGTGGTCACTTTCAACAGAAAGTCTGCCTTTTTCGGTTACTTGTAAACAAAAATACAATTTTTTTTTTTTTTTGGACACAACTTTTCAACCTTTCACTGTTCTTTAAAAGAAGAGGGACCATGAGTAGTGTCTTAGGTATGCTGGGTCCTTTCCAGCCCCCACTGGGAGATATCACACCTGCTTTCTCCTTTTCTCTCCACCTCCACCTCTTTCCCCAGGGACTTCCAACACCATGTTGCAGCCCCTTTTCCCCATTGCTTCCCTCCACAATCCCTCCACCCCACCGAATAGGGCTCTGTGGGTTTCCTGAGCCTCTGCCTTCACTGTCTACCCTGCTCCCGTGTCGGGGGTAGTTCTGCCCCTTCATCCTTGCCTGTCAGGCTTCACTCATGCGGCTCTTCACGGCCCCGTTGCAGCACCACCTCCGCTCATCCTTGCACTTAAAGCCCCTTTTGTGCCTGTCTTGTGGTGGTTCACGTTTTGTCTTGAATTGTAGTTGTGTGTTTGCTTCGTGTCTCTCCTTTTAAACAGTGAGTACCTTGGGATCTAATCTAATCTTACTATATCTTGCTGATCGAGGTTCCTAATACAGTGGCCTTTTCCATATTTGTGGAAGCAAGCAATGAGTGATCCCATTCTCCTTCCTTCCTAATCTGTCAGTGCTGACTTCTGCTCTTCACTTTGAATTCCTCTGCTAACTGCAGCTTTTTCTCTTCCAATCTTTCCTCCTAGTCTACACACACATTTGTTTATTGAAAAGTTTTTGAGCACTCACTCAAAGCTCTAAAGGACCTCTGACTCTCAACCATTTTTCAGCTTTGGCTGCACATCAGAGTTACCTGGGTGGCTATAAAAAGAAATTGGGGGTGGGGGAAGAAATGAAGGATTCTCAGACCTCATCCCTGGAGGTAATGGATGGAGGTCTCTGGGATGGGCAGGGCTTCAGTGGTTTTGGCAAAGCTGTAGGAGTGATTTTGGGGTGCTGGAGGGTGACCCACTGCCCTGTGCTTCCAGGTGGCCCTAAGACGGCAGCAGGCCCAGGAAGAGGAATTGGGGATCAGTCACCCCATCCCGCTGCCCAGCACGGCTGAACTGATGGTCAAGAGAGAGAACAGCAGCGGCAACCCGTGCCTGATGATTGAGAGCAGCAGCTCCTCGCAGCCGCCACCGGCCAGCACCCCCAGCACGGCAGCTCCAGGTCCAGGTAAGCCTGTGGGCCCGCTGGAGGGAAGAAGGGTGTGGCCACAAAGACAGAGCCTCAGGATGGTTCTGAGTCCCAGAGCACATGTAGAGCTTAGAGGGTTTCTTAAAAGATCCTGCCTCTGAAGGTTTGTTTTGGCTGCCTCACAAAGGAGGTGGGCCTGAATTCTAGAACCAGAAGTTCGACAGCTTCACTTTCCTGTTGTTTTTTTGCCAAGGCTGAATCTGGACAGAGTCAAAATCACAGAATACCGGAGAAGTTAGTCCAGAATTCATCTCAGTCAGCCCCTTCCATTCACGGGATCCTCCTGGTGGGAGCCAAAGATCCTTGTTTCCTAAAGCTGAAAGTCCTTTCTCTGGGAAGGACTGCAATTCCACTTGGGGAACATATCTAAAAAAAACAGATTCTGGGTTCTGAGTTTCCACAGACACTGGAATTGAGGCAAGGCATGTCTCATTGGCTTGAATTCTCTCTCATGCGCTAAGAGTATATCAGGGGCTAGAGATGTATACTGATTGATTTCATTCTTAGAAGAAGGAGGTGTTCATTCTGTTTTATACTATGTGAAAATTGAGGTATAAAAAGTTTTAGTGACTGGCTACATCTGTCAGACTAAAAGTACCTGAATGGATCCATCTGCCTCCAAATCTCACAGTGCTTACTGCACTGGATCTGTAAATTACCTTGAGAATCATGGTGCTCTAGAGCTGCACTGCCCAACATGGAAGCCTCTAGCCTCATTGGGCTGCTTAAATTTAATTACAATGAAGTAAAATTAAAACTTTTATCCAGAGAAGATATACAAGTGGTAGAAACCTCAAGGAAAGATCTTGATACCATTAGTCATTAGGGAAATGCAAATCGAAGCTATAATGAGATACCACCTCATACCAGTTAGGATGCTTACCATCAGAAAACCAGATAATAACAATATTGGTGAAGATGTAGGAAAAATTGGAACTTTTGTGCACAGTTAGTAGGAATGTAAAACGGTACAGCTGCTATCAAAAACAGTATGGTGATTTCTCAGAAGTTAAAAATAGAATTATCACATGATCCAGCAATTCCACTTCTGAGTGCATACTGAAAAGAATTGAAAACAGCATCTTAAAGAGGTATTTCTACATCCATGTTCATAGCAGCATTATGCATAATAGCTAAAATGTGGAAGCACCTCAGGTGTCCACTGACAGATGAATGGAAGCGCAAAATGTGGTAAAAAGAAAACTATTTAGCCTGAAAAAGACGGAAATTTTGACACATGCTACAGCATGGATGAACCTTGAGGACTTTATGCTAAATGAAATAAACCAGTCACAAAAAGACAAATACTGTATGATTCCACTTACATACTCGAAGTAATCAAAATCTTAGAGACAGAAGGTAGATTGGTGGTTGTCACAGGCTGGGGGGAGAGGGGAATAGAGGGTTATTGTTTAGTGAGTATAGGGTTTCAGTTTTACGAGGTGGAAAGAGCTATGGAGATGGATGATGGTGATGGTTGCAATACATCACAAATGTAGTTAGTATCACTGAACTGTGCACTCAAAGATGGTTGAGATGTTTGTTTTTATGTTGTATGTATTTTACAACAGTAAAAATAAATTTAAAAATTTTAAACATTTAGTTTCTCAGTTGCGCTAGTCGTATTTCAGATGTTCAACAGGCACATACGTAGCTAAAGCTGGCCATATGGGATAGTATGTGCTTCCATTTCTCACAAAGTTCCGTTTAATGGCACTGGTCTAGAATACAGGAGCTCTAAGAAGCTCACCAAACTAGATCTGCAACATCCCATTGGCAAATATAAAGACATATATTTCATACTAAATATACCCGCTGAGATTCACAGAATCTTGAGCCTTCTAAGGCTCCATGAAATGTAACCTTGGAGTAGGTTTTAAGTAAACTTTTCATAAGTTAGTTTGCTGTGCTTAATCACTGGGCTAAAGTTGTCAGCTACCTCAGTTCAGTTCAGTCGCTCATTCTTTGCGACCCCATGAATTGCAGCCAGGCCTCCCTGTCCATCACCAACTCCCGGAGTTCACCAAACTCACGTCCATCGAGTCGGTGATGCCATCCAGCCATCTCATCCTCTGTCGTCCCCTTCTCCGCCTGCCCCCAATCCCTCCCAGCATCAGAGTCTTTTTCAATGAGTCAACTCTTCGCATGAGGTAGCTAAAGTACTGGAGTTTCAGCTTTAGCATCATTCCCTCCAAAGAAATCCCAGGGCTGATCTCCTTCAGAATGGACTGGCTGGATCTCCTTGCAGTCCAAGGGACTCTCAAGAGTCTTCTCCAGCACCACAGTTCAAAAGCATCAATTCTTCGGCGCTCAGCCTTCTTCACAGTCCAACTCTCACATCCATACATGACCACAGGAAAAACCATAGCCTTGACTAGACGGACCTTTGTTGGCAAAGTAATGTCTCTGCTTTTTAATATGCTGTCTAGGTTGGTCATAACTTTCCTTCCAAGGAGTAAGCGTCTTTTAATTTCATGGCTGCACTCACCATCTGCAGTGATTTTGGAGCCCCAAAAAATAAAGTCTGACACTGTTTCCCCATCTATTTCTCATGAAGTGATGGGACCAGATGCCATGATCTTAGTTTTCTGAATGTTGAGCTTTAAGATAACTTTATTACTCTCCTCTTTCACTTTCATCAAGAGGCTTTTTAGTTCCTCTTCACTTTCTGCCATAAGGATGGTGTCATCTGCATATCTGAGGTTATTGATATTTCTCCTGGCAATCTTGATTCCAGCTTGTGCTTCCTCCAGCCCAGCGTTTCTTATGATGTACTCTGCATGTAAGTTAAATAAGCAGGGTGATAATATACAGCCTTGACGTACTCCTTTTCCTATTTGGAACCAGTCTGTTGTTCCATGTCCAGTTCTATATGTTGCTTCCTGACCTGCATATAGGTTTCTCAAGAGACAGGTCAGGTGGTCTGGTATTCCCATCTCTTTCAGAATTTTCCACAGTTTATTGTGATCCACACAGTCAAAGGCTTTGGTCAGCTGCCTAGTTGTCATTAAATAGCTGTGCAACTTTAGACAAGTAACTTAAGCTCTCTGGTGGTCTTGTTTCCTCTTCTCAAAAATGAGGGATGAGCTCTTTGAGGCTTTTTAAGATCCTCAGAGTCTTGACTATTATAAAGAAGAAGATTAGAGGGCACCAGAGAAGCCAGGTGAGCGACAGAGTTACAGTACCTGCTGCAGGCAGGTGTGTCTGCGCACCTATCCTTGGGTGTGTTCCTGGGGCTACAGAATCTCTAGCTAACAAAGGGGATGGTATTATTTTCTTGTTTTAGCTTTGTTGTGCATAAAACATATTTATAGCCGTTTCAGAACTTTCCTTTTCATAAGAAGGGAAGGAGTATATCTATCAGAAATATGATTCTCACACTTTGGAATTTTAAGCTGTACCTAATTACCAGAAGATAGTATCGAGTCAGGGCAGACCTGGCGGATTCAGCTGGAGGTCTGATACGGGAATGGTGGTGGGGGTGCCAGAGGAGTAGAGAGGGGAGTAGCTCATTTGATGTTCACAAATATCTTAGGAAGTAGGAATTACTATTCCTATTTACAGATAAGGAAACCAGTGGTAAGGAAACTGCCCCAGAATAAGGCTGAGTTGAGCTGGGATTCAGTCCAGGTCTGTCCCATCCCAGAGCCCACGGATTTGCCGCCTGCCTGTGAAGGGAGGTTGTGAGAATAGTTGCTGTGTTTTCTTGGAAAATGGACAGTTATGATTAGAGTTTATGGTTTAATCCTCAGACGGGATTTAGGGCTTATGGGCAAATCGAAACACAGCAGGGGCAGCACCATTCTCGGTTGGCACAGGAAGCTGCAGCCGTTGGTGTTCACAGGGAGAAATACAGGGACAGGCCCGTGATGGATCAGCATTAGTCCTGGGCATTTTGTTGGGAACCATGGGTGAACTTGGCCTACCCTGCTGTATCCCACATTGCACTTCATGTTTGATTTTATACCCCACCGTGGTGAAGCCTTGAAGGATTTCAGGCTAGATGGAGTTCACAGTGACCAAGAAGTTCTTGCAGGGCATTTCAGAGTGGTGATAGGGAAAGTTACAAATAGAAGCAGCAGAAGAGCATGACAGAAGGTTCAGGGTCAAGGAGGATGTGACCAGATTCCCTTCTTTGCTCCTGGAGCTGATGGACCTTGGAGTCAGTTCAGAGTCTTGAACCAACGCTCCAAGGGAGGGAGTGTGGAAGCCAGTGGTGTGCGGTGCCCTGGGCTCAGCTGAGGGCAGGAGGCTTTGCCTGCTTTGGGAAGATGGGCCCTTCCGAACCAGCCTAGCTCATCTCAGCAGGGCAGGAGCCTCGTCCATCATCATCACTCACAGGACGTCCACCGAAGCCCTTGAGTTGGGATCATGAAATTCTGGGACATGAGCAAGAGGAAAACAGAAATGCCAGTAGAATTAAACTATATAGAGAGAGAAATGGACAAGGCAGTGAAGGGAGGGAGGGATGGAGGAAGAGAGGGAGAGAGAGAGAGAGTGAAGCAGACAAGACAGCTTGAAGGATGTTCCTTGTTTTATGTAGCACATGGGGTGTCCAACTTCCTGCCCTACATCATGTACTACTGACAAATGTGTAACTAAGATTACATCTCTAGAGATAAGAATTTCTTTAAAATAACATTTAGCTTTATGCAGGAATTGGTAAACATTTATAGAGTACAAAAACATACTCAATGACTACGTTCCAAACCCCAACTTGTGGGTCTTCTATTTGTTACCTCAGGATTACAGGTGGAAGCTTTACCTGTCTGTCTATTGTTTTCCTGTGTATATGTATATCTATAATGTATATATTTAACATAGCAGGAGTATATTGCTTCCACTTGTGTGTAGTTTTTTTTTTAATATAAAACCATGGCATTTTTTAATGGCCTGGTATTCCGTTATATCAATGTGGAACGCTAGGATTTGCAGTTATTTTGTGAAAGGTGAAAGTTGTAATGGAACGGTGCAGCCCACCAACTGGCTCCCACGAAGGGGCAGGTTGCTCACTTTCTCTTTCTAATACATGATGTTGACTGCAAGGGCAGTGTGGCTTAGTGAAATCCAGTAGATGTTTATGTCCTTGAGGCTTCTTAGTTATCTCCTTTTGGCTCCTGAAAGTGCCCAAGAATTATTGCCAAGATTATTGGCTGAATCCTGAGGCCACTGTGAAGGAAATTGAATTTGCTGAATTGTCATTTCATCTATTAGAGAGCTGATCCCTCTGAGTAAGTTAACTTGCCACAATCTCTGCGATCCTTAGCTAAAGATTGGCTAAGCTAGATCAAAACACTGCTGGATGATTCCTCCAACAATGATTATAAAATACTCTATAATTGTGGGTAACACTGTGAAGGAACAACGTTTTGAAGAAATGCTTTGTTCAGTGGTATCTTTTATATGAACAGGATCAGATATGCTAATAAGTGTACTATCAATTAACAAATGATTTCTTCCCAGCCATTTTGGAGGCGTCCAGAAAAAAAGGTGAGCAACTTTAGTTATAAATGACAATGAGTTAATAACAACTTCAGCATTATTTCTATGGTTTTACTTTTTAAATTTTAGCAATACACACACACACACACACATATATATAGTTATCAACTGACTTGAAAAAATCTCATAAGCATAATATATGTAATATATTAATAATATATTTTGAAAGTTATCAGCTGACTTGAAAAAAAAATCTCATAAGCATTCCTCCTCTTTGACATGTGGGCTCCTTCCTATTTATTTCATACTGCATTTTGCTTTTCCTTAGCCTCCTGTGCAGCAAGTAGAAAGAAGGCCATTTTACCTAGAGCTTATGCTAAAGTCTCCATAATTCTTGGCTCTTCTGTGCAGAGCTGTCAGATGAAGGGCTGCATTGTAGAGAATTTGGTTTGGCATATGTGTCCTTTGTAAGTGAGAACCTGAATGTTATCTCCTGGGGCCCTCCCTTCTGGAGCACCCTGGGCTTCCACACACACTCGCATTCACACTCCCCCATGCTGAGCCGCCTCCTGCCGTCTCAGGCCTTCCCCCACTGCCCAGCGCGTGTGACCTGTGACCTGTGGCTTGCTTTCACTCACCTTTCCCCTGTTAGGTCAGCCAGGCCTGTGTCTGATATTGACAGGACACCCTCCTTCACTTCTCTTCCTTAGCTAGCAGTAACTCCACTTCAGCACAGAGAAAGAACTCATTCGGTAGGCAGCACGTGCCTTCCTGCTTGTGTGCTTTCTAAGGGTTCAAATGCTGTACAAACATGCAGTGTGGTAGTTTTAAAATGGAATAATGTCCCAATGCAGTTTTTTGCCAGTGAGAAATGACTGATGAACTAACAGCTGAAGATGTTGAGTTATTTAAGTTTCTTTAAAAATAAACTTTATTCATTAGAGAAGTTACAGATTTACAGCAAAATTTAGAGGAAGGTATAGAGATTGCCCATACATCCCCTGCCCCCACACGTAGACAGTGCCCCCATTATCAGCATCCCCTACCAAAAGTACATCTGTTACGACTGATGAGCGACACAGACATGCCACCATCACCAAGTCCAGAGTGTTAACTCTTGGTGGTGTACATTCTCTGAATAAATGATGGTGTGTACCCATTATTATAGTATCATACCAAGTAGTTTTGCTGCTCTAAAAATCTCCTGTGGAGTTAAAGTATTTCAGTTTTTATCTTTGCACTTTTCCATGTTGCACAGAAAGAAGCATTTCAAATGAAAAACCTAAACATTTTACCAATTTAGCTTGAGAGCCGATATTTCTAGGATTCTGGCCACTTAGATGAGATGAGCTCCATTTGATTTTAGACAGAGCTCAATTTCAAGTTGATGGAAGATGTGGAAATTGGGTTTAAAAAGGCCTTCAGATAAAAGTATTCCCCAATTTTATTTTCAGAGTCAAAGAAATTTCCAGAATGTTTAATGAAATGAAATCTCCTTAAACTGAAGTAAGAATAGGAGGCTTGAATGAAAGAAAACCCTTAAGATTAATTGTACTGATCATTTTGATGGCCTAGTATAACATCGCAATCAATTTTATTCATTCTAAGGGCAGTCTCTATTTACATGTCAAATATAGCAGTTAATTGACCTGATAGAAATTCTCCATAAACAGTATTTCTATAAAAAAGTTGACAACAAAATATATAGGAAGTAGCCTACTGGTCTACCTTGGCTAGACTGAAAATTCGGAGCCATCAAAAAAGGTAAATACAGTGTTTAAAGTTATAAATTGGTTTTAATTGAAGTATAGTTGACTTAACAGTATTACTAGTTTCAGGTGTACAACATAGTGATTCAATATTTTAATAGATCATACTCCATTTAAAGTTATTACAAAATAAAATTAGTTTTATAACAGTATATGTAAAAAGTCAAAAGAAGCGTGTGACTGATTTGCACTTCTGTCTCCATTGTGAAAATGTAATCTTAAGGGCAGGGATTGCAGTTTATTCATCATGTAACTTTATTACGGTACCTGGCTTTCTAGTACATGGTCAGTAAAGTTTTGCTGAATAAATTAATGACGGTTAAATTTGAAATTTTGTTTTAAAACACTGTGTTAGTGATCATGAACCCACTTACAGATACAGAGTAAAATCACTGATCAGTCTGCAATTTTGGTGATATTTTTAAGTGTTTCTGATTTTTTAGATGCCTAAAAATTCAAATTAGTTTAACAGCCTAAGGTATAATTCATATTCTGCATACTTTGTCTGTTTAAAGTGTACAATTAAGTGCTTTTTTTTTTTTTAAGTAAATTCGCAGAGCCGTGCAACCATCCCTGTAATCTAACTGTGGAGCGTTTTCATCTCCTAAAAGAAACTCTTCCCTTGTAGTCATCTCCGTCTGCTCCTACACTGGGGTCATAGCTGACTTTTTTCACTTAGCCTGATGTTTGCAAGATATACCCCTATTGTAGCCTGTATTAATATTTATTATTCCTTTTTAAAAACTCAATACTACTCCACTGTATGGGTATGGTGAGTTTTTTAATTCATCAGATGAAGGACTTTTGGGTTGCTTACACTTTTTGGCTGTTATGAGCAATGCTTCCATAACATTTTGGTGTCAGTTTTGTATTAATATATGTTGCATTCTCTTGACTATATTCAAAAGACCACAATTTCTGAGGCATATGGTAACACTTCCCAAGTGGTGCTAGTGGTAAAGAATCTACCTGCCAATGCAGGATACATAAGAGAAGTGGTTTCTATCCCTGGGCCGGGAAGATCCCCTGGAGGAGGAAAAGGCAACCCACTCCAGTATTCTTGCCTGGAGAATCCCATGGACAGAGGAGCCTCTCAGGCTACAGTCCATAGGGTCACAAAGAGTCAGACACGACTGAAGCGACTTAGCACACGCGCACACGGTAACACTATGTTTAACTTTTTGAGGAACTGTCAGAGTTTTCCAAAGAGGCTGCACTGTTTTACTACATTCCCACCAGCAGTGTGTGAGAACGTCAGAAAATTCATGCTAAAGTTTTTTAAAATTAAAAGGTAGCATGCCTTCATTCAGGCAGAAACTATAAAGATACAAAACCCAGTCGATGGGTCTTTGGTGACCAGAAGTTTAGATCACGGAGGATTCTCTGGGATTGCATCTTCTTATTACTAGAAATATTAATATATTAATACTGCCTTTAAAAAATTTCCTATTTTCCCTCATTATCGCATATATTTTATAGTGAAAGGAGTAGTGTTTGAGGAATTAAACCACAGAAGAACCTGGTGACTGGTTTTCTTTGTTGTAGTATTGGCTGATAGAAACATTGGTTTGTTTCTGAAGGGCTTAAGCAACTTCCTAGACCTTGGGTGACAAGCATTTCCCCAGAACAAGGGAGAGGGGATTCTACTGCCCTAGAAACGTAGCAAGAACAATTTTTATCTTTGGGCTTCTAAAAGTGGAAGACTGCCATCACTCGTGTGGAAAGCAGAAGAGAAACCCGAGAGCTGGGGAGAATGGACAGCTGTTCTCCACATTACCAGTGAGAAGAGAGTAGATCATAGGTTGTCATAGCTGTTGATAGCATTGGGAAACTTTATAGGTGGTAACGTAAGTGTTGTTGTAGTGCTGTACAGCTTTACATTTGCTGCCGTAGGAGACTTTTGGAATGTCAGAAAGCTCATCTGTGTTAGCTGTTTCTCCTGTCTGTTCCACAGTGTCCCCCCGAGTCCTTGACCCTTGGGTTCCTGGTTATCTGCTGGTTCAGGGATCCTGTCCATTGACTACCCCTTCAGCCACACACTGGATCTTGTGAATGCCTTTCTGTCTGGTCTGTTGTTTTACTAGCTAATTTATTTTTGAAAGATTTTATTGTGGCAAAATATGCAGAACATAAAATTGACCATTTTAACTGTTTTTAAGTGCACAGTTCAGTGGCATTAAGTGTATTCATATTGTTGTGCAACCCTCCTCACCATCCTTCGATAGGGTTTATCTTCCCAAACTGAAAGTCTCAATCTACAGACTGAGAATTCCGCGTTCTCTCCCTCTCATGACCTTTTTGCTGAACACAGCCTCTTTTGTTAGCTTGGCTTTCTTGGCCTCTGGAATCACCTGTAGACTCACATGAGATGATTGCTTTTATCTTGTCAACATCTGTTCTTTCCTTTCTTCCTTCTCCCACGTCTGCAATTTTTGCTTTATTGCTGACTTCTGTCCTTGTTCGTATGCTGTGCTTAGTTGCTCAGTTGTGTCCGACTCTTTGCAATCCCATGGGTTGTAGCCTGCCAGGCTCCTCTGTCCATGGGGATTTTCCAGGCAAGAATACTGGAGTGGGTTGCCATGCCCCCCCCTCCAAGGGATCTTCCCAACCTGGGAATCGAACTGGGGTCTCCTGCATTGCAGGTGGATTCTTTACCAGCTGAGCCACCAGGGAAGCCGATACACCAGTCTAATCTGTGCCTCTTGGGTAATGAGGACTTTTAAACTCCAGTAAAGTCTCTCAGAGGGCTGAGGCCAGTAGAGAAGGGGACCCAGGGTAAGGCCTGATGCGCGATTCTGTGAATTCTGTACCTCTGCCAGGTGATCTGGACTCTGAGCCTAGAAATGCTCTGTGAAGTGCTGTGAAGCCCATGGGCCCCTGGGGGCTGTGGCTGCTGTCTCACTGGTTCTTGACTAGTCATGGTTCCGTTGGCAGTGGTCCCAAGCATCTCTGTAAGTGCGTGTCTGAATTTCTGTCTCAGTCTAAAGGTGTCTTACTTTTCAACTTGTAAAAAAATTCAATGTGATGACCAAATTTGCTGAACCAAATTGTATTTCAAACGCAGTTTCCTCTGGTCTCTCATGTCTGTCGGAGTTTACAATCACTAATCCCGTCTTAGTGTACAATACCTCTGAGCATACTTTTCAGAAAAAAATGCACAAGAAACTCTTAAAAGAGGCTATAAGTAGCTGGTTTGTTGTCAGAAGGAAGTGCCAATTCAGTATTCAAGTAATAGCATATTTTCTGATGTTTATTGGCAGTGAGAGTTCTCAGATATGCTTCAGACACCCAGAGTCAGCTCAGTCCAGTGTATGCTCCCAGCTGACGTGGTATTAATTTCAGCATTTATAAAGCTACCCCCTATTTTTGCATCACCCTTTACTCTGGTCCTGAAGTTGAGGGTTTATCCAAAATACAGTATATGCAGTAATTCTGGGAAGCAGATTGGATCCATCTAACACTAGTAAATGTTTGCTGAACTGAGTTGAATTCATCTTTGCTGATAAGTCGACTGTTTGGCCCAGAGTCCCTCCCTCCCTTTTTCCCTTTCTTCCACCTGTTTCATTTTTCACTTATTCAACAAATATTCATTATGTGACTGCATTGGGTCAGACCCTTTTCTAGGCCTGGGGTATATATCAGTGCCTAAAACATCTGTCTCTTGTGGATCTTGCACGTCTAGCAGGGGAGACAGTGGATAAACAAGTACACCAGTGAGTGAGCAAGATGCTTTCAGAAAGTAGGAGCACTGAGGAGACAGAGTGATGGGATGCATGTGTCTGCAGGGGTCATGGCATTGACAGGGTGGTTAGGGAAAGAGGGCCCCTCGAAGGAGATTGAATCCGAGCTCCTCCTGAGTGACAGTGAGCCATTGTGGTCAAGGTTTGGAGGAAGAGCCAGGCAGGAGGCACTGCAGGGTGAGACGCGCTTAGAGCAGGATGCAGGCTGGTGTGCTCATTGCTGAGCGCAAGGGTGACGTAGCTGGGGGCCACAACTCGCTGGCCCTTGGAGGCCACAGAAGGAGCTGGGATTTTATGCTGAGTGCCATGGGAAGTCACTGGAGTGTTGCAGGGTGTGTGCTGTGGTCTGATTTATTCTCTTCAGAGGTCTCTGCTGCTGTGTGGAGTGTAGTTTGAAGGGGGAGCACGCGAAGACTGCAGTTGCCCAGGCAAAGGGGTGCTGCTTGCACCAGGGTGGTGACAGTAGAGCCGGGAAGAAGTAGGGGACAGGAGGACTGTTTTGAGGGCAAGTTTACATGTAATTTTGGTAGATGTTGCCTGCAGCACTCCCTCCAGAGAGAAGCTGCCATGACACTGGCAGTGCTAGGTTCTGCGGGGCTTTACTAGTCTGAAAGTTTGGTACGTGTTGGGTGGTCAGAAGAATAATGGCCCCCCAGAGAGGTCCTCACCCCTGTCCTGGGGGCTGGTGAAGATGTTACCTTCAGAGCAAAAGGGACTTTGCAGATGTGATTCTAATTCATGGGTCTGCAAGCAGGGTGGACCCCAGATTCCAGGTGGGCCCATTCTAATGCCCTAATCCTTGGAAGTGGAGAACTTTTCCTGGCTGCACCAGAGATGCCACGACAGAAGATGCCAGGAGGTTTCAAAGTCAGGAGAAGACTTGACCACTGTGGCTGGCTTTGAAGATGGAGGAAGGGGGTGCCAAGGCAAAGATTTCAGGAGTTCTCTAGAATCTTGGAACTTAGCTGACAGCCAGTGTAGAAATAGGACTTCAGTCCTACAACCACAGGGAACCGAATTCTTCCAGCATTCTGACTCAGTAGGGTTAAGGATCCTCCCCTGGTGCCCACAGAAACAAACACAGACCCGTTAACACCTTGATTTCAGCCTGGAGAGACCTCGGTCAGACTATGGGCCCAGAAAACTGCAAGAATAATGCATTTGCATTGGTTTAGATGGACAGGGAGGCCTGGCGTGCTGCGATTCACGGCGTCAAAGAGTCGGACACGACTGACCAACTGAACTGAACTGAAAGCTGCTATATCTGTGGCGGTTTGTCACACAGCAATAGAAAACAAATATAGTTGATATAGTTGATATTTCCCCTTTCCTATGTTAGACTGAACATTTTTCCATATGTTACAAGATCATTTGTATTTTTTCTGTGAGCCATCTGTATGTGTCCTTTGTCCATTTCTTTATTGAATTTCTTATCTGAGAGTTCCTCGTTTATTATGGAATTGGCACTTTGTGATATGAGTTGCAATCCCTGCCCGACCTCCTCCCCGCCCCGCCACACACACTATTTGGTATTTTAAGCCAGGAGACTGAGACAGCTGGGGGCAGACTGCAGAGGCCAGGAGCCCAAGGATTGGCCCTGGTCACTGTGCTCTGTAGACGAGTGGAGGAGCCTGTGGCTCATCTGGTTCCCCATCAGCAGACCAGAGCCAAATAGAAATGTCCCCATGGTGGAGCAGATGCACGTGACATGTTCTTCACACTCTTCCAACTTCTCTTAATGCCCTCATTCAGTGTAACCATGGGCAGAGCTCAAGTTAAGCTAAGGGTTCCAGAGATTGAACCATTTTACATTCTTGTCTGGAGCTGTGGTCTACAGATTCCAATATTACTGTCTGGTGTATAATAAGTCAGCACAGCCATGACTGCAGAGTGGGATACACTTGTCTAGTCAGATAATCCAGGCTGCTGGAGACTAATCTTATCCTTACCAATGTTACATGAAATTAGACTGTGTGTTACCCATCAGTTCAGTTCATTTGCTCAGTCGTGTCCGACTCCTTGCAACCCCATGAATCGCAACACGCCAGGCCTCCCTGTCCATCACCAACTCCCAGAGTGCACTCAGACTCACGTCCATCGAGTCACTGATGCCATTCAGCCATCTCATCCTCTGTCGTCCCCTTCTCTTCCTGCCCCTAATCCCTCCCAGCATCAGAGTCTTTTCCAATGAGTCAACTCTTCGCATGAGGTGGCCAAAGTACTGGCGTTTCAGCTTCAGCATCATTCCTTCCAAAGAAATCCCAGGGCTGATCTCCTTCAGAATGGACTGGTTGGATCTCCTTGCAGTCCAAGGGACTCTGAAGAGTCTTCTCCAACACCACAGTTCAAAAGCATCAATTCTTCGGCGCTCAGCCTTCTTTACAGTCCAACTCTCAAATCCATACATAACCACTGGAAAAACCATAGCCTTGACTAGACGGACCTTTGTTGGCAAAGTAATGCCTCTGCTTTTGAATATGCTATCTAGGTTGGTCATAACTTTCCTTCCAAGGAGTAAGCGTCTTTTAATTTCATGGCTGCAGTCACCATCTGCAGTGATTTTGGAGCCCAGAAAAATAAAGTCTGACACTATTTCACTGTTTGCCCATCCGTTTCCCATGAAGTGATGGGACCAGATGCCATGATCGTCAGTTTTCTGAATGTTGAGCTTTAAGCCAACTTTTTCACTCTCCACTTTCACTTTGATCAAGAGGCTCTTTTTAGTTCCTCTTCACTTTCTGCCATAAGGATGGTGTCATCTGCATATCTGAGGTTATTGATATTTCTCCTGGCAGTCTTGATTCCAGCTTGTGTTTCTTCCAGTCCAGCGTTTCTCATGATGTACTCTGCATATAAGTTAAATAAGCAGGGTGACAATATACAGCCTTGACATACTCCTTTTCCTATTTGGAACCAGTCTGTTGTTCCATGTCCAGTTCTGACTGTTGCTTCCTGAGCCATAGACTCTTTCAAAATGATTTTACTGCTTCTTTGGTTGATACATGTTCGGGTTGTGCTTCCCCCAGGGTGAGGGCTAATTGTTATTTACCAATTTCCAGAGTAGTGTCAGATTAGTTAACAGATTAACCAGTCTATTAGTGCCAGATGTCCCTCTAAGAGAGTGGTATGTGGTAGTAGAGGCTTGATCAAAGGTCTTCAAGATGAAGATACGTGGAAACAGAGTTTTGCTTTTACCTGGATAACTATATTGATACCTGGGGAGGAAACTCTATGTTGTTGAAAGAACATAAGATCTTGGGTCCAAAAACTTGCCTGTTATGCAATTTTTTTGATTTTGAGCAGTTCATTTATTTCTCTGAGTAGTCTGTTTTCTCATTTGTGAAATAGATAAAATATTAATAATAATGCCTCCCAGTTTATCTCACAGAATCAGTGTGGTGCTCAACTAAGATTTTAATGTAAAACTTTGTAAACCACAACAAAGTACAGAAATTCAGGCCATCAAACTCAAGTTTCAGATACTACAACGAGGAGCAGAGGAATGAGGCCGGATATGACCCACCCTATTAGCCATAAACTGTTTGTGTGTGTGTGTGTGTTTCTTCAAAAACCTAGCTCCATGAGCTGACATGTGAACTGTGGCTCTAAGTGAGGCGTATGTAACCCCTCACGGTTCCTCCAGCCCAGCCTGTACACCAGCAACTAGGAGTCTCTGAGACGCATCCATCTTAATGCTCACACAGTGAAGTATGAGTAAGCGTTCCCCTTCTTTTCTTGGCTTTGCTTTTTTCTTTCTGTTTCCTTAGTTGTACTGACACATGTCTTTAGTGTTAGCCATCTCTCACCCGTTTTAAAGGGAGTAGGGAGTGTTGGAGAACCACACCGATATCCAGGACTTGAGTAGAAGGAAGTTACCATCAGCAAAACAGGTAGAGCACCTCCTCTATCTTGCCGCCCCTCTCAGTTTGGACAGAAGTAACACGATTCAGACCTGGGACCCTGCCTGTCGAATGAAGAAAGCAGGCACGTTGGTACAGACCTGGCCGGGGAGGGAAGAGGAGTCCCAAGGACATGATTCCAACACCTTCATTTCTAACGCAGTGGATGAGGAAGGAATGCACAAGTGGGAGCGACATGTACTGTGCATAATTTCTCATTAGCAAGTTTGAGTGTGTCTGCAGCCGTCCCAGGGCACCCCACCCTGTCGCTGCCGCCTTGTGGAGCCCCGACATCCGCTGGATGAGGGTGGTAGTCACCTCCCTATCGCACTCTCCCATGTTTTTATCTGAGAGATGGTATTAGGAGTTACAGGGGAAAAGGAAGAAGAAGCACATCAAAGAGTTTTCTGGTGGCTTTTGAATAAGGGGCCTTATTGGCTCAGGGCTGTTAGCTTTGGGTGTGCTGTTTTCATCATGAAGCACCTGGGGTTTGTTTTTTTCTAAAAGATGTAGATAAACTAGAGAGAATCCAAGGGAAAGGCAACAAAAATGATGTATGGCTTGGAGAGAAGGAGAATAACAGTCTATAAATATTTGAAAGGTAATATAAAAGAGGGAGAGAGATTATTTACAGCAACGGAGAGGAGTTTGACAGGCAGCAAAAGCTTGCATCTAAGAGCAGGGGAGAATTGGGTTGGACTGAAGAAACAGAGCATAGAAAGGGTGATTATGCAAAGAAATGTAATTCTCACATTAGTTTGTGTTGCCAGGAGCTGGCATGGCAGGAATAAGGGGTGTTTCTCAAACTGAGGATCCATGCACGACTGTGAATAATGTTTTCTGATTCCTGAGTATAAAGGGAGAGAACGGGCAATGCTTTATCCTTTGCCGCCTGGGTGTGTAATCTGTTGAATTCCCAACTCTTTGGCATCATGTTTTCAAAGGAGATAATAATGATTACAGTACTATGAGCCCTCATTTACTGTCTGCCTCATGCCAGGTATGGTCTTACCTGCTTTGTTATTTATATTCTCATTTAATCTCTACAACAACTTTGTAAAATAGGAACTATTTTTTCTACTTATAAAGAAACAGATTTAGTACCATGCTTAAGATCACACATATTTTAAGTAGTGGAGTTGGGATTCCAGCAGCCCATGCTCATGGCCTGTACTGAGCTCCCTTACTCTGGTCATGATAGTAATTTGGGATCCACTAGGTAGCCAGGTTACTAAGCTAGGTAAGCAGTTTATATCCAGGTACAGTGGTAAGCAAAATAGTTGATGTCCAGAGCTTCTCTCTCTCCTTTTTTTTTTTTTTTTTTGCTTGAGATTTATTTTCTCAGTAAGTGCTACATTATTAATATACTACATTTTCTCATTTTGTATTTTGAGTCATACCATAGGCTTTAACCAGCCTCAAAGTTATATGGTGATGTGTAGAATCTTTGGTAAGAAATAAAATTTGATAAATCAGGCATTACCCCTGATCTTAAATGCAAGTTGTAGTGGTCATTTGTTGTTAGCACTGTGTACTTTCTTGGCTTTCTGACTCTGATATTATGTAGCATCCAGTGTATTTGCTAAACAAAAATACCCCAAATTAACTACTCAGACTCAGAGTGAAGAGCTAGTTTTTCCCATCAGTGCAAGAAGACACTAGACCTGGACTCAAGACCTGACTTTACTCAGGACTCCGTGTTCCTCCGTGCATAGGGCACCTTTCTAAGCTACAGGCAGCTCTTTCCAGGTGGCAGCCTCATCGAGTTTTTATTGGTAGCCACTGAAAATGTATGTAAATAACAGATTATTCCACCAGTGAGACGTTATAGTTAAAAGTTAACATCATTCGCATTAGCAGCTCTTTTCTTGACTCTGCTGTTCTTGGTTAAAATCTAGGATAATTAATAAGCGTTGAGACTTTGGGAGAAGTTGACCTTATTCAAAGGGGGCAGATCAGATTTTCTGGCAGGTGATAAAGTGTCAAGTGAGTTTCAGAGATAGGCTTTCTGCTAATTCCACAGCAGTTCCTCTCCATTTGGCCCGTGGGGCCATGGAATGCAGACCACACAGAGGCTCCTAGCCACAGATGGATGGTATGGAGTCCAGAATACGGCTCAAGCCACCGCATCCTTCACCTTGCCAGTCCTAGTCATGGTTCTGCACAGAAAGAAACAACCCTCCGGAGTTGTGTGCCTTTTGAAAATAAAGAGCTCTTTGCTTGCTGTACCCATGCTGTTCTCTCTGGAGTGCCTCTAGTGAATTTCTGTCTGGAGCCATCCCTAGATGACTTTCACTGTAAACTGTAATGATTTTACCCTGGTCATATTTCTCCCAAGGTCTCCTATCTCGGTTACTTGTAAAGCTACTCCTCCCCTCTCTTGTTCTCTTTGATCTTTTATAATTGGCTTAAAGCTCTCCATATTTAATCTGCAGTGACTTTGTTTCTCCTCCCTATTTTGGTGTTTTCAGTCCCTGCAAATTTAATAATCTGCTGCTTATTATTTTCTTAGTTTTTCTTAGGGTGTCGTATTCCTGTTGTACTATTTGTCTTTCCCCCTTGTCTACGTATTTTTTTAATTTTCGTTATTAATGCATGTCTGCAGTCTGTATTTTGACTTGCAATAAAGTCCTGCACATTCTGAGTAGTTGTTGGGCTTCCTCGTTTCAGACTCACCTGAACCTAAGGTGAGTTACCTGCATATGGTAATGTTATGACAAAATGACCTTTCCTACTTTAGAATTAAACCATTAAGCACCCAGTTGGTATAGAAGGAAGGAATGAATGAATGCAACTTTTGAGTTTTTGAGAGCTTTCCCTCACAAGTTGGCCTCCTGGTACAAATGACTGTGACTGCTCAACTTGTGTAGAAGAGCAGCTCTGTCACCTCCTCTGTGGTTGACTTTCTGGTGAGTCCTTTCCGTGACAGCATCCGCAGTGGTCTTTTCAGTAAGTTCAGCTCTTTAGCTCTGAAATTCTTTCAGTCCCAGCCCTTTAGTTTCTGCTCAGGTCAACTTTACTGCCACTTCGGGGCTGGGTCTAGTCCAGGGACAGAAAAGCCTCAGGGGAGTCTCCAGGCTCTGCCTATGTTGGTGTCTCCTTTCTGGGCGTGGGGAGTGGGAGCAGACAATTTCATCTCAAAACTGGTGTGTTCATAGAAGTGGATGCTTTTTGTTGGCTGGGTTCAGATAATTGCTCTTGCTTTATTGTTGAGTAGAAGACATCTTTATTCTCTGACTTGTCAATCCGGTATTGTTTTTGTGATGGAACAAACCTTGAGAAGCACGAGTGAGGCTGGCAGTTGACGCAGCCTCCAATGATACCCGGTGCTGCCCACAGAGTTGGCTGGCTGCTTTGCTGCAGATACGGGCCCCCTGTTTTAGAGTTTATGTAGTCCTCCTACCATGCCATGGGCTGTACCCACGCAGAGAGTTCCTGCTTCTGTGTTTATTTGGAGAATTGCCACATGGTTTTGATACTGGTGACCTTTCTGTGCAATGCAGTTTCTGAGAGCATGTTAGATTTCCAGAGACCCAGATGGACAAAATCTGCACAACACAGGTCCTGGATCTGGAAGATGAAAATGTACATGATGCCAGGGTGACTGTAGTTGTAAGGAGTTGGTCACTGATACAGCTGGTTCACTCATGCTCTTGGTCGTCATATAACCTTGTGGTTGACAGGCCCAGATTGGCTATTAGTAATCATTTATTTCAGCTGAGATTTGATTTTCTTTGCAGTTAGGAAGTTGATTGATACGTAGACGTACACATATGTATGTAGACACACACTTGTATGTATACATATGTATGACACATGTGTGTATATATCCCAAGTTTTCAGAGCCCCCATGGCCCTTCAGCTGTTGCTTCTGCCAGTCTCAAAAGCTGTAGGTTTCTGGCTCTCACCCCTCAGAAAGGAAAGGCATTGTCTCAGTTGAAGCCTCGCTTGGAAGACCTGGTTGGCAGAGTTTTCTCTGACTACACAGAGGCTGGGGATTCGGGTGGCCCCTACATGGGGAGACAGGAACCATCACAAGTGTGACACTTTTTGCTGTGCCTTCTTATCCCTGTGGTCAGTGACATGTTTGGTGGAGCAGTTACCTGTGAAGAGACAGCAGAGCTTGGGGGCAGTCACTTTACTTGGTATGTAGTGGCTTGTGTACATGGTTTAAGATCAGCTCCACACAGTTGGCAGCAGCTGGCCACAAGGCCACAGCAGTAGACTGACCATTTAGTCTCCCTGACCTCTGTCTATGGAGTCTGTCTTGACTTTGGTGGTTGATGCACCTTCAGGCCAGCATGTGGATAGTTAGTGGTCATGTGTATTTTTCTTCAAGAAATGGTCATTAGCAACAGATGTCTTAGCTGAAGGTATTCATATATAAGTGGCTTCCTTTTCCCTCAGTGACACAGCCTCGTGGTGAATTATGAGGTGTAAGATGGGGTCCTGCTGTAAACCGCATGCACATCCTTAGACTTGCCACTTGAGCTTCTCTGGGTATCGAAACGAAGGATAACGTTTCCTTCCTATACCTTCCCTGTTGTCAGATTTGCTGCAAACTGTTAGGTTTAATTCTCTGTGGTTCCCTTACCTGGCTTTTGTAAAGCTCATGGTTGAAAGGTTGGGCAAATGTTTATTTTTAGAGTCCCTTCCTTTTTATTTCAGAGGAGTTTTATTCAAAAGGAAGGGAAGACAGAATGAAAATCAGAACGGCAAACGTGAAGGGTTGTATCCATCATGGAGCTTCTGTGGAGGGTCTTGGTGCAGTTGTAGTTAGTGACCATACAGAGATGGGGTGGCTCCTTCCTAGCTTTTCGTGCGTGAAAATTATAATAGCTTAGAGTACGTCTCACGCCCTCATACCTGAGTGATGCAGCAGAAAAGACACAGAAATGCCAGGGGTGGCTGGGTATTTCGGCATCTGCGTGTACAGCCAGTAGTCCCCCACCCCTCTCCTCTTTCCCAGCTAACGTTGAAAAGTGAGGTAAATATAAGGTGACATTTTGGGCTGTGTCAGCAAATGTCAGTTCTAGAATTAATACTTTAAATGCACCTGGAATCCCCAAATCCCATCGTAATCACTGATTTGGACATAGTTCCTCCTCCTCCTCAAAAAACGCTAGAAGTGGGAACACACGTATTGAATTAAAATTTTTAGGTTTCACCCTCTCTCTCTCTCCCCTCCACTATCTCCACCTTCTCCCAGTAGTCTTTAAAAAGCATGATACAATTAAGCAGCCAAATCCAAAAGAAGGGAGGATAAAGGACTCTAGATAATTCCCAGTTTGGTTATCAGCCCCCACATAATGAAGAGTTGATTGTGCTTTATTTTCTTGTTATTTGAGGGGAGGGAAGACTCCATGAAAGTGGGAAAGGGACATCTGGAGGGGATCTGAATGTTCGTGATTTGAGATGAGTTTGCCTGTAAAAGGGTCTTGAGTCGGCTTTGGAATATACCATTCAGTGTATGGAGGGTCAGTAAAGATTCTTCACAGATTTGGTAAGAGGGAGCAGTTAACTATACCCGCGTGCAGTCCTGGAGGTTGTAGACCATGCCAGGAGAAATAATTATGCATGGTAATGGGCAATTACAGATAATGGCCTTCTGGGGGTGGCAGAGAATACACAGCCCCACAGCCTTGCCTGGAATGAACATTGAATAGCACATTAACTTTATAGCGAGCTAAAAGTTCAGCCTGGAACGGCAGCAGTCCCCTCAAATAAATAAAATCCCCATCTTATTAAAGGGAAGGACCGTAGTTACTAAGCTTCTCAAAAGCAGAATTCGATACACGAGGAGGTGGGGACTGGCAGAAGGGAAGGCAGGTCAGCAGTTCTCCACCTGCTGGTTTTGTCTCATTCAGTAGAGGTGCTGCCCACTCGTGGCAGGTACACAAGTGGAGGGGTTTGCTTTCCAGGTGCCAGGTTTGTGTCTGACATTTGATATAGCCCTGTCATGACTGCCTTGTGGGAGAAACAGGCTGTTCCGCGTTTCCTGATTATGACTTAGGGGAGTGATACCACAGCGACTGCACTCAAGGCTACTGTCTGACCTCAGAGAGGCCCGGGAGCCCAGGACTCTGCTCCTGTCCAAGTTCATTTGCGCTCAGGAAGCCCCACTGGGTGCAGCCCAGCCCTCCTGGGGTCCCTGAAGATGAACGTTGAGAGCAAGGGTGCTTTTCTCGGGCAGACTACGTGGTGGCTGTCTTGCTTGGTGGCCGAGAGAGGCTCTCAGTGTGTTGTGATTGTGGTGACAACAGCAGCTAACATTTATCAAGCACCGAGCCTTCCTCTGCACTCTTGTGCTGTAAATAGCAGTGTTCACCCATGTTATGTGTTTTGTGTAGACTTAAGTAACTGATCCAAGGTCTCAGGCTATGGATTCCAGATCTGATCAAGAGTTGGACCTGAGAGCCTGGGTCAGTGCTCTCGGTCCAAAGCTCTGCTATCCACTGCCCCACGTGGTGGTGAATGGCTGTGTCACTCAAAGAAATATCCCCAGTTAAGGTGTGAGGTGAGGTGCGACCAGTTGGGCCTTTCCTGCTGGCTGACTGCTAACTAAGCAGCTCTGGAGATGCTGATTCCATTTGCTCTGAAATCCATCCTCCTGTGATATGGAGGTTCTCAAAATTCTTGGACTCGAACAAATTCTCAAGGACGTTCAAAGAGGTTTTGTTTATGAGCTTTTGTTTATGTGGATTATATCTATTGATATTTATTGAATTAGAAACTAAAACTGAAAAACCAAGAATACATTGGTTAAATCTTTTAAAATTAACATAAGCAACATTTTAATGAAAAATAACTATTTTCCAAAGCATATTAGTGAGAGAGGGTGGTCTTGTTCACATTTTTACAAATAACTTTTATATGTCTGGCTTATTAATAGAACACAGCTGGATTGCCATATGTATTTAGTTCAATCTGTTGTTTTGATTGAAATACATTAGGACAGTTCAGCTTCACGTAGATAAATAGTTGGAAAAGGGAGAAAAATGTTTGAATAACCTTTTGAGATCACTGTGACTATTCTTTGATACTAGACCAAAACTTGACAAGTGATAATTTCTTACAGATTAGTTGCAGTGTAGATCTGAAGCCATGCTAATGAGTTTTCTGTACTCAGTTAAATAAAAATCCATCTTACACTGTAAATGGATATGTCACCCATGCATTATTTTGTAGTGTCATGCATTGGTCATTTGGAAAATATTAGTTCACTGAATTATACAGATCTCCCAAATGTTGACATTTTTATTCCAAAGTATCAGAAAATCCCACTCATTAAATATTACTGTTGATTTTTGTCAAAAGAGCCTTCAAGTTTGGGAAGCTGTCAGTGGAAAATGTTGGATGTAAGTTTTCCAAAGTTCAGAGTTTTACTTGAAAACTCAACATTTTGGCAATAAATACTGCCAGTTGTTTTCTTGAAGTGATAGGCTCACTTTTTTTCATTTTAAAGAAAATGGCTGCAAATACCCAAGTCTCAGTAACCGTAGTTTGTCATCAGTCATTCTTCCAAGTAAATGATGTTTCATTAAAAAAAAAAAAAAAAGCAGTGAGCATGGCCCTTCTTTCAAACATCTGCACAAGACCCTTTTCCAAGGACAGCATCATTGCAAAACAGGAGAAATGCTGTATGAGTCCTTCCCACATGGTCACACTACATGAAGAAGATGCCCTCAAAGATAGAGATTTAATCAATTTTTCCCTGCTTCATCAAGGGCATCTTAAGGAAAAATTGACATAATAATTTAAAAGTACTTTATTTCATAGCAGTGAGGAGTACAGTGACTCTCGGTACAGCTTGGTGGGACTGCCTTGAATACTGCTAAGAAACCAGGGTTTTCTCCACCATTGCTTCTGCATCATCAGTGCAGCTGTCAACACAGTGAAAAAGACCAATAACAGCTTTACGTTATTGTGGAAATACTTTTGACTTCATGGATCCTTGAAAAGAAGCCGTGGGCCGGGGATCTCAACTGTGTTTTTGGAGCTGCCACTGTAGGTGTGAGGATGGGAACCCTTGGCACTAAAACACCCACCCCTGATGGGTTTGAGGCAGTTATTGCCTGCTGGTGCTGCCATCACCTTGGGGCTCTGATGCCTGGGTCCCCAGCCAAGGGTTGTGGCCTGGTCCCGAGGGTTTTACCCTTCCACCTGTCCTGTACAGCCCCAGGTAAGAGGTGCTGACTTGGAAGCAGATTCCATTCCTGGGCTCAGTTCTTCTTAGCAGTTGGTTAAGGTGCTGTTCCTGATGGCTTGAAACATTCTATAAGACAAGTACCTGACTGAAAACCAGGGATGATAAATTGACCTGGGTAAAATCTGGGGTTGCCTGAAAGCCATGTGACACGATACCAGACATAATCTGGCTTTGTGTTTCTTCATATTTATTTAAGGGTCCAGTCTTTCCCTTCAGATTGCCGCCGGGGACCTGCAGGAGCAAAGTTGTTTTCCTTGAAGTGATGTGTTTGTCTTATATACATATACAGTCTTATTTTTAAAGAAAAGTTGTAAGAGCAGAGTCTAAATCCGAAATCTGGAAGAGACTGGCCTTGAGCAAACTGAAAAACTGATACCCCTCTGTTTAGCACCTTTCCTACTGAGAAGAAGACCCTGATATGTAAACTGTTGGAATACAGTTCAGAGCAGACCTTTTCTGTGGAGACCTAAATATGTGGACACGGTCAGTCAAAAACGCTCCTGATTTAAAATTTTCTCAGTGTGAGAAATATTAAAAAGACTGGAGAAAAAGATTCCCTGTAAGATAGCTCTGAGAATAGAGACCTGGGTGGAGAGGAAACTCACTGGGCACCTTCCCTCTTCTTCCGTCCTCCACTCCCGCACGAGCTCCGCCGCCACCTCCAGTATGCCAGTCAGTGCGGACAGAGCCTCAGACTGTCGGGCCCACAGAGAGACCACCTGTTTCTTGGCCATGACATAGGCTTTCATGGCCACGAGACATGGCGTTTCCTCCATATCTGACTCCCCTGTAGGGTGAACCGCCTCCCAGGGCGTCCAGGGGATCCTGCCGCACCCCACAGAGGGGCGGAGGCAGGGACTGGAGCAGAAACCGTGACTGGGAGAACTGGCAGGTGCCGGTGAGTGAGGTGGGGGCTGCCGCTGCGCCAGTAGCTGCTCCTGAGGACCGCAGAGCCAGGCCTGCAATTGACGTGTCCGTCAAATCCAGTTAGTACTTTTCCTGGGAGGAGAGTCCGAACTCCGTTAAGTGTTCAGTTACAGAACTCTGTGCTGTTCCGGCAGCACCCTCCTTCTCATCCTGATGGGACCCTGTGCCCCTCCTCCTCTGCTCTCCAGATTGCTCTGACATCCCATATACTTTTGGGGCCATGTCCCCTTTCTTCACTTGGAATTGCTTGCTTTCACCTTCACTCTCTCCTCCTTTGTTTAAAAATGTCTTCTACTATGGAAACCTCTGATCTCTGAAATTCTGCCTTGCACGCTTCTCCACACAGAGAGGAAACTCCTAGAGGACAGGGTTCGCTTTTGCTTAGATTCTGGGCCTCCCTGCCCAGCACTTTGAGAGCTCCTGCACTCAGGGGATGTCCTTGTCACTCACAGAGCTTCCCAGTGGCCCCAGTGGCCTCGGCGTGTTTCAAATGTGGCAGCTCTCCTGGAAGCAGAATCCACCCCCCTTTGTATTCTCTCTCTCCCCACTCTCCTTCTTGGTTCCTTTGATCTGGTCTTGACCAACAGTACCCTCCCCATTTTCCACCCCCCGAAGATCCCTTTGCACCTTTGCATCCCACATTGACATTGATATTTCACAGGTCTTTGAACCAAGCCTGCTCCTGGCTTCAAAGACCAACTTCAGGTTCGCTTTTATTATGCAACGCCTTCACCCTACAAAAAAAAGTGACCTTGACAGATTTCTCCAGGACCAAATGACCAAAAAAAAAAAAAAACATTCCTTGGGAGAGAAGTGGGCTGTAGCATCTTCCCTGTCTTGTGGACAAGAGTACCGTTAGTGATCCGGCATCAGCAGAACTTGTGCTTTGAAGGCTGGATTTCATCTCGCCCTCCTGGCCACACAGTTGTGCTTTCCCAGAGCCTTGGTCAGTCTCTGCTGTGTGTATGTGTGTGTGTCTTGGAACCTCCCCTTATGACAGGGCTCTGCAGCATCAAAGACTAGATCCTTTGTCTCTCAAAGCACTGGGCAGGTTGCCACACACACACAGGTGCTCAGTAAATTTACTGCTCTGAATATGAGTAGCAGGGGAAGGTGGCAGGTATGGTGATTCCTCTTGTCCACCGTCACGGTCACCACTTAATGGTGTGAACAATAGGCCCGCTGCTGTCTCAGTCATTAGGCTTCTGCACCAGCTCTGCTTTAGCTCAGAAAACCCACCCATTCCCTTGACTGGGTTGTGAGCTTTCCTTCTTGGAGCTGGATGAGTGCTCAGAGGGCCCAGGCCTTCCCTTGTGGCTCAGCTGGTAAAGAATCTGCCTGCAATGCTGAAGACCAGGGTTCGATCCCTGCGTTGGAAAGATCCCCTGGAGAAAGGAAAGGCTACCCACTCCAGTACTCTGGCCTGGAGAATTCCATGGACTGTATAGTCCAAGGGGTTGCAAAGAGTCTGACATGACTGAGTGACTTTCACTTCAGAGGGCCCAGGCATCAGCTCACTGACTTTTCTTCCGTGTGTAGCAATGTCAGGAGCTGATTAGTTTGGACATTGGGTTGCCTTGTGGAAAAGACTGCTAAAAACAGGGAGCTGAGGACCCAGGTGGCTCAGTGGTGTACCTATCAGTACAGGAGATACAGGAGACACAGGTTTGATCCCTGGTTGGGAAGATCCCCTGGAGGAGGAAATGGCTACCCACTCCAGTATTCCTGCCTAGAAAATCTCATGGACAGAGGAGCCTGGAGGGCTACAGTTAATGGGGCCGCAGAGAGTTGGAGCTGAGTGAGCAGGAGGAAGCCTCATTGTTCCACGTTGTTCCAGCAAGTGGCACCCCGCTGTCTCCTCCAGATTCTGTGACATGTCATCAAACAAGTTTGTCTTTTCTTAAGATCTAATGTTCCTTTAAAAAAAAAAAAAAAAGAGCAACAGCTTGTACTACTGCTGCACCTTCCTACCATTCAGCACATGATAGTGGCTGGCAGGTAATTTGACCTCAGACTTAGCAGTGCACAATTCTGCCTGGCTGGTACCTCTTAAAACCAGACACTCAGTAGGACAAGCACCGCACAAGGGATGGGATTGCAAAGAAAAATAAAACCCAGTATACATAAATCCACCGCTTACGTGAGATGGCTGTGAATCATAAATTTTAGTTTCCTATGTGATCTTTCATATAGAAAATGGTGGGGTTTGGTTTTGTCATTGAAAAGGGAGTATGGCTCCAGATTTGAACATAAAGGACTCAAAGTGCAACAACTCTGAGAATCTTGACACTAGCCAAGAGTGGGAGAAAAAGCCTTCACACACCTTAAAATGAATTACTGGTTAAGTACCATTAATATGCCATGGGCCCGGAGGCCAGCATATAACACTGCAGGATCGATAAGGGTGTTTATCATGTGTGGGTATTGATCTTTCAGGAAGGAGTGAATCATATTTCACGCTGCATATGTTAGTGCAAAAAAAAAAAAGTAGCAGTGGGAATGGGAAGCCTTATCAAAGATCTGGATGTGTGGATGGTAGATAAACATACAGCGCTGTAATCGGAGCCCTGCAGTGAGAAGACATCAGCTATGTAGGCAGCGTGTCTGCAGTGTCTGTTAGCCAATTGCTGCTGGTCATTTTTCCAGAAGACATGCTTCACCAGGCCTGCTTGCTTTCCTAGCTGTAGAACCCACACCTCCTGATCTTTCTTCCTTATAGTATACATTAGGACGCTCCCAGTCATAAGTAACAACACTTAAGACAACTGGCTTCATGCTTCTGTTTGCATCTTGGCAGAGGACATAGGGGTTGATAATTCCTGTAAAGCACCTGCTTAAGGAAACGACCCCATTTTCTTGGAACAAGGCCGTGGTGTTCTCTATTATTATGAATATAGTTGGTAAGTCACCTTGGCCAGTTGGTATTCTGGAATCATCTTGGCCAGTTGGCATTCTGGAATAACAAAGAGGGAGATGCAGCGTAAGAGTTTCCGGCGGCCTCAGACGTTTCCGTCTCAGTACACTGCTCTGGTCTTCTCAAGTCAGTCACGGTGGCCGTGCAGTTTCCAGTCCCTGTCACAGCATGGGTGTGACGGGGCGAAGTCACAGCCACGGTCAGGGGGCCTGGTACAGAGCCGTGCGTTCAGCTCGCGGGTACGCGCCAACTGTCAGTATCTACTGCTTTGTTTCTTTCTTTCTGAGATTTAGAAAATAGGAGTAGCCTGTTAGGAGTTTGTACAAGGAACACCACTCTTTGAATATATGTACACATACGTGTGTATACATATGTACCATTTCAAATTTTGTATGCTTCGTTTATACATTTTGTGGCTTATGAATTGGAAATATTTCGTGTTTATCATCAATTACTAGTGACACTTAGCCTGACTCACTAGCGTGACTTTGAAGACACCTCAGTGGTGAAGGACTGTCTCTGGTAACTCTTGGGAGAACTCTGCTGTAACCCAGGTTGGAGAGAAGGCATTTGCTGTTTGTATCCTTACCTTGGGTGAGGGCTGCACGTCCCTTCTTGGGCTGCAGTGAGTAAAGCGTGACCACTCAGCAGTGGAGCAAGGATCTGAAAGGGGGTCTGGGGGCATCTCTGGTCCCTGGGTGACAGGTTGTTAGTAGTGTGACAGGGTTGTTTGAAGGGAGTTCCCACAACAGCAGACGTTCCAGTGTTCTTCATGTGGTTCCCTTTTCCTGTTACTGCAGCTTCCCTGTGCAGCAGTTTAGTTACCTCTTCAGGTCTGGAGTGTTTAAAGAGTCCTACCTGTTTTGGTCTATAGACCATGTACACGGACATACACAGAAGAGACTGTTGTAGCCTACTCTGTTCTTTTACCTCCTTGTTTTGAATTCATCTTTTGTGCTTGGACCAGATTAACTTTACTAAAACATTTTTGTTATTCTGTTGCTCTAAAAGGGCTTCCCTTGTGGCTCTGATGGTAAAGTATCCACCTGCAGTGCTGGAGACCTGGGTTCTCATCCCTGTATTAGGACGATCCCCTGGAGGGAGGGCATGGCAACCCACTCCTTGCAGGCAACCCATGCAAGTATTCTTGCATGGAGAATTTCATAGACATGGGAGCCTGGCGGCCTACAGCCCATGGGGTTGCAGAGAATCGGACATGACTGAGTGCCTAAGCACAGCTTGCTCTGAAAACTCATTGACTCCCTGGAACTTGAGGGGCAATCAGAAGCCCTTGTCTGGATTCACAGACAAGGCCTTCCACAGTTTGTCCCTAAGTAACTTTCCAGCCTCAGCATCTCTTGTCCCCTGACATGAACGCTGCGCTCCAGCTAGGCTTATCTGGTCAGTGTCCCTGGAAAAGGACATGTCTTGTCCTTTTCCCCTTCCATGACCATGTTGACACTGTTCTCTCTTGATTTCCTCCCTCACCCCACCGTCTCTGAATTACCTCCATCTTTGCTGATGGTGACGTCTGCCTATACTGTCATCATAGCCATTGGATTATCGGTTTGTAGGATTCTTGGTCTAACACATAACTTTCCCAAATAGATAACTCACTCTTAAGAAGAAATGAAACATTTTGAATGTTTCTTTGTGCCTTTTGCAATACCTGGACATGGTTGTTCTGTGATGACTAATGAAAAAAATCAAATATAAGTACTAGAATACACCTTAAGGTCAAGAATAAATGATTTCTGCACTGCCCACTCCTCTTGATAATCCAGAAGCCTGATGAGGAGTAGTATAGTTTGTCAAAGCCCCGGTGTGGGCCATGAAAGTTAGAACCGTCTGGCAGCAGTATACACAGAGCAGCTACAGCTTGTGATCCAAGCTCTGCAGCGGTTTCTGTAGCAGCCCAGTTTCTCTCTTCAGTGGAAGTAATGTGTGTGCTCTCGTTTGATAGCCAGTCAGCACTGTCACAATAATGCAGTCGGGAGTCACTCTTTTTTTAGGGAAATTGGTGGGGCAGTTGCAGCTTCCCAGGTGGCTCAGTGGTAAAGAATCCACCTGTCCAGCAGGACACTTGGGTTCAGTCTCTGGGTTGGGAAGATGCCCTGGGGGAGGGCATGGCAACCCACTCCAGTATTCTTGCCTGGAGAATCCTATGGACAAAGGAACATGGCGGGCTGCAGTCCACGGTGCGGTCATAAAAGAGTCAGACACGACGTAGTGACTAAACAACACCAGCGCTGTCACAGTAACCCAGTCAGGGATCACGTTTTTTAGGGAAAATTTATGGAGCAGTTGCTTTGAATCGTGAGGCCAGTGGTGGTTGAGCTTTTGAGTGTATCAGGACCTATTGAAGGCTTTGTTAAAACTCAGGATGCTTGGCCAGCCCTCACAATTTCTGGTCTGTGGGACTGGGGTGGGTCTGAGAACGTTCTTCTCTGTAAGTTCGCAGGTGGTGGCTGTGCCGCTGACTTGAGGCCCACACTGAGCAGCGCTGGGTGAGACCCGTGTAGTTTCCTGGGTGTTTATTTCAGCCTGGGACGTGCCCACCTACTGGTAATGGGCACATCAAGGCTGAGAAGCGTGCAGCTGTTGTTTTAAGTAAGGTTTTAATTTGAATCTTTAAGATACAGTTGGGTGGTTTATAAAATACAGAATTCGGTAGTTCCTCATGTCCCTGGGGTGGGTGCCCTTTCCCAGTGCTTTTTAAAATGTCACTTTTTAAGAGCGTGTAAACATTTTTAAGTCCAAAATATTTAGGCATTTACTGTTACAAAGCTCAAGTGATTTGTATTATGTGAATATTGGTGTGAATCAAAAGTTTTCCAATATATGTCTTAATTTATTCTTAAAACTCAATATACTTTGAAAGAGGTAATAAAATATGGTAGGTGGAAAGGTGATGGCGTTTTAATGAATTACTGTCTGTAGCAAAACAAATCCTTTCTTTGATCTGATGTATGATGTAGCATTTTATTTGAGGTTTAGTCTGAAGTTTATTGAAGCATTCTTGTTACCTTGAGGATTATTACTGACAACATTTTGTTGCTGGATAAACTGAGGCCTGATTAAAGGTCCTGACTAGGGTTATGATGTAGAAAGTCTTGAAGCCTGTGCCCTGAATGCCAGTGTCTTTGAGTTTCTGTTTAATTCTTTACTTCCTATTATATTTTGTTTTCTTTATCAAGAAGCTTGGTTTTCAATGGCAGTCCCTGAGGGTACCCAGTGTTTTTAACTCTAGAGACAGGGATGAGCATCTGAAATGCCTATGAGATTGTGTATGGATGTGCCACTAATGCTTATGACTGGATGGTAAGAATGTCATTCATTCCTTTTTTTAAGTAACCATGTAATTTATCATTTTTTGCCAAACTTGTATTGCTTTTAACAATAAAGTTTAACAGTAAAGACATGACATTGAAAACAAAAGACCTAGATACTGAAAACCACATATTCGCCACTAAACTGTGTTTAAAATAAGAGAAGGGACTGAGGGAAGTTCAGGAGGTGAGAAGGGCACGTGCCGTCTCCAGACTGGAGTAGAATAATGGGGTTGGAGCTTCTCATCTCTTGGCTGGGAGGACGAGTAGGGAGGAAGGCAAGAGATGTTGTAAGATGATGTCCCTGATGAGGCATCGCCAGGAGCCTGTGGTGGACGGATGTGGTGTCCCAGCAGAGAAGAGACTTCAGTGCTGACTGTAAAATGAGGCTGTAAAAATACATTTTGTTGTAGCTGTCTCCCGAACCTTCCAGAGAGTGCACGTTTAGTCATGCCTTCCCCACGTTCAGTCAGATGACCCTTTCTGAGCACCTGCTCTGGACCACGTGTTACTAGTCTTGGGAATTGCTCTTCATGATCTTCCCCCTGCCTGCGTGTGCTCAACCCTTCTCTGTGTTTTAAAGATAAAATAACATCTTATTACTCCTTGGAGCTTCCCGTCTTTTCTCATATTTATTTTGATGCTAGGCTACTTGGAAGAAAACCTGTTCATTGATCCTTGCTGCAGATTCTTACCCCCATGTATCTGGCAGTGTGCTCAGCACGAGGATGCACAGTGAGCGGGGCTGGGGTGGGGGGTGCCGCTCGTTGGGTGTCCCTTCCTACCAGAGAGAGAAGGCTTGTCACCATATTCACGGAGCTCACCTGCTCTTTATCTCCTGCAGGCATCTTTTCTCACTGTGCTGAAACCACGAGGCCCTAAAGGCCCAGCCGTCTGTGGCTCTTTTCCAGAACTAATTTTGCTTGGTCTCTTAGCAGCGGTGGACACCGTGGCCTGCCCTGCTTGGTCCCTGTCGACTTCGTCATCTGTGGCATTAGGCTCTGTCCTCTGTCCTCCAGGGTCCTGGCCTTGGTGCTCTTTTCTCCTTTCATAACATACTCTTCTCTACACCTTCCTGCTGCTCTCCCCAGATGCAGTCCACATCTCCGGGTGGTGACTCCTGAATCTCGACCTCTCCCATGAGTGCAAGTGCCAAGTTTCTCATCCTCACTCACCTGCCCATGTGTGTGCCCCACGGCCCCGTGATGCAGCAGACAGAGCTTACCCTCGATCTCCACTGCCGCCTAGGTCTCCTGCCCTTCCTCTTCTTCCGTGTCTCAGTTCCTGGCGCCCCTTGGTCCTGAGTTCTGTTGCGTTTCCTCCCACCCCCACCGCGTGTCCCTGGCCCAGCCTTCCCCAGCTGTTATTTGCAGACTGCTGTGTCTCTCCCCGACTACTTCAGCGGCTCCCTGCTGGCTCTCCTGCCCCTGGCTTGTCTTCCCTTCTCTTGTCTTGAGAACTGCTATCCAGCTGAATCCCCCCACAGTGCAGCTCTGTGCTCCTTTGCTCAGAAACCCTCAGTGGTTTCTACACACCCTGGCGAGAGCTGAGAGCCATCTCAGGCTGTCCCTCGCCTGTCTACAGCCTGCCTGTCACCCTGGCCCTCTCTTGCTCTTTTCTCACCCAGGTCTTCACCTCAAGGGCCGGTCCATCACTACAAAGTCCCCCACACTTCCTGCTTCCATCCCCGTGTCCTCGCTGCCCTGTCTTCGGTTTTCTCCTTTTCTTGTGCTCACGCTCAGTCATGTCTGACTCAAAGACCCACTGGACTGTAGCCTGCCAGGCTCCTCTGTCCATGGGATTTCCCAGGCAAGAGTACTAAATCAAGTTGCCATTTCCTTCTCCAGGGGATCTTCCCGACCCAGGGCTCAAACCCATGTCTCCTGCGTCTCCTGCATTGGCAGGTAATTCTTTACCACTGAGCCACCAGGAAAGCCTGTTTTTCTCATTTTCACCTATTTTCTGCTCCTCTATTTATTTGGATATGCCAGATAGAAGTTATGGCACATGGGATCTTTTAATTGCAGCATATGAAATCTTTACTTGTGGCATGCAAACTCTTAGTTGTGGCATGTGGGATCTAGTTCCCTGACCAGGGATCAAACCCATGTCCCCTGCATTGGGAGTGTGAAATCTTAGCCACTGGGCCACCAGGGAAGTCCCCTGCTCCTCTTTTAAAGTGAAACTCAGGTGCAGTTTTTGTTTTATTTAATGGCAGTCTCTGTAATTCCTTTCTAGGCTGTGTGTCATCTTTCAAGCCTTAGAGATTGCATTGTTGTTCATAGGTATTTCTGCATGAGAGTCCTCGTTATAGTTTGTGATCCCATCATTTATCCTAAACTGTAGATTCCACATGGGCAGGGGCAGCCTAATACCTCGTAGCCATTTCAGGCACCTGGCCAACTCATAGAACATTGTTTAATAAAAAGTGTTGGAGAAAAAAAAAAAGTGTTGGAGAGATGACTTAGGAGTCCCTTCAGTTGATTGGAATTGACGGTTTAACATCTAGACCCTGTGCTGCAAACTTCAGCCTGTGGGTCACTTGGGCCTGTTGCCTGTATTTGTGAATAAAGTTTTATTGCAATGCAAGCACCCAGCAGCCTGTATGTTCCACAACAGAATGGCCACAAAGTCTAAAATAGACACTAATGCACCTTTTACAGAAGTTTGTCTCCCAGGTCTATACCATTATCCAGACTAGGGAAGGATAAAGAACGATCAATTGGAAGGAGATGAAAGAAACCAATGTTTGCTTAAACTCTTAGCCTCTTGCTTTGCCTTCAGACATACTGGTGTGGACAGACGAACAGAAAAGGCATCTAGATTTTCTTATTACTTGATTTAAAGTGAAGTGCAATTAATTTTGTTACAAGACTTCCAGATAGACAACTTAGCTAGATTTGATCTCTAATTTCTTGACATTAGGGTAGGAAATTTCTCTGTAGAAGTTAGACGTGGTCAGCCTTTATGTAACTAAAATGAGCCCTGCCTAAAATATTTTTGGTGTTCTCAGTAAAACCAACCACCAGTGCCTGTCAGCTCTGCTGCCCGAGTTGCTCCAGCCTTTGGAACTTACCTGTGTTCTGGCCACAGGGCAAGCAGCACGTTCCGGAGCCTTGCTTTGAAGCTCTGCGGATCTTGAGGAGGGAGGCCGTATGTTGGCAAGGTGTGCAGGTAGAATTTTGTGGTCCTGAGACTGATACCATGTTGTCGTTTGCTTTCTTTCTAGAGGGGCGTATGGTCATCCAGGATATTCCTGCTGTCACCAGCAGAGGGCATGTGGAGAACACACCCGATCTCGTTTCTGACTCCACCTACTACAGCAGCTTTTACCAGCCGTCTCTGTTTCCGTACTACAACAACCTGTACAACTACCCGCAGTACCCCATGGCCTTGGCTGCTGACTCCTCTTCTGGGGACGTGGGAAATCCCCTTGGGGGCTCCCCTGTGAAGAACAGCCTCCGGAGCCTCCCAGCACCTTATGTGCCTGGTCAGACAGGAAACCAGTGGCAGGTAAGTTGTTACCCAGAGAGTGAAGAGGATGTTTGAAACCACACAAACACATACACCCAAACCAGCACACGTGTGTGCCATTGTGCAAAACGTGTAGAAAGTGTTCACTCTACCCATAACATCATTTAACCACAGTCGTTGACTAAAAGGAACTGTAAAGAAATACGCGTACATTTGTTTGCATTTTGGAATTTTACTTTTTCATACTTCAGTGTCACTTTGTGTAAACCCCAATGGGCCAGAATCAGTTTCGAAAGTGGCTTCTCTGTGAGGCCTCACCTCCGCCAGCCTTTAGAGCAGCTTAGAGAATACTGGACTCAGCCTCTGGGTGGGAGTAACCGTGTGCTGTTGGCACCCTGGAAGGGAGATGCAAAGTGATCCGAATGTTTGCATGGAAGAAAGGTGAGAGGAACTAGGTTACTGCTGTGCTGGGCCAACTTGAGAGCATTTTTATCTGGGGATGGAGGTCAGTCTTTCATACACTAAGTATGTGTTTCTGAAATAGTGTGCAATCAAGAGCTTTTAATATTTGGGGTAAAACAAAGCATTTTGCATTATCAGGCAACATTTATTCGGCGCCATTCTGCCATTCAGTTTTCACCATTTCTCTCATGCCAGTTTGTCAGCGGCATGTTCAAGGCCTGGAAAGCATAGCGTTCCAGGCTGGATTAGCATGTTGTGAGAATGTGCACCCATAAGCACTTAGAATCAGCGCCTCCAAACCCCCTCCACCTGTAGAATACCAATTGTGCGAGAATTGTTCTCCTTTTGGGTGCGTTTACTGTATGTGGGCTCTCCACATCGATTCCAGCACACTGAGGTATATGTATTTGGGGAGTTTAGGGTAAGTCTTTGACCTTTTTATACCCACTTCTAAAAAATGCACATTGACATTTTCTTCTGAGCAATTCTGTTCCACTTTGCATTTGTTGGTGTGGAGAAGTTGTTGATACTCCCTTAACCTCTTTTTTGGGCTCTCACACTGGCCTTATGGACCTGACTTCCTTGTAATAGTCATGTGTCAGCTTTAATCCTCTGGGCTACTCATTTTTGTTAGTTTTTCATGAGTTTTACTTTTAGAATCATACTTTTAAAAAAGGTGCTGGAATTTACAGCTGATGTGAATGTAAGGAAATTCAGTGATTTATAGATCTGCAGGCTGGAGTCCTGTAGGCCTTTCAAAGTGCCAGTTGGGTTTTATGATTTGGGACACGTTTTAGGTTGATTTCTGTTAGAGATGCTCTTCTAAGAAAGGAGAAAGAAGTATCTTATTTGTTTAGTTGCTAAACAAATTTATTTGTTGTTAGTTGTTAAGGCATGTCTGACTCATTATGACACCGTGGACTATAGCCCTCCAGGCTCCTCTGTCCGTGGGATTCTCCAGGCAAGAATACTGGAGTGGGTTTCCACTTCTTCTCCAGGGCATCTTCTCAACTCAGGGATCGAACCTGCATTTCCTGCATTGCAGGTGGTCTCCTGCATTGTAGGCCAGTTCTTTACTGCTGAGCCACCAGCGAAGCCCCATATATGTTATAAGGAAGCAATAATTAAATAGAAACACGTAGCAATAATACTTATAACCAGTATTTAAGGGACAGGAAATGAACAGCTCACTTTTTTACCAAGTCACTATGGCAGGGGTGTAGGGAATGGTGTTCTGGGGCAGAGCCTCTGCCCACCTGGCTGTTCTGCTGTGTCAGGAGGGTGCCCTGGCTCTGCTCTGTGGACAGTGCCTTGCCCATTCCTGGGGGAAGCTTCCCCAGAGGGCAGAGGGTGCAGTGGCCCTCTCCTTGTTGTAGCCATGCTTTCCTGTCTCCCTTGTGGAAGGGGTCCCACAGCTGCACCTGGGGGGCCCTGAGCTGGTCTCCCTCACCGGACCTTCCCCCTTGGTCTGACCCTGGCTCCACATGAAGGGCCTGAAGCTTAAGCAGCATCTCCACCATCTACTGTCTTGACTCTCTCTTGCTAAGATCCAAGTTCCCTCCTCACTCTTCACCAGAGCAGTAACTTTGATGTTATCTTCCTTCCCTTGCTGCTTTGTGTATCAGGGTGTTTGTGGGGAGCAGTGTGAAATGTTTTCAGAACAAAGAGCTCTTTTCTGGTTCCTAGAAAAGATCGATTCTAGTGGAGATTGTCATCATTTTTTAAAGCCAGACTTCTTAGAAATTAGTGGGGAGGGTCCTGAATTATTTACGAAAAGAAATCATTGACTTTTCATTGTAGAGTTGAGACTTCCTATAAGTCTCCCTATAAAGTCATGTAAGTCACAAGTAATTATTGAACACCTACTCAGTGAAAAGCTTATTTTTAAAAAAGCTAGAGCATTCTCCAGGGCCAACATCCCAGGACTCTTCCTTGGTGATGCCCTGCACTCATGCCGAGAGCTGCTTTAATTCAGGTCTGCCTCCAGCCTCTGGAGATTTGTGGCCCAATCAGGGGTTCCTGTCCTGTTGTGAAACAGGAATAACATTTGTGACACTGGAACAAACTCAGGATGAATGGCTGGTTCCACTGACCAGCAGCTCAATTTCACTTCTGCATTTAATTGCCTGCAAAGGCTGTTTATTGCCTGGTGCACTCCTCCACGGCAACATTACCTTTTAAATAAACATGTTGTACCAGGTTGACAAGGGAGAGGTGCATATCACGGGAGCAGAAATAAATATGGGAGGACTCTGAGCTGTATCTGGGCTCTCCTTGCAGTCCCCACGGCCAGCGCCCCCTAGATTAGCTTTTCAGAAGCTTGTACCACCAGAGGTGGAAACTCCGGTTCCAGGAACAGTTGGGGTGTGGTCACATGGCAGCAGAGGTGACTCCTCCCTTCTGGTGGTTCAGTCTTAAGATGCAGTCATCCGCTCATGATTATCCACCTCACTGGAATGCATTCGGTTATGAAATAATGATGCCTTGAGGTCCGACTCTTTGCCAGGGATCTACCGCTGAACCAAATGGACAAAATGTCAAAAAGTAGGTCTTGGGGAAAGACTGTTATCACCTGGTATATGAGAATGGGGAATCATCTGTGTAGCCCCGGGTTTGAAATAGACACAGGCAGGCAGGTAATCAATGGGATGGCTAGGCCTTGGTGCACAGAGAAAGGCGCCCCCTTTTGGGCTCTACTGGGATGGCCCTTCAGCACTTGCCTGCCATGGGCTGGAGGACCCCCGCAGGGCACCTGTAAGAGGCGCCTTTTTTTTTTTGTTTTAATTAACTTTACAATATTGTATTGGTTTTGCCATACATCAACATGCATCCACCACGGGTGCCTTTTTTGACTGCTGGCTGCCTGCTGTGTTTGTTCTCCATCCTGTACCCAGCAGCCTGCCGGGGCCCTGGTTTTCACATTGCCTCCTTTTTTTATTAGTGTGGTTCAACATCAGAACAACCTCAGCTCAAAGAATGCTTCTGGAGCATGTGCATTGTGGGCACAGTTGCAGCGCCTCCACTTCTGTGCCCTTGGGGTCCCCTAGGAGGGCCAGAGGTGGGGGTGAGGGATAGCCAGCCAAGGCTTAAACCTGGCTCCCACTCCCAGGGAGACAAGTATAATTAACCATTAATTAAGCCATTGATTTTTGAAATTTCTAAACTTACGAGAACAGTATATCAAGGAGAAGGTAGTAGAATGAGAATCTACTTCAGTTGTGAAGATGAAATAGAATTCAGATCAATTGTGTGCCCACGTCAGCCCTGTAAGTTGCACTATCAGGCCCCTGGGGTAATGTGCATCTGGTCACATCAGACTCCTGACTGACTGGCTAAAAAAGGGGAAGTGGCTCCCCGAGGAACACAGCCCCAATCCTGGGCCTTTCTCTGGGTGAGGTGCTCTCTCTGCAGACACTCCGGCGATCCACTGGGCTTCCACTCCAGTCCCATCACCACTTCCCTGGCTTCTCTTTTTAGAGCGAAGTGGGATCTGGCCACTATTTGTTGGTGAGCAGACACTGACAGTCTTTTTCTTCTGGAAAGAAAAACTTATGAGTTTTCAAGCACACAGAAGTGGAATCAGCAGGACCACTTTCAGTTTAAAACATGTAATTTCTTTCCTCAGGAAAAGGAAATTAGATGTGGTATTTGCCGATCTAACCACCCTAATTTGATTTTTAAAGGGGGATTACAGAGACATACATTTCTGTTGATACTCTGCTGATGTGGTGTATTTATTTTGTATCAGGGCACTTGTGTGCACTCTGTAATTCTAATAATTTTATAGGTGCTTATTTTAGGATTTCTAGATTAGACAGTCATTTCATAGAAAGATATTGATAATGACATTTTTCTTCCCCCTAAATACCTCCAGATGTAATTTATGTTCTTAATGCGTTATTCACTTTAGATACCAGTGGTGGACAGCGGGTGCCAGCTTGTTCTTTTATTTTACTGGAAATGTATTTTGTGGTTCACTGTCTTGAATGCAGGCTGTTGCTAGTGCTGGTTTACAAAGAAATGAGGAAAACTGAGACAAGGGGGTTTCTCTAACACCTAAATTATTCAGTTGTTTTTATTGAGACCTTCCCTTTCCAACTTTTTTTTTTATGTTATGAGGATTCCTTTTTTTTTTTTTCCTATAAATGCCCTTCCTCAGCAATGTAAGAAGCTGGAGGCTCTGCCCCTGTCTTTCCCACCCCTGTTTTAAAAAGCTGTACTGGTCTGAAGTCCAGAGAGGGTCTGGAAGCCCTGTACCAGCGTTGTGTCACCACGACAGCCGCAGAGCTCTTCAGGGTCTTCCGTATGCTGTCTCTGACAGTTGTCTCAACCTCCTTCCAGATCTTTTCCTATCTCTTTATCTCGGCCCTGTGAATGCGCTTATGTTAGTTTGGCATTGTTGTGAGGCTCTCACATGCACCTCAAGTAGATCCTGCTTTCTGGGACATGGGGCTTGGGCTTCCTAGTTCAGAAGACCAGCCTTGGAGAATCTTCTGTTTGAACTTAAAAGTCATTTCGGACCCCTGGAAGTTTAAAGCAGTGAAGCAAAGATGTCAGGCTTCCCCAGGTTTGGGGTCACATTGCCTCTACTATGAACTTTCCCTTGAATGGACTATCTGGTCTTAGCGACATCTGTTATTTTCAATTCTGAAACAATTCCTCATTAGATTGTTCTCATTCAGGGAGAAACAGTAAACCCAGCTTTCTTGGACCTTTACGTCATATTCCTACTCCTCCTGTCAGTCAGGCTTGTGGGGCAGCAGTAGGCCCGTGTGTCTAGAAACAGTCCTGTCTCTCTGTTTCTAAACCACCTTCTCACTGGTGTGTGTTTCCACAGAGGAATTGCTGTGCTGTCTCATTAGGTAGGAACAAACTGGGATCGTGACAGGCACCACCTGGCCTTCATCACACTTGTCCTGAAAGGAGTGGTGGTTCTCTTGCACAGGTTGTGAACGATGTGCTTTGCTCTTGCTCCTGCAGGAGGGCCAGTGTTGTAAGAGCTGGTGCCGGTGGTGGCAGTATTTCTGCTGGCTCCTAGTCTGGAACCAAAGCTGAGGGAGGGTAGTGGGTAATTTAGAAATTGAGCTCATTCATGGTGAGAGATGGGGCTGAGGAATGTTCCTTCACTGCAGCGCGACAGCAGGAGAGTCATTTCACAGAGTATTTGGTTAAAAACATCTGGATTACAGAGGAAAGTGGAACTGGCCTCTGGAAACCGCAGGCACTTTTTGAAGGCAGCTATGAGTCAGAGAGGACCTTGGGGAGGGGCTGGGCCCCGGCCGTGCTACCGATTGTTTCTCAGCCTGGCTGAGGCGGTCCAGTAGCATCCTAGGAAATCCAGATGGAGGGTGACCTCGGATTCTTAGGGACCTTTGGGAGACCCCCAGTAAATCTTGGGCCATCCTGCAGGTTCACTTCCATTCTGACATGAGTCCAGTTTAATCTGAACTGAGTTGGGAAACCCTGGAAAGGGCTCATCTCCTCCAGGGACTACCACACCATTTACTAGAGGCAGAAAGAAAGACATTATCTGTCTGTTTTGAGATTGTGTCTCATCTCTGACACAATAGCATTGGGTTAGTAAATAATACAGTCATTTGGGAATTCTGTAATCTGTTTGAAAATTAGATAATTAGATCACAGTTTTTAAAAAGCTTTTAGATTTGATTTACTTGAGCTCATGGCCAAAACCTCGTCTATTTACATTTGCCATTTTAGCTTACTTTTTTCCTAAGTAGATGTCAATAAGATATAAAATTAGTTGCTTTTCAGAAAGTTTTAAGTATGTGCATGAGTGAGTCTCCTATTTCTCAGGAGTCCATATTTCTGTGTCCTGGTAAGTGGCCCTCATTAGTTGGATAAAGACCAAAATAAGGGAATGCATAAATAGAGGCTGATTTGCCCTGTTTTTTGGAGCTATATTAGGAATATAGTAGCAGAAAAACAAAAAGAACATAGTCATGAGAAATCTCCATCCTGTTTCAGAGCGTGTATAAGGAACTCCTCTGTGTGTTCATCATTAATTCGTTGAGTGCAGGCTCCATGCCTAGCCCTGTGCTGCACTGTCCCTTCCAGGGCCACCTCACGGTGGGTAGATGAGGAAGGACACATGCAGCTCTCTGATCACTGTGTGGTCAGAGTCTGGAGGTGCCCAGGGGCTGTGCTGCCCTGTGGAAAGGTGGGTTCTGTGCAGTGCTGTGCCCGTGCGTGGGGCCAGGCGGGGTGAGGACAAGTATTTTATCACTGCTCTTGTTTGGAATTGCTCCTGCTTGATGATAATCAGAAGCAGGTTGACTTAGTTTTATTGTTGTAAAAAGTGCTCTACAGAGAGTGTACCCCTGGGTAGCTGCCTGTACCCAGGACAGATTGCTCTCAGCACCCCCTCCTTGGGAGACCCTGACCCTGAGGCAGTTCCTTGAGATGCACAACCTCCTGGGAGCAGGGTTCATAGAAAGACCAAGGAACAGAGGAAAAGGGATTATCTTTTCATTTTATGTTTTCATTTTTCTTCCTTTTTTCATCACAGTTCTTTTCAAAAACATTCTTTTTGGTGATTCTTAGCCAATACTTGGAGAAGGAAGGCAGATGTAATCATTTTGATGTCTTGGGTAATGGTATGCAACCAAAAAATGGGAAGGCGTGTTTTCTCTGTCTCTGTCTCTCTCCCCATTTAATAGTGTCAGTGTAGTCTCTTGTTGGTTTTTCAACTTTTTAAAATGTGAATAGTAGAAACATTTCAGACAATACATTTTTCTTTCAAATATTAAGCATTTATATACTTAAAATAACTTGTGAAGTATGTAGTGGGCAGAATTTTGTCTCCCTCTTTTACTAGGGCCCTGACACCTGTGAAAGGGCTCAGTTCTGTGCTAAAAGGCCCAACAGAGGGTCCTTGGATGTTAGCGCTGCCCTGCACAGAGGCCCCCAAAGCAGGAGGCCTGGGGTGGGGGTGTGACAGGACAGTTACTGGACTGGCCGGCCAGGCGCCGGACCCTTCCTCCCTGCTGCTGCACTCGGCCCTGAGACCCAGCCTTGTCAGGGACTGGTATCCCCTCTGTGGGTGGAGGAACAGAGGCTCAGGGACATGGAGTAACCTGCCATGTCACAGGCTGGCAAGTCGGGGGCTGGAGTTGGAACCCTGGTTTGCCTGGCTGAGTGCACAAGTGCCCTTGTATTTCTGCCCTCCTCATGGGGCAGCACACATTCTTTGGTTTTCCTGGTATGAAACCATGAGGGGTTATATTACATCTTATGATGTAAGGTATTATAAGATATACTATCTTATATAATGTTTTCAGAGACTTGACATGTTAGGTAATAGGAGAGTCCCAGTACTGACAGTATTAACCACATCTAGATTTCTCTCTCTCACCTACACTCTAGTCACTCGGTGTCACTTGGTCACTTTGAGGTGGGCTCCCATTGTGGGTCTGGAGTGGGAAGTGCCTTTCCGTGCCCCTGACCCACCATGAACTGGGTGTGGTGCCCATCAGCGCTCACCAGCCTGTGTTCCAGTTTTTGATGCCAGTTCGGGTAAAGGACAGGCACACATGTGCTCACACTGGGAAGGTGGCCCCAGACAGGCTCACCTCGCCCTACAAGCAGTCTGTCATGCTCAGTGCTCATCAGATGCCCTTCACACTGCTGATTTATGCTAAAAGTATCCTAATGTTTCTGACAGCTCATGTGTGACGTGAATATAATCCATATTTCTTGGAGCAGCTAATCCAAGTGGCTTATTTCCTGATACTGCTGATAGGGCTATATCTCTTGGTGTCGCCGCCATTGAAATTCTGATGGTAACATATTGTTTGTGGGTCACTAGTTTTGTCTAAAACAGTAGGATGGAACAGAGTAGCAAAGGTTAATTAAATTTGTCTATCAAGATGGGGACAGAAATGGATGTCTCTGATACTTCTGGTTCTAAAATCAAAGTTCCTGAATGTTGTGGTTACAGGCATTTTTTTCTTCTAATTTTCAGACTGACTCCCTCCCAAAATGTTTCATATTTGATCTTGGAGCAGTGAAAACATGAAGAGTTATTAAAAGCCAAGGGCAGCGAGTAGGCCTTTATAATAGGCAGATTATATATTATATTATAAGCCTATTACATGTTATAATTACATATTATATATGTTATATATTTAACAGATATATAATTATAATTGCATATTATATAATAAATATAAAAGATACATTTAACGTGTGTTTAAATTTTAATATATTTATATAATTGTATATAATACATATTTCACTTAAATATATTTAAGTATATAATAGATTATATATCGTAATAGGCCTTTGTTTAGAATGGGAAAGGTGGCCTAGTTTAGCAGAGATGCTTCCGAGGCCCACTTGCCTTGCATGCTGCCTTCTCTGCCTAATCCCTTTGTGAGTGGAACCAGGTTTGTTGATGTCTCTGAGCAGTTTCTTCCTGCGTTCATGATGATTACATTATGAGGACTCAAGTATCTGGTTTCCATCCCCCCAGCTGTGAGGTATTGCCAATTACATTTCTCTGGAAGGTTTCATTTAAGGATGTCACCATTCCGAAGCCCCCTCCACCTGTCTACAGAGGCGTATGCAATGCTTTGAGAGCCTTCCATGTTAGAGAAAGTGGAGCGTACTGTGTCTTGATAGTTATTAAGAGAAATTTAAAAATACAAACCAGCTCTTTCACTGAAGCTGTTTCCTGTTGGCTTTTATGTGAACGATGCTTGCATTTCTGCCTGTCTCTGTATGACTTTGGTTGGAAAGTCAGGGTTTGTGGTTTTCGATTTGTGAATGAGACAAATACAAGTTTTCTAGCTCTAAAGGAGCTAGAAAATCCTGTGTAAGTTTGTGGTTTAGGAAAAATGAGGAAAGCGCTGGGCTGGTCCCAGAGGCTGGTTCCAAATGAACCCCCCTTCTCTTTTGTTAACCCTGGAAATGCATAAAACCCTTCCAGTTCCCAGGAAAAGGAGCCGTTTCCAGAATTTTGTTTTTTCTTACTATGTACCTGTTTTTAAAGGTCCTTATTTCCCTTCACCTAATTCTTACACCAGTATCTTTCAGACATTTTAGACCAAGATCCACAGTAAGAAATGTTTTATCTTGTGATCCAGTATATATTTGTACCTACATACAAACACAAAATTAAAATTTCATAAAATAGCTCTTTCCATATTGTATGCAGTAAATTCTCATATTTCTGTTTAACTTTGTTTTATTTCATTACTTTTCATACTGTTTCGAAAAATACATATTTGCTGATTGCAGCAGCTGAAATATTTGGGGCCCATTGTGCTGGTGGTAAAGAAGCCGTCTGCCAATGCAGGAAACACAAGAGATGTGGGTTTGATCCTTTGGTCAGGACTATCCCCTGGAGGAGGACATGGCAACCCACTCCAGTATTCTTGCCTGGAGAAGCCCATGGACAGTGGGCTACAGGTGGGCTCTGGTCCATGGGTTGCAGAGAGACATGACTGAGCAACTAAGCATGCACGCACAAAGGGTCACTGTGTAAGGGAGTAAACTGCTGTCTGTACCGCGGATGCTGATGGGATAACAACCAACTGAGCAACACAAGTTCTGGCAAATTAACTTGGATTTTTGTAAATGGGGGGATAGTCACATCTTTTCTTTTTTTACTAAGGACAATCAAAATGGAGTGCTAATAAATGCAGTTGTAATCTGGTTTAAGATGCAATTCCCATCTTCTAAAGTTTATAAAATGACGTGAATTCCTATTCTATGTCTTCTCCAGAGTTTATGTTTTTCCCTTGGTTCATCGTATGGTGTTTTTATGTTTTAAAATCTCTGTTATTAGTCCTGCCTGGAATTTAGCTGCTTTTCGTGTGTCCTTTTTGAAGAGCTCGCCCACATAAGTTCTGTTTTGTTTTAGCAGGTGTCAAAACTTTACCATGTGCTTTAGCAAGTTTGAAACTTTGGGCAACACGGGGGTTACAATTTTCAACACTTTAGATTTATCATTTCTTAAATTATTTGTCCTCTCTACTATATTGCATACACATGCTTTCTCTCTGCGTTTTCCCCCTCCCATCTCCTCTCAGGAGGAAGAGCGTCTCTTCCATTTCTGGACAACTGTTCTTAGGTTCTCCAGTATCTAAGTGCTGACCCTCAAGCACAGCTCCTTCCCACATTGAAGGAGTGCCCGGGGCCAGGGGTCTGAGTCGTCTCAGGCCAGTCTCCCTGTTTCCTTTTCACTTCCTGGCTTTAGGGAGGGAAGTAGCAGGCACTCCATAATGTAGAACCTTAGAGAAAGCAAGGTGGGCCCTGCAGAGGAGGTTAACTCCTAATAAAGTCAGGAGAGAGAACTAACTTCCAGGGAAGCAAAAAGGGAGGAACGGAGTGTGGCTGTGGGGAGTCTGCTTGTGGCGCTGACTCAGCTTTGGGCTGGTTGATATTTCTGAACTGGTAATCTCTGAACTGTGTGTATAACAGCAATCATATAAAAATAACTCCTTCCAGACATGACATGTGGGGTCTGAGAGGATAAATCAGGTGCCTGTTTAAGAAGGTGGATGGGCAGTTGCCTCTCAGGGGAAGCACCTGGCCTAGATAAGGTCCCTGGACTAGGAAGACACTCAGTGTATGATCAGGCATCCCATTCAAATAGTTTGAAAAGAAGCTTCTGTTGAAACTAAAGGAATCCAGGCCTCCCTGGTGGCTCAGTGGTATAGAATCCACCTGCCATTGCAGGAGACACAGGTTCAGTTTCTGATCCGGAAAGACCTCACATGCCATGGAGCACCTAAGCACATGTACCACAGCTATTGAGCCTGCGCTCTAGAGCCCACGGACTCAGCTGCTGAGCCCGCATGCTGCAGCCTGAAGCCCACACACCCTGGAGCCTGCGCTTTGTAACGAGAGAAGCCCGGGCACCGTAACAAAGAGTAGCCCCAGTAGCTGCACCTAGAGGAAAGCCCTTTCAGCAGTGAGGACTCAACACAGCCAAAAATAAATAAATACAATTATTATTTAAAAGAAAATAAAGAAATCCTTTAATGGGGGCAAAAGTCAGCCCTAACCTCCACTCATAACCTCACCAGAAGACCTGTAATTTCAGCATGTGAAGCTTTCTTTTGTAGAAATTTTTCTATTCCTAAAACCAAAGGTTTTGCAATTAGGATTATTCATTTTATTTATGAATGACTGAAATATTTAGTGTATCACATTAAATGGAAAATGGTCACATACAATTAAAATATTATATAAACACTTTGAGACTATTAATATAAAGTACTAAAGCAAATACAGTCATATTTGTGCATCTTAAAATTACAGAGCTGGGGTCTTAGCTTTGTATGCTATAACAATCCTATTTTCTTTTTTTAAAATTTATTTATTTTAATTGGAGGCTAATTACTTTATAGTATTGTGGTGGTTTTTGTCATACATTGACATGAATCATCCATGGCTGTACATGTGCCCCACCATCTTGAACCCCCCTTCCTTGCAATTAGGATTATTAACCTATACAGTCACTCTTCTTACAAAGACCATTCCCTTTCTTCACCAACTCTAATTCTGTGCAGTCAGCCCTTCTTGACATAAACTAGACCAGTACTTGGTCTTGAGGAATCTCTTTTAGTCGGTCCCTGGATGGAGTGTTTGGTTCAGTGGGAGACCAGACTCTTCCTATTTGAAGTGTTAATAGACCACCAGTGACTAGTATTTAGGATTTTTTTTTTTAAGGAAGTGGGGTCTAACATTTTTACATTCTGTTGGGATTTTATTGTTATTATTTAGAAAAAGGGTGACTGAGGTATATAAGAAGGAAACCTATGCTTCTGATTTACTGCGCTGTATGTTCTCAACAGTTTAATAAAATAAAACCCAAAGCTCTTAGGTTTTCCTCCAGGTTTAATACTAATACCGTGCACGTTCTCCGCCAGCCCAGCTCCTATCTGTAGGTCATACTCTGGTTCAGAGACCTGGGGTGGGTAATAAGATTATAAAACATGCCTGTTGCTTGCCAGTTACCACATGCTAATAATAATAGTAGCCATAATTCACTGGAATCCAGGACTTTTAGGTTTTACTTGGTTTGTTTGTTTAAAGGAATAAAAAAATAAAATCTTGAGGAGAAACAGGGAGCATTGCATAAACGAAAGAAAAAGTGCATCCTTTCAGCAGAGCTGAACATACCTTTGGTTTGTGAGCACCTTGTGTCCTTCAGTAGAACTCGCTGTTTTACTGGAGGTGAGGAGCTGAGGACAGGGGGTGGTGTTAGGTTAGTGTAAAGCAAGGCTTCTCAAGCTTGGGGGCATCAAAACGGCTGGACAGTTCTGTGCTGTGAGGCTGCCCTGTGCACAGGAGGGCTGTCTCTGCTCTCTAGAGGCCAGTAGCAACACTCGCCGCAGTGTGACAATTAAAAGTGTCTCCAGAAGTTGCTAAATGTCCCCAGGGGAAACGTTTCCCCAAACTGAGTACTGCTGGTTTAAAGTAAAACAGAGTGTTTCAGAGGTTTCCTTATTTACCTGTTTTTGTCTCACCTAGAGTTGCAGACTGTGATTTTTTTTTTTTTAAGGAGGAAGTTAGAAGTGATCTTGAGTTTTAAATCACATCTTTCCATGCTGTTTTCTGGACTTTTCTGGGTGAATCACGACTCAGTTTTAACTTCATGTTGCAGAGGTTTACATGTGCAGTTAGAAATGCGTCGACCCGGCTCTCTTGCTTATGTCCAGGTTGTCACATGGATGGGTATTTGTAGATTATTCCTCTAGGAGCAGGTGAAGTGACTGGGGACCTCAGTAAGTTCACATTTTAATAACCTCAGGTGGAGTCTGACCCTTTGTATCTTTTCCGTCTTTTGTAGCTCAGTTTTCTGGGAATTCACTGGAGAAATCAAAAGTCTGAGTTCAAAACCTATTTCTAAATAATCCTTGTTATTTGATGCTTTCTTTTTTAGTTTTTTACATTAAAAGTTATTTTTAATCGGAGGATAATTGCTTTGCAATATTGTGTTGGCTTCTGCCATTCGGCGTCATGAATCAGTCCTAAGTACACACATGTGCACGCCCTCTTGAAGCTCCCCTCCCCACTGCACCCCTCTAGGCTGTCACCCAGTGCTGAGTGGAGCTCCCTGTGTTGCACAGCAGCTTCCCAGCGGTTGTGCGTCTTACATATGGTGATATATATGATGCTATCTGAAAACATGAAAAGGAATTAAGGAAAAACAAACACCGGAATGGATTTTGAAATTGTGTTTGTTTCAAGATTTAGTTGAAAGGAAAAAAAATCCATGGTTTATCTGAATCTCTTTTCAAATATTATACACATTGGGATTGGCAGCAGTTGGTCAGTCTGTTTGTCAGACTTAACCTTTTGTATTTTTTACTTGATACTGGGGATTTCATACTTCTCTGGGTGTGGGAAATACGTAGGTAATCCTAGAACACAGGTGTCACAGTGGATTTACCTGGAGAGCTTTGAAAAAACCCAGGGCCCAGGCCACATCCCAGACCATTGAAATCTGATGCTCTAGGGGTGGAACCAAGGCTTAGATGCTGGGTCTTCAGCCTCCCTGAATTCTAGTGGGAGTAAGGTTGAGGACTAGGGTACATTTTTATAAATAAAATTTTACTGGAACATAGCCATGCCCATTCATTTCCTGATTTTATAGAGACCCCGTGGCTTGCAAAGCCTGAAGATATTTACTCTTTGGCCGTTTACCAGAAAACACTTGCTGACTCCTGCTCTAGTGAAAATTTTTTTAAAAAGCTTTACAGTAAAATTCGTAGTAAAAGAACAAGATTTGGTACTTTGCAGAGCCTTCAGGGTCAAATTCCATCAGGGTTTTTTTTAATATATAATTTTATTTATTATTTTTTGGCCGTGCTGGGTCTCTATTGCTGCGTTTGGGCTTTTCTCTAGCTGTGGCGCTTGGGCTTCTCATTGCGGTGGCTTCTTTTCCTGCAGAGGATGGGCTCTGGGGCTTCAGCAGTTGTGGCCAGTGGGCTCTACAGCACAGGCTCAATAGTGGTGCACCGGCTTAGTTGCTCCAAGGCATGTGGGATCTTCCCCCATCAGGGAGCAAACTCCTGTCTCCTGCATTGGCAGGCGGATTCTCTACCACTGAGCCACCAGGGAAGCCCTGTCAGTTTTTTTGTACATGGGAAAAACAGAAAATCGTTTTCCCTGAAGAGCTGACTGTAAGATATTGTGAAACTGGAAGAAAAGGTGCCCAACTCCCACCCAGAGTGGGAGACTCCATGGGTTACATTAGGGCACTGAACTTAAAAGTCTACTCTTGGTTTCTAATTCAGCATGTTCATTACTTAGGCTCTGTGTTTGACTTGACACAGGGCTATAGAGGCAAAAATGGCTCTTTAATGTAAGGTGTGTTGGAGATTGTTACTCCTGCTGCAGCAATTCTAGATGACAGCAGACCCCTCAAGGAAATCCTCTAGCTCTGGAGAATTTCATATATAAAAAGAAAAAGAATGAAAAAATTTAACTGCTTTTTACATCATCCCATCTTCTCTCAGTTCAGGTAGAAAGTTGATGGCTGTAAACCATTGGTCTTTCTTTGGGCACAGTCCCTATGGGCTGCAAACAGGAGAGAAAGGATCCTTTATTTTAGTCCCTTGAGCAGAATTGGCATCTCCTGATTGAGACGCTGATTGAGAGCATGTCACTCTGGGAGGCCCCACCCCACACTTACTGAGTCAGAGTCTACTTTTTAACAGGATCCCCAGGCTGTTTGAATACACATTAAGAGAGCCCTGGGAAGCACTAGTCTTAATTGATAACTGTGTCTGTGCAGTCAACTGACCATTGATCCTCACTTTAAATGATTTCATAGCCTCTTAATGGTTTCTGACTTGGAAATAGCCAAAGGGGAAAAACTGTCTGCCTTTAATGACTGAGTCCAAGTACAGCTTGCCTGCCCTCTTATTTAGGAAAGATTTATATAATGGTAGAAAATGAAAATGAGGTGACAGAGTTAGAAGAAATGCCATTTTATATGTATCAGAAAAGCAAACTAGAAAGGATAAAGGGAACTTGCCAGATAAACTCCACTTGTAGGGAAATAATCAAGTCTTTGCTTCTGCAAGAAGAAATAATCCACGCATATTACAGCCAGCATCCTCTGGGGAGCAGTAAGGAGTGTCAAAAATGAATGCCTGAAACTTCTCGATTAGCACAGGGAGTTAGGCCTTTCCACCAAGCAAAGCCATAACGTTCAGCCGTACACATAGCCCTGTATCCCGTAGGAAATTGTCCAGAATTTAGACATTCATGGAAAACCTTGAGGAAGCCCAGTACCTACTTGTATCCTACCAGGTTCTGCCAAGTTAGTAGTATTTTCTTTATCATCTATCTTTATAAAGATCTGATTGAAAAACATGATTTTTGAAATTAGTTCTTAATTCTTAAACAGAATTGGCTTATCCTTGAACAGTCGCAAATTGTTGACCTTTTAAATAAAGTTAATACCATCTGAATTTAGTTTTTTAAAGGCAGTCTAAGTAATAAGAGTCTAGCTATTGGTCTGGCTGTTCTTGGTAGATCTGATCCCACGGTTAGTGCTCACTGTCTGTACCAGCCAGGTCTGTGCAGGATTTGAAATAATTCTAGTGTTTGTGAAAGTGGCCAGGAAGAGCTAGGAAAGCGGGAGTGGGAACCCTGGTTAAGCCTGGCGGTTCCATCTCCTTAGATTTGAATGAGCGGTCAGAATGCTACAGGCACTGCTCCTTCCCTAAAAGCTACTTGAGGTCCCCAAGGCAGGGTCTGATTGCCAGGAAAAATTGTGTTAGCTGAGTGTCAGCTGCCACTCCTGCCAGAGGAGCAGCATTTGCCTTCCTTCTGCCTTCCAGATTTCATGTCCTGTTGGTGGAATCCAAATCACCTCCAGAAGCCTGGAGACAGGAGAGCCTGAGAGCCTCAGCTCCCAGACTTGGTTTCTTGCTGCAGGGAAGAGCACAGGAGGGGACAGGAATGGGCTCTGAGTGACAGTGTCCAGTGTGGCCTCATGTTGAAGATACCAGCTGACTCTCACACAGGGTGTGCTTGTTCTTTTTTTAAACATTCTCTTGATGTGAACACTGAAAAATAATCAAGGGTAAGATGCCAGTTTTACACATGAGACATGTGAGGGAGTGAAATATTATTTCACATTTTAAATAACTTGTTCCTGATCAGACATGCTGGTCAGTGTTACAGGGGTTGTCTTGGTTCACAAGTAGCACGCTCTGATCTAAAAGCACTTACTAGTGCAGCATCCTGTGACCAGTTGGCATCAGAGGGGTACTTTTGAGGGGACCCGGGGATAGAAAAGGCACTCCAGGCTGCACAATTCTAGTATTTTTAGATACTAGAAATAGTGCCCTGGAGGAGCATACTTATTCATGGGTGAGGACACTTCCAACTTTAAGAGATTGTTCTGTTAATTTAAAGAATTGGTTAATTCTTGTAACATGTAACTGTGGCCTCAACATACTCCCTCTTTTTTTCTTAAGCAGATGAAAAACTCGGAGAACCGCCACGCAGTGAGTTCCCAGTACAGGATGCATTCTTACTACCCGCCTCCTTCCTACCTGGGCCAGAGCATGTCCCAGATCTTCACTTTTGAGGACAGCGCCTCTTACTCGGAAGCCAAAGCAAGCGGTAGGTTCCTGGTTACACAGTCTGGATTTGAGGTGGAGGGGATACCTGCTAGCACTGGGTCTCTGGTCCTCTCAAACAGCTTACCAGTTAGCAGCTGTTGGAAAGGCTGTATAAGTATCCTTTAAAGTACTTAGTTATGGAATGGTTTTTGCTTTGGTCGATTCTCAGTATCATGTTTCTCTCTTCTCGGCACATAGAGTGGTGGGAATAAAATAGAGACTCCCATCAGAAGCCACAAATATATTTTCTGGAGGATCAGTATGCAATATCAGGGGCCCTTTAAATGTGGTTAAGTCCTGATATTTTTGGTGGAATGAATCTGTGTGTATTGGAGACGAGTTTTCCAAAACTTTTCCAATGTAAAATTGAAGGTACATTCATCTTTCACAGGGGGAAATAACATAATAAAACATTTTTGAATACAGTAGATCTCAGAGTTTATGCAGTAGCAATGCAAATAACTCTGATATAATGGCTTGGAAATAAAAAATGACTGTTTTAACTGACAGAGCACTCTGAAATACGCAATTCCTCAACTTCAGTTTTAACTTTCTCCCCAGTGTTTACACTGTGATGGTAGGTAGATCTTTTATGGCTGCTGTGTTCAGGTCCTATTTTTAAGTTCTTTGTATTTCAGCATCACGTTTTGATCTAGGAAGGTAAGGAGCAGTCACAATTCAGGAATCAGGGCAATAGTGAGTTGGGAGAGAAACCCACTATTAGAACATAACTCTGTACTGGACAAAAGAAGCTGGTTTTCTGGATAGCTTGATTCTCTATAAAGAACTGGCTTCTTTGTAAAATGAGTATTTCGAGAATGAAAATTATAACCATGCTTTGATTTCCAAATTCAGAACAGTGAAGTCTAGAAAATCTGGAAAAGTTACTCTTTATTTTCCATACTAAATTAAAGGGTTTTGTTAGTACAGAATACATAGGTCGAGGGGACTGACAGTGTGAACTATGGAGAGACTGAATCACACATTGTTGATTACACTTTGACTTTTATTAATAATAATTTTTTCAGGAGTGGACAAGCACAATTATGTTTTATAAATATTCATACTATTTAATATTTGCCCATGTGGTCCTTTTTACATGTTGTGTTTGATTCTGTAATTTGAATTATAAGATCCTTAAGGACAGGGAACGTCTTATATACCTTTTTAGCTGCTGTGATATGTATTTGTTATTCATCAGTTTGAGGGAATGAATGAACAAAGGGATGTGATTTGTAGTAAGTATGATTTGTAAGTAAGCTTGGTCTTTAAGAAGACACCATCTCAAAACAAAAGGTTCAGATTCCTAACTCATTGTTTCAGGAAGCCAGGGCACAATTTAGGAATGAAGCAGTTAAAGAAATGTTTGTTCATATAGCAAATTAGGACTGAAACTTACTTTCGAGAAGAAATTGCCTGAGCTGTTTGCTCTAGGAATAATGGGATATTTTTAGAAGCACTGGCATTTCTGGAGACAGAGGTGTAAATTCAGAGCAAGGCAGTAAGACAAAAAGATAAGAGGAAATTTATTAGAGCAGAGAGGAAGGAATTTGGAGAGGTGCAGTAGACATTTGAATTTATGGCAGAAAAGGAAGAGACTCAGAAGGAGAGAGGTTACAGGGGAAAAAAGGGGAAAAAAAGACCAGCCAGCCCAGTGCCCATAGTGAGAGACTGGGTCAATAATGCCTAAAATTTCCTAGGACTCTTCTGGCGATACATGTGTTTGAAAGTCTGGTGTGAGGAGACCTCAGGCGTAGCCTTCTGGTCCTCCTCTAACTCACTGATAATTAATCAGGAGGGGCAAGCTTCAGACATGAGGGAGATAGCTAGGAAGAAATGCAGTGGAATCTCAGCAATGTCTGCTTTGAAATGGCCATGGAGAAGGAGAATATGAATTAATAGGAAATCCAAGTCTCAGATTATTTTTTAAAGAAATAATGGTTTTATAACTTCCAAATATCTGGTGTCTTGGGTTTCTACATTGCATGACACTTTTATAAAGCAGGTGGGAAGGGATGGAGAAGGAGAAAGTTAGGATCATTAGGAACACCCTAGGATCATCTCCTGGGGCATCAGTTTTATCGTCGGCACAGATACAAGTGGGGGCCGTTTACGCCCTCTGGTGAGTGGGGTGAGTCTGGTGACAGGATGTGGGGACAGGGATGGGGCATCAAGATAGTCATTTGTGAGAAGGTGGTAGGGGCTGGCTGATTACCAGTTACATTTATCAGTTCTACCAGGTTTGAGTTGAGGTCCTATGGTGGGTTGCATTAACAAATAATAATTTGTAAATAGTATATCAGTTATCCTATGTGGGGACTTACAAGTAATTTGAAAAACAGCCTTTTCAGTAGATTTAATGTTTTGTTTGTAAAGTCTTAAGTATAAATTTATCCACTAAATCCATTTTTCTTTGGTTTCTTTAAAGGTAAGTTTAAACCTCTCTTTGCTATCTAAATACATGTGTCCAAGTTCAAGGTTTTCTTATGGTTTTGGTGAAGATTGTAACATGAAAATGAAATGTAGAGAGGGAAGGAATTACAGAGAAAGTTTTACTTTTGCTGTGTTGCTTCTGTTTAATGTTTTTCTTTGCAAAAAGGCTAGAATCCATTCTTTCTCCTTCTATGTCCTGAGAAGTATAAGGACATAGGTCAGAAATGGTGAGGCCTTGGTGTGTAAGACTTCGTGAACCATTGCAGGGACTTTGGCTTTTATCTCAAGTAGATGGGAAGCCCCTGGAGGGTTTCCAGCAAAGGGGTGACATGTCTGCCTGTGGTTTTTAAAGATCACTCTGGCTCTTGATTAAGAACAGACTGTAGGGATGCATGGTAAAGGCAGGGAGACCAGCTGGAAGACTGTTGCAGTAATTCTTGCAAAAGATGGCAGTGGCTTAGTCGGGATGGGAGTATGGGAGGGTTGAATTCTAGGTACATTTTGAAGATAGAAACAAAAGATTTGGCGATGCATTTGGGATGTGACATAAAGGGAGAAGTGAAGGATGACTGTAATTTTTGATCTGATCAAGTAGGATCTTGAGGTTTCCACTTACTTGGGTAAAGAAGTCCACGGGAAAAACAAATTTGCAGGAATTAGGAGGTTAATTGTGCACATCTTAAGTGTGCTTCCCTGGTGGCTCAGATGGTAAAAAAATCTGCCTGCAATGCAGGAGACCTGGGTTTAATTCCTGGGTCGGGAAGGTCCCCTGGAGAAGGGAGTGCCTACCCACTCCAGTATTCTTGCCTGGAGAATCCCTCAGAAAGAGGAGCCTGGGAGGCTCCAGTCCATGGGGTTGAAAAGAGTCAGACACGACTGAGTGGCTTTCACTCAAGTGTGAGATGTACATAACTCATCCAAGTGGATCTTCAAGTTAGGGGTTGGATGAATGAAGTCTGAGGTTGAGGGGAAGTGTCACTGCTGGAAATAAAACTTGAGAGTTCAGTATGTAGGTGTTATTTGAAGTTAATATGGTAGGATCACCTGGAGAAGTGAGTGTAGACAAAGAATAGAGGACCGAGGACTGAGCTCTGAGGCCTGCCAAGGTTGAGAGGTTTGGTAGATGAGCAGGCCCAGCAAAGGGTAGAGCCAGGTAGGTGCCTTCTCCTGCCCATGAGGTAGGATGAAGGTACCTAGGGAGGCAGGGAAAGAAAGCATTTCAGTGAACCAGCTAAATAATGCTGATAGATCAGATGAGGACTGGAATTGGCCATGGGCTGTTGAAAGGTAGAAATGATCAGGATGATCAGTGGCCAGTGACCATCAGGATGGTCAGTGATCAGGATGATGAGTGGCCATTGTGGTGGGGAGGTGGGGACCAAAGCCTGACTGTGCGTTCAAGGACACATGGGAGAGAAGCGTCTGGGCAGTGAGTGTAAACAGCTCCTGAAGGAGTCTTACTTGGAGGGGAGCAGTACCTGGAGAAGGTGGTGAGTTCAAGGAAAGTCCTTTCTTCTTTTTTAAAGAAGGAGGTTATTATAATAGGTTATATTAAGATAAGCTGGTCTTGGGTGTGTGGGGGGGCACAACTGTCCAGGATAATAGCAGTGACTCTTGAGTGAGCAAGGTGGGGGGATCCCCAAGGACACCCCCTCATAGGGCAGTGGTCCCCAAGGTAGGGGCTGGGCATGTTTTGTCACTGGTCTAAGAGGAGATCAGCAAAGGAATTAAGAGTAAACAAAAACTTTACAGCAACTTGACAAAGCAGTTCTATCTATTGAACAATAAAAAAATTGGGGCTGGCAGATTTTGTCTTTGACTTTTCTAGAATTTCATTTTTACATTGAAGTAAAATCCACCTGACATAAAATTAACCATTAACCATCTTAAAGTGTACACTTCAGTGGTATTTAGCAGGTCACAGGATTGGCCACTTGCACCTGTCTAGTTTCAAGTCATCTCTATCACCCACAGGGAAACCCACACCCGTGAAGCCAACACTCTGCACTCTCCCTTCCACCATCCCTGTTAACCACATCTGCTTTCTTGTTTCAGTGGATTTACCTATTCTAGATGTTTTGTGTAAATGGAAGCATAATATGTGGGCTTTTGGACTGTCTTCTTTCACTTAGCATAATTTTTTCAAAGCTCGTACAAGTTGTAGCATGTATCAGTACTTCATTCCTTCAGTTCAATTCAGTTCAGTCCTCAGTCGTGTCTGACTCTTTGCGACCCCATGAATCGCAGCACGCCAGGCCTCCCTGTCCATCACCAACTCCTGGAATTCACTCAGACTTGCATCCATCAAGTCAGTGATGCCATCCAGCCATCTCATCCTCTGTCGTCCCCTTCTCCTGGCCCCAATCCCTCCCAGCATCAGAGTCTTTTCCAGTGAGTCAACTCTTCGCATAAGGTGGCCAAAGTACTGGAGTTTCAGCTTCAGCATCATTCCCTCCAAAGAAATCCCAAGGCTGATCTCCTTCAGAATGGACTGGTTGGATCTCCTTGCAGTCCAAGGGACTCTCAAGAGTCTTCTCCAACACCACAGTTCAGAAGCATCAATTCTTCAGTGCTCAGCCTTCTTCACAGTCCAACTCTCACATCCATACATGACCACAGGAAAAACCATAGCCTTGACTGGATGGACCTTTGTTGGCAAAATAGTATCTCTGCTTTTCAATATGCTATCTAGGTTGGTCATGACTTTCCTTCCAAGGAGTAAGTGTTTTTTAATTTCATGGCTGCAGTCACCATCTGCAGTGATTTTGGAGCCCCAAAAAATAAATTCTGACCCTGTTTCCACTGTTTCCCCATCTATTTCCCATGAAGTGATGGGACCATGATCTTTGTTTTCTGAGTGGTGAGCTTTAAGACAACTTTTTCACTTTCCTCTTTCACTTTCATCAAGAGGCTTTTTAGTTCCTTTTCACTTTCTGCCATAAGGGTGGTGTCATCTGCATATCTGAGGTTATTGATATTTCTCCCAGCAATCTTGATTCCAGCTTGTGTTTCTTCCAGTCCAGCGTTTCTCATGATGTACTCTGCATATAAGTTAAATAAGCAGGGAGATAATATACAGCCTTGACGTACTCCTTTTCCTATTTGGAACCAGTCTGTTGTTCCATGTCCAGTTCTAACTGTTGCTTCCTGACCTGCATACAGATTTCTCAAGAGGCAGGTCAGGTGGTCTGGTGTTCCACAATTTATTGTGATCCACACAGTCAAAGGCTTTGGCATAGTCAATAAAGCAGAAATAGATGTTTTTCTGGAACTCTCTTGCTTTTTCCATGATCCAGCAGATGTTGGCAATTTGATCTCTGGTTCCTCTGCCTTTTCTAAAACCAGCTTGAACATCAGGAAGTTCATGGTTCACGTGTTGCTGAAGCCTGGCTTGGAGAATTTTGAGCATTACTTTACTAGCATGTGAGATGAGTGCAATTGTGCGGTAGTTTGAGCATTCTTTGGCATTGCCTTTCTTTGGGATTGGAATGAAAACTGACCTTTTCCAGTCCTGTGGCCACTGCTGAGTTTTCCAAATTTGCTGACATATTGAGTGCAGCACTTTCACAGCATCATCTTTCAGGATTTGCAATAACTCAACTGGAATTCCATCACTTCCACTAGCTTTGTTCATAGTGATGCTTTCTAAGGCTTACTGGACTTCACATTCCAGGATGTCTGGCTCTAGGTGAGTGAGTGATCACACCATCGTAATTATCTGGGTCATGAAGATCTTTTTTGTACAGTTCTTCTGTGTATTCTTGCCACCTCTTCTTAATATCTTCTGCTTCTGTTAGGTCCATACCATTTCTGTCCTTTATCGAGCCCATCTTTGCATGAAATGTCCCCTTGGAATCTCTAATTTTCTTGAAGAGATCTCTAGTCTTTCCCATTCTGTTGTTTTCCTCTATTTCTTTGCATTGATCTCTGAGGAAGGCTTTCTTATCTCTTCTTGCTATTCTTTGGAACTCTGCATTCAGATGCTTATATCTTTCCCCATATTATAATTATATGTACGGAGAAGGCGATGGCACCCCACTCCAGTACTCTTGCCTGGAAAATCCCGTGGACGGAGGAGCCCAGTAGGCTGCAGTCCATGGGGTTGCTCAGAGTCGGACAGGACTGAGCTACTTCACTTTCACTTTTCACCTTCATGCACTGGAGAAGGAAATGGCAACCCACTCCAGTATTCTTGCCTGGAGAATCCCAGGGACAGGGGAGCCTGGTGGGCTGCCATCTATGGGGTCGCACAGAGTCGGACACGACTGAAGTGGCTTAGCAGAAGCAGTAGCAGTAATTATATGTATGGATATACTGTATTTTGTTTATCTGTTAATGGATATTTGACTTGTTTCCACTCTTTTTTTGGCTGTTGTTAAATAGTACCACTATGGATATTCACATATAAGTCTTTGAAGATTTGTTTTTAGTTCTTCTGGGCATACGTACCCAGGAGTGGAATTGCTGGATCATATGGTAATTCTGTGTTTAATTTACTGAAGAGCCTCCAAACTGTTCTCCACAGTGGCGATACCACTTCACATTCCCACCACAGTGTATGAGAGTTCCAGTTTCTTTAGCTAAAAAAACACACTATTTTCCATTTTTTGCATTATGATTCTAGAAATTCATTTTTATTGTATTTTATAAAAGCATTAGATTGTGGCAGACTGGAAGCTGAAAAAAGGATTTCAATAGAACAGGTCCCTTCTTGCAGATAATTTGAAAAATACTGACCTAGTGTCCAGGTGTGGAGGGCTGGTTTGTTTATGTATGAGAGTAGCCAGCTCAGAGTAACAGCTGCAGGTTGTTTAGAAAGTGATGATGAAACATTCTGGAAATGATCTTTCCTCAACTTGGAATAGAGGCAATTTCCACAGTAATACTGCAGTGTTAATAGATGCCCACACGTCTGCAAGTAGGTGGCATTTCACATCTATGAAAGTGTTAGTCCTCAGTCCTGTCTGACTCTTTGTGACCCCATGGACCATAGCCCGCCCGGCTTCTCTGCCCAGGGAATTCTCCAGGCTAGAATACTGGAGTGGGTAGCCATGCCCTCTCCAGGGGATCTTCCCAATCCAGGGATCTAACCCAGGTCTTCTGCATTGCAGGCAGGTTCTTTACCAGGGAAGCCCCTTCATATCTGTAAACAGGCATTTTTCTCTACATATTGACTGCTTGAGTAAGTTCTTAGAGTACATGTGGCTGGCCAGCATTTTCAAAGAGGTTTAGATTTAAAATGGTAAAGGTGAAAATACTTAGATATTTTTGTCTATTTGTCTTACAGTCTCAGTTTGAAAGTCAGAATGGTTGCATCCTGTTTCTTCTGGGTCTTTGGCCTCTTCCAGCTTAAAGAAGTGACGGGCTCCTATGCAAACCCACCCTTCCTTACATTCAAACTCTGCCTTTTTTAGGAGACAGAAACACAGTTGAGGTGCTTATTTTCTATAACGGGCTGTTTATGTAAAAGTCCTCGGACACACATAGGACATGAGCAGCTCTGTGAGGCCAGGGGCAGAGCGTTTACAGTTCACCCAAAGGTCAGATGGCCAAGGTCAGCAGAAAGGCCTCCTGAGTTGAAGGCCTCGTGTTCCTTTGTGATATCTGGGCAGCTCACAGAGGCCTCTGTGAAATAGGGTTTTCTGAATGCATTCAGCACTGGCAGTTTTGTAGGCCATATCTAGAAGTGCCTGATTTCACTGATGGCATATGCTACCTTCCCCACAAGTCGTCCTGACCAAACGTGAAGTGGTTGAGCTTTCGTTCCATAGAACGAACTTTCTTGATGTTGTGCATCCGAGTTGGATTTTAGCAAAAGATGATGAGGTTGAGCCTCCCTGTTTCGCAGGTGAGAACAGTCAGGTGACACACAGGCTTCTGGGTTTTTTTTTTTTTTTTTGGCTGCATCGCTTGTGCAGGCTCTCGTCAGTGAGAGTGCAGAGTCTGAACCTCTGAACAGCCAGCAAATTCCCTTCTGTCTTTTCTGACAACTTCTTTTTCTTCCTGCATGAGACAAGAGAGTGCTGATGTTGACATGTCCTCTGTGTAGCACGCTGCCTTTTGACAAGGCCACCACCAGTCTAGAAATAGCGGGTAGTTCCCAGGGCCCAACGTCAGACTGAGGGACGTCAGACTCGCTCGTGAAGGAAGTTCACTCACTGCAGCACTTCAGCAGGAGTTATCAGGATGTATTCTCACACACGGAGGGCAAGGAGCGAATTCATTCATCTTTGTATTTCTCCAGGTGCCTCCCAAAGTGCCATGCTCTCAGAACTCCTGGGGGTTTCATGGTTTCTTGTATGAATAAGAAACTGACCTCTGGTCCTTTCTGCAGGTGTCTCCCTGACCCAGAGTTGGGGATTCTGATAAAGCACTTGGTGAAATAAATAGGGCATGGAAAAACATGGGGTGCAACCCCCCAGGCTGCAACATACCCTGGATTTATATCATGTAAAATTCTCTCTTTGGAAAGCTTGAATCTTGAAGACTTAAATAGTTGAATATGACGGATTTTTGATTAATAACACCCCTGCGTGAGAAGTCAAGAGAAGCTTATTCTCTCTTCAGGCTAAGAGAGGCTCGATGGAGTTGCAGGCGGGATGCTGTGCCACCTCTGAGTCAGTTTGTAGAGCTGAAGAAGAGGTGCAGACATAGGAGCTCAGCTCCCGGAACCACTTCCCTGGTGTTCTTTCTGCGGGTGAATCCTGTGCTTTCTTCTTCCCTCTTTCCTTTTCTCACAAACATGTAACTCTCATACTGTCTGTAACACCACCCGCTCTGTGTGTTGTGGGGATAGCGCATTTAAGTCTAGTGGTCATAGTATTATCCCCATTTAGCAGATGAGGACAATGAGACATGGAGACAATGCCTGTGAAGTAGGGAAGAGAAGGGTTCCTTATTTCCATGCCGCAGGTAGAAAAGCTGGTCAAAACCCCAAAAAAATAGCCTTAAAAAACTCACAGGATATCAGGTGTGGTATTTACATTACTATTTCTAAAGCTGAATGTAAACTTCAAAACATGTTTATCTCTTGATTAACATGATAAAGTCAATGTTTGATTTTATGGTGATATTTGAGTTTTTTTGTTTAACAGGAGGGATAGTGCAACAAAGTGCAATATTTGACAAAGGCAAACATTACAAAATTAAATAGCTAGTTATTAGCTTTGAAATTTAAAGTGCAAATAGAAAACCACTTTTTAAAAGTTTTTTTCCCCTCTCTGTGGACATGATTATTATTTTAAAATTAGTGTGAATAAAAGGCTTGTTGATTTTCCCCAGGTAATTTTTTTCCCTTTGGCTATGCCCGTGGCAAGTGGGATCTTAGTTCTCTGGCCAGGGGTCAAACCCATGGCCCCTGCAGTGGAAGTGAGGTACCTTAACCACTGGACTGCCAAGGGAGTCCCATCCTTAGATAACTTTGGAGAGAAACAGTATTTTATATTCTGCGTAGTCGGCCAGTGGCTTATCATGAGGTGGATTTTACATTTTTGGTTTGTCTTTTAAATACAGGGCACTTTTGCTGAGGCTTTCCTTTGGGCTAAAGATTGTAGTCAGTAGGGAGCACAGAGAGCAGAGCTCTGGAAAGCACAGTTTTAGGAACTCCCTAATGTCCTGAAAGAACCAGGTTGAACACCATGACGAGACACTGCTGGCCTGTGTTTTCAGGGCTCATTTTATCTTGATGGGCTGCATATGTGATGTCAGGCCCCTACCTGACTGCTCAGTGCAGGGAACCCCATCCATCTGTGGGCACATCACACCCCATCAAGTTTGCTGATTCTGTTATTCATTCAGTGATCACTTGTCTTTAAAAATCCTGAAGAGGCAGCGCTAACATGGTTGTGAGCTTGGGTGGACAGTAGCTGCCCTGGGCAGAGTGTCCTACATGATCATGCTTGAGATTTCCTCACTTGAATCTGACTTGACTCCATTGGGCCTCAGCAATTTTTCTCAGGCACAGTGTGGAGTAACTTGGAGTTTATGTTCCCTCCTCAGCTCCTCAGAGGCCCAGCCCAGGCCAAGTACAACTTGAATAACCTTCAGGAAAGCTGTGCTGTCCTTCTGTCGGCCGCTGTCTTTGAAAATTGCCTCCAGAGTTAGTGAGCAGGAACAGTTAAGATTTACAAACAATGATGAAGCTTGTCATGCATCTTTCACCATTCATCATCCAGGTGCGTGCCTGGGCGGTGAAGTGTTCTTCATAAAAACCAGCTCAGTGTGAAATACACCTCGCTGCAGTGTTTACTGCTCTGAAGCTCGTCAGCGGCCCTTTATAGTAAATCCAGATTGCGATGTGACATTACAGTATATCATTGCCCGGCGCGGCGGGGTTTACACTGCGAATGAGTGCAGTGCACACCAGATGAGGTGTCCAAATTGAGTTATGTCAGAATTTGGCTGTTATATGGGGATAGCTTTTGTTTTCCGAACACTGAAAGTTAGCTTTATATGTATTTATATTTATATATAGGCATATACTTCCCATCTTGCACGTATACATGGGTATACAGTATATGCTGGGGTCAGGTTCCAACTGGGCTTCTGCTGTAAAGAATGGTGACCGGCTTTTATGTCCCTTCCAACTGTTGTTCACTGAAATTGGCATCAGCGGAATCTTTGGGGGAAACTAGAGTAGATGGTTATTTCATGATAGAGGTGGTTTCATTTTGCTGTGTGTAAAGTGGTCATATTTTCCATTCTCTCTTACACACAAAAAAAGGGCCCCTCTCTCCTGGGATTATGGTAGTACTGGAATGATCCCTTGGCAGGAGGGTGAAGAGAGGAAACGACACAGGACCGGCCTATCGGTCTGAACACATGCACTTGGAGGAGGGCTCTGAAGTCCGTTGCTTGTTTATTATTTTTTAGTGGGTACCAAAATCCTAGTGCTGCCTCTGTTATCTTGAAAGATGCTGCTTCCAGGAGAAGACTTATGGTGTTTTAGCTGAAATTGGCAAAATAAAAGAGCACACTGAATTTATTGCATGATCGGGTTTATTTACATTCACCCTAAAAGCGCCGATATTAAAAATGAGCTCCATAAAAAAATAATATTCAGAGATAACGCAGGCCCTGCAGTCCCACAATCATCTTCTTAACACGCATGTTTTTAACTTTGCTCTTCAGTGTAGCAGGGTTGTCAGGAGAGCCACTGTGTGGTCTTCACACACCTGGCACTGCACTGAATCCAGGGCCTGTCCCTTCTATACCCCAGATCTAGGGCAGGGGTCCCCCCAATCTGGATGTGAATATAGCCCTCCCACCAGTGTTCTCCGCGCTTCTTCCTGGATGTGTTCCCTCTTGGTTGCAGGGTTTCTTACTTGAGATGGATTATCGGCGGCACAGGACACTGGTGCAGGTGTGCAGTGCTGGCCCCTGGGGAGGGTGGGACAGCAGCCTCCCACTGACCATGGTGCCCGAGGAAGGAGAGAGCAGTCGCTCGTCAGCCCAGCGCCGTCACTTCATAGGGCTGTAAGATGAACACAGGTGTCCAGTTAAGGGTAAATGTCACGTAGTGTCTGTGGTTTATGTTCATGTTTAATAAGTATGTCCACAGTATTTTATTATGTTGAAAATTATTTGTGTCTGAATCTGGCAACCTCGGGCTTCATCCGAGTCCCTCTGAACCACCGTTTTCTGGCACTGGGGTAAAAGGCAGAAATGAACGGTGGATGGAGGAGAGCCGTACCTTCACTAAGCGTATTCAGCAGTTTTAAGAGTTGTTTCATTTATGTCTCTACAAAAATAGTACAAGAGGCAGTGCTGATCATGCTCAGAATGCTTTCCTGTTTTGGTTGAAGCTCTTTATGGGTTTCTCCATGAAAAATTTCTGGATTATAAATTCTCCTTGCATATGTTAACTGTGTTGTATCTTCCTCTGTCTAGGTAATTTGTAGGTCTGGATGTTTCTTTTATCATATTTCATAGGCTAGCTCCATTAATATAAGAGAAAATAAAAATGAGCCCACTGTTGCTTAGACTCAAGATGAAAATGTATAGTTTTTGTGAATGTGGTTCAGTTGCCCCCTTGTATCTTTACCGGACATTACAGTGAGTTTTGAACAAAACCAGCTCCTGTCTCTTTCTTGAGACCTCCCCACACCACACCAGGATGTGAACCAATGACTCAGTCAATAAACAAGTGGTGAATTCATGGAGTGCCAATTATGTGTTTGTGGCCCTAGCATTATGCCCAGGAGGTGAACAATGGCCCAGAACATGCTGCAGTGATGCCTAAGTATCCCCATATTTTGGGGACACAGGCCCTTCCCTTCGTGTCCAAAGTAGAATAGTCTTGCTTCTGAGCCTCTGCAGGGTGTGCAAAGGAGCAGCCATGTGCCATGCTCTGTTGAGCATTTTCCAGACTTGGTTGGTGACTTTGCCGTGAACCTAAGACAACGTTTCCTTCTCCAGTTAAAGAGGCCAGGATCACAACCAGACTCTGGATAGGTATGCTACATACACAGCCCTTGCCAGGCTTGTTTCCTGTTTTTTATATGGCTGTAGAGGTGGGATGGCAAAGGAGAAAATGAAAGATATGCCCATCTGAATACAGAATTCCAAAGAATAGCAAGGAGAGATAAGAAAGCCTTCCTTGGTGGTCAATGCAAAGAAATAGAGGAAAACAATAGAATGAGAAAGACTAGAGATCTCTTCAAGAAAATTGAGATACCAAGGGAACATTTCATGCAAAGGTGGGCACAATAAAGGACAGAAACCATATGGATCTAACAGAAGCAGAAGATATTAAGAAGAGGTGGCAAGAATACACAGAAGAACTATACAAAAAAGACCTCAATGACCCAGGTAACCACGATGGTGTGATCACTCACCTAGATCCAGACATCCTGGAATGTGAAGTTAAGTTGGCCTTAGGAAGCATCACTACAAACAAAGCTAGTGGAGGTGATGGAATTCCAGTTGAGTTATTTCAAATCCTGAAAGATGATGCTGTGAAAGTGCTGCACTCAATATGTCAGCAAATTTGGAAAACTCAGCAGTGGCCACAGGACTGGAAAAGGTCAGTTTTCATTCCAGTCCCAAAGAAAAGCAGTGCAAAAGAATGTTCAAACTACCGCACAATTGTACTCATCTCACATGCTAGCTAAATAATGCTCAAAATTCTCCAAGCCAGGCTTCAACAGTACATGAACCGAGAACTTTCAGATGTTCAAGATGGATTTAGAAAAGGCAGAGGAACCAGATCAAATTGCCAACATCCGCTGGATCATAGAAAAAGCAAGAGAGTTCCAGAAAAACATCTACTGCTTTATTGACTTACGCCAAAGCCTTTGACTGTGTAGATCACAGCAAACTATGGAAAATTCTTCAAGAGATGGGAATAGCAGACCATCTTTCCTGCCTCTTGAGAAATCTGTATGCAGGTCAAGAAGCAACAGTTAGAGTTGGACATGGATCAGCAGACTGGTTCCAAATAGGGAAAGGAGGACTACGTCAAGGCTGTATGTTGTCACCCTGCTTATTTAACTTATATGCAGAGTACATCATGTGAAATGCCAGGCTGGATGAAGCAGAAGCTGGAATCAAGATTACCAGGAGAAATATCAGTAACCTCAGATATGCAGATGACACCACCCTTATGGCAGAAAGCGAAGAAGGACTAAAGAGCCTGTTGATGAAAGTGAAAGAGGAGAGTGAAAAAGCTGGCTTCAAACTCAACATTCAGAAAACTAAGATCATGGCATCTGGTCCCATCACCTCATGGCAGATAGATGGGGAAACAGGGGAAACAGTGACAGACCATATTCTTGGGCTTCAAAATCACTCCAGATGGTGATTGCAGCCATGAAATTAAAAGACATTTGCTCCTTGGAAGAAAAGCTATGACCAACCTAGACAACATATTAAAAAGCAGAGACATTACTTTGCTGACAAAGGTCTGTCTAATCAAAGCTATGGTTTTTCCAGTAGTCGTGTATGGATGTGAGAGTTGGACTATAAAGAAAGCTGAGCACCAAAGAATTGATGCTTTTGAACTTTAGTGTTGGAGAAGACTCTTCAGAGTCCCTTGAATTGCAAAGAGATCAAACCAGTCAATTCTAAAGGAAATCAGTCCTGAATATTCTTTGGAAGGACTGATACTGAAGCTCCAATACTTTGGCCACCTGATGAGAAGAACTGACTCACTTGAAAAGACCCTGATGCTGGGAAAGATTGAAGGCAGGAGAAGGGGACAGCAGAGGATGAGATGGTTGGATGGCATCACCGACTCTTTGGACATGAGTTTGTGCAGACTCCAGGAGTTGGTGATGGACAGGGAAGCCTGGCATGCTGCAGTCCACAGGGTCCAAAAGAGTCAGACACGACTGAGCCGCTGAACTGAACTGAATACTAACTGAATGTTGTACTAAACTGTAATCTTTGGTACTAAAAAAGTTGTACGACCCTCATTGCTGTCTTATTTTCATCATCCTCAAAAGAATCTCCATATGGAGTCACTCCTCATTTCCACCTCCTTCTCAGTCCCTGGAAACTATTATTCTACTTTGTGTTTCTATGGATTTGCCTATTTCTGGACATTTCTTATGAATTGAATCATATAATATGTAGCCTTATTATATTTGACTTTTTTCACTTAGCATAATATTTTTGAAGTTCATTCAAAGTGAGCCATGTAACAAGGCTTCATTCTTTTTTCTAACCAAGTAACATTTCAATATATGAAAAGGCTTAATTTGTTTTGAGTTCCAAATGTATTGCAGGTCCTGGAAAAACTGTTAAACCCTAAGATTCTCAAGAGGAAATACTTGTTTTATATCATTCTGTTAAACTGTTTATCTCATTGTTAAACATCTTTCAACTCACCACATGAATGTCTATAATAAGTAGAACCTACTGTATGAAGTCAAATGACACCCGTAACTGGCGTGCCTAGGTTCCCCATCCCCAGCCCGCCAGGTCCTGTGATTTTCCTGTTTTATATTAATACTATTTACACTAGTCTGCTAGGGCCGCTGACACAGAAGATAATGAGCTGGATGGCTTAAGAAACAGAAATTCACAGTTCTGAGATTTAGAAGTCTGAGATCAAGGTGTCATCAGGGTTGGTTTCTGGTGAGGCCCCTCTTCTTTGGTCTTTCCTTTGTGTATGCAGAGAGAGCAAGCTCTGATTTCTTTTCCTCCTCTTATAAGAACACTAGTCCTGTCAGGCTAGGGCCCTACCCTTAAGACCTTACGATGTAGCTTCATTTATGTCCCTAAAGGCACCGTCTCTAAATACAGTCACATTGGACGCTAAGGCTTCAGCTTATTGATATAAAGGTGGGACACAAAGTTGAATCCGTAACACTGTTGAAGGGTTTAATGTCTCTGAACGTCTTCCTCTTCTTGATGAGGTTCCTGGGAAGTAGAAGGATGCTGACGTCAGGGGGCCAGTGTGTAGACTGAGTGGAGAATCTTCTCTGGCCTTACTGCCGACTGTCCAGCATCTGCTGCCCGTTAACTCCCTTCCAAGCTGTCCAGCATGCTGACCCCCTCACCTGCAAGCTGGGTCCCCAGAGCACAGAGGTTTTTAGAGATGTAAAATGCCACAGCCAGGCACACCCCACTCACTCAAAGCACTTCTTTTCCAGATTGTTGCTTTTCTTTTTTTCATCCCTCCCTACTTGGTTTCTTCTTTGTCTCTCTCTCTGAATTTGGGGAAAGAGTTTCTGATTCCTTGCAATTTTTGCCCTTGAAGTGGTCTGTAACCTTGAACAATTAAACCCTGATATACTGCTACAAATTAGACTCTTTGCCACTTTTCCTGGCAAATAAGGCAGATAAGAATTAGGGCCTTCCTGCCTAGTGAAATGAATGAGAAAGTATTGCATTGTTTCCTGATGTTATTATGAACCAGTTCAAAGGTTGCTTCATGGTAAACTTGAGGTTAGTATTTATGAATTAGTTAATGGCCCTTACAGGTCAACCAAATAGAGAAAATAATCTCTTACTTTATGAAGCACGTTGACCTACATCATCTTGTTTAATTCCAACAACAATCTTCTTAGGTAATACGAGGCCTTTTTTTCTTGACACCAGTTCTAACACAACCTGGGTGTCCTACCATTCAGTCCAGTTTTAATACTGGGTATCTGGAGTTAGCCGAGACCCCATGGGTTAAGGGCTCAGTCTCACAAGACTGCCCCCGTGTCAGACGCCAGCCATAAATGGGGTGCTCAGGCTATACACATTTCTGTCTGGGCCATTACAAATCTGGGGGTTCCCACAACTTCTCCCTGGGTTTGATAATTCACTAGAATGACTCACAGAACTCCAGAGGACACTTTATTTACTGTTACTATTATGAGTTTATTATAAAGGATATAACTCAGGAATGGCCAATGGAAGGGATGCCTAAGGTGAGAGATTAGGAGAGGGTGGGGAGCTTCTAAGCCCTCCCAGCACCCCCATGTGCTCACCAGCCAGGAAGCTCTGAGAATCCCAATCACTGAGGGGTTCTTAGGAAGGGTTCATTACTACATATGAGTGGTTATATCATTGGCCATCGGCAATTAGCTCAATCTCCAGCCCCTCTCTCTCTCTGAAGGTTGGGGGATAGGGCTGGGTGTTCCAGGCTTCTCATCAGGGCTGGGTCTTCCTGGTGCTCAGCCCCCACCCTGCATCTATGAGTAGCCCCCATCCTAAAACCATCTAGCCCACCAAGTCACCTCATTAGAACACAGAGGCTCATATCACCCTTCTTACTTCAGAAATTCCATGGGTTTTCAGAGCTCTGTGGGCTTCCCTGATAGCTCAGTTGGTAAAGAATCCACCCGTAGTGCAGGAGACCCGGGTTCAATTCCTGGGTCAGGAAGATCCGCTGGAGAAGGGGTAGGCTACCCATTCCAGTATTCCTGGGCTTCCCTTGTGGCTCAGCTGGTTAAGAATCCACCTGCAGTGTGGGAGGCCTGGGTTCAGTCCCGGGGTTGGGAAGATCCCCTGGAGAAGGGAAAGGCTGCCCACTCCAGTATTCTGGTCTGGAGAGTTCCATGGTCTGTGTAGTACAGTGGGTCACAAAAAATTAGAGATGACTGAGTGACTTTGGCTTTCACTTTCACTTTTGGGGCTCTGTGCTGGCAACAGGGACCAAGTCCAAATATCGTTCTGTGATAACACAGGTTGGTAGAGAAATATCTGTGACCCTGTTTTAGGGAAGAGCACTTGCTGTACAGACAGCATAGGTGGCAGCCGACCGTGAAGCTGAGTGGTCTTCTCCCTGATTCAGTGTCTCCCTGGTTCACTTTCAACTTCACACTGTCCCACAGAATTGCAACCCTTGTCTTCAGCCCTCTGCCTTAGACCTGCCGCAGCTAGTGCAGGAGCTCCTGGGCATGGAGGCCTATTTATGTTTAAATTAATTAAAAGTCTAGTTCCTCTGTCACACTGGCCACATTTCAGGTGCTCAGTAGCCATCTGGGGCTGGTGACTACTGGGCTGGACAGGGCAGAAGTAGAGCGGTTTCCACCCTCAGTTCTGTTGGGCAGCACTGTCTCAGTTAGGTGAAAGCTGTTTTGTTAGGACTTTTCGAGTGATGAAGTGGGGTGACATAGCCTTTAAACCTAAGATAAAAGAGTGACACAATGACCACAAGTTCATCAGACACACTTTAAAAGTCTTTTGTGGGCGCATCAGCGCTTATTCAAGTGGCCTGTCAGGTTGAGGAGAAATAACTGACTTGGACTGACTGAACTCTGATAAAGTGTTAGTTGATCTTTGGGTCTAATTGTGGTGCATGCTTTTTTTTTGTTTTGTGTTGTTTTAAATAACATGGAAGGAAGTAAACTAGAACCCGGTTGGTCTTAGTCCAGGAATGATAGTACTTGCCCAGGGCGGAAAATCTGTCTCCTGGTCGTGGGACAGCATGTGAATCTTGGTCCTTGCCAACGACCGCTTACGGTAAGCCAGGAGGGTCAAGGGGCACTGGCCCTTCTCAGACACAGCAGCTCAGACACTTTCCCATTCCCCGGGGTGCCTTTGTGCTCTGTTGGCCGTGTGCTCAGATGCACAATTTGTAACTGTGATGAAGTCCAGTTTGCATACTTTGCCTTTTGTTGCCTATGTTTTTAGTGTCATGACCAGTAAATCATTGTCAAGTCCAGTGTCATGAAGCTTTTCTCGATGTTTTCTTCTAAAAGTTGGGCTTGGACCTGCTTTGAGTTAGTTTTTATATACGGCGTAAGATAAGGGTCCAGCTTCATTCTTCTGTGTGTGGATATCCCAACCCCATTTATTGAAAAGCCTTTCCTTTCCTCATTGAACAAGGCAGAAGGGGAAAATGGTGAAAGAGTCAAAGTTTGACACTTGCTTGTGGCTTTTTTTTCTATGATCATCAGAGAAGAGTAGGCATTGAGTATTGAATGCACAGCACAGGCCTACAGTTGGCAGTTGAAGATGATCCACCTGGATCTCTGTGCGTGCGTGTGTGCAAAGTTGCTTCAGTCGTGTCCGTCTGCCAAACTCCTCTGTCCATGAGATTCTCCAGGCAAGAATACTGGAGTGGGTTACTGTGCCCTCCTTCAGGGGATCTTCCTGACCCAGAGATCAAAACTGGTTCTCTTACATCTCCTGCGTTGGCAGGGGGTGGATCTCTGTGGTAAGTAGATTTCCTGGGGTTATTTTTTACTTTTGTTTACTTATTTCTCCCTCCTATTTCTACAGTATCTCTCTCCCCCACCCCCGCCACTCCTTAAAGTGCTGAAATAAAGAATAGGATAACAAGGGAAGGGAATCCACAATCAGGATCTTAGTGGGTAAAGCTGTGAGAGCAGAAGTGCACATAAAACTGGCTGGTTTTCCATTTTTCTGCTTGGAAGTAAAGTTTTTCTAATAGAAAGGGACAGACAAATGCTAATTTTTAAAATACTCCGTTTTAAGGGGTCATCTGAAGCTGCTTGTCCGTGAGACATGGCAGAACCTCTTTGAGTGAGCCCCAGTGGCAAAGCCATGGAATCCTTTTGTGTCCTTAGGAATATTCCCAAGGCAGCACTTCTGGAGCTGAGAGCAGATAAATAAGCAAAGACGGCGAATGAGAATGCCAGACTGGTTGGCTGCAGCCCAGAGCTGTCAATCACCCCTTAATGTTTACAGGAGCAAAAAGTCAATGTGTAGTTGTTTTAATTTGACACACTCTTGGGTTGAGAGAGTGTAATTGCTGGAGGGGACAGTTAAGTGGCTGTGTGCCGTGTCAGTTTGTCTGGGTCTGACTCCCGTGCTGAGTGCTTTTCTGATGAGCAATAGATTGGGTTAAATACAGACATAATTGCTCGCTTCCGCATATTGGTCCGCCATGCCTTGTACTTCATTTCTCTCAGCACTTGCCTGAGGCTGTTGGGGTTTATGCTGCAAAGAGAGTCCGTATGTTCATTTTCATGAATCACTGTCGATTTTTGAAAAGCAGTTGTTACAGTGCTAAGTGGAGTGTAATAAATTGCACCCCCTCCAGACCCACTGGAGTAAATCAAAACTGCTTATATCCATCCAAGTGGTCTTTTGAGTATAAATGACTTTTTGTTTACTTATCAAACCAAATATTGTCTCCAGGAAATGGAGGCAAATGATTCGCTTATTTTTTAATCCTGTGTGGATTACATTTTGCTGTTGTTAAACCAGAAAGGAAGTTCCGTATATAGTTCATTAAGAAAGTCTCCCCAGGCAGTAAGTGAAATTATTCCAAAGTCATTTTCAAGACCAATTCTGGATGTTAACCTTGTTTCCAACCACTACTTAAAATGTGCCAGAAAGGCAGTGAGCTATGAAAAGAGTGTGGTTTCTTTCTTGCCCAAGAAGTTTCTAAGCAAAGAAACTAAATTTGGGAAAGTGTATTTGTCTCTTTGAATTCCTTGGCTCTGCCTCTTTCTTCTTTTCTTCATTCCTTCCTTTCTTCTTTTCTTATGACTCCACTGGGTCTTTGTAGCTGCACATGGGTTTTCTGTAGTTTCGGAGAGTGGGGTATATATACCCTTGTTATGGAGCGTGGGCTTTAGGCACTGGGGCTTCAGTTGTTTGTGGCGCATGGGCATGGTTGCTCTGCAGCATGTGGGATCTTAGTTCCTGAACCAGGGATCGAACCTATGTCCCCTGCATTGGCAAGTGGATTCTTAACCACTGGACCACCGGGGAAGTCCTTGGCTCTGCTTCTTTATGAAGGAGGTGTGCTACATGGTACTTACATGTTCTGATAGCTGAGAGAAGATGGTGGACATGGCTGTATTCATTGCTTCTGCAACTTAAAGTGACCAGAGGTCTGAGAGTCTGTGCTTGGGAAGCAGATGTTACTGAGTTTGATCATGGTGGCTCTATTATTATGAAATCTGTTTCACATTTAGCACTCGTTGGAAGAACTATCTCAGGATTTTCTTTTCTTGTTTTTGGTTGGGCCGTTGTCTTCTTTGACTTACTTTTCCCATGGGGCTTGCCAGGCACATTAATAATGTCTTTCTCAGTGACTCACTAATAATCTTTTTATTTTTATTATACTTTTCCTTTATGCTAAACACAGATAACAAAACTTGTCACTTTAAACTCCAGAGAAGGCAATGGCACCCCACTCCAGTACTCTTGCCTAGAAAAGCCCATGGACGGAGGAGCCTGGTAGGCTGCAGTCCATGGGGTCGCTAAGTCGGACACGATTGAGCAAATTCACTTTCACTTTTCACTTTCATGCATTGGAGAAGGAAATGGCACCCCACTCCAGTACTCTTGCCTGGACAATCCCATGGACGGAGGAGCCTGGTAGGCTGCAGTCCATGGGGTCGCTAGGAGTTGGACACGACTGAGCGACTTCACTTTCACTTTTCACTTTCATGCATTGGAGAAGACAGTGGCAACCCACTCCAGTGTTCTTGCCTGGAGAATCCCAGGGACGGGGACCCTGGTGGGCTGCCGTCCCTGGGGTCGCACAGAGTCCGACACAACTGAAGCGACTTAGCAGCAGCAGCCACTTTTAAACATTTTAAAGTGTAGAATTCAGTGGCATTAGGGGCATTCACAATGTCATGCAGCCATCTCAGGTTAGAGTTGAAGACAATCACTGATCTGGGAGGTGCTAGGGTAGCGGGGTTGTCAACTCCAGGTGACCCTTCTAACCCACACTGCCTTTCATTGGGTGAAAGCCACGGCATTCGAGGGCTACCTCCAGGGTCCCAGGGATACCCCATTCCTCTAAGAACTACATGACGCCTGAGTCCTGACCTCGCCTCTGCTCATCTTCTATTAACAGTTATATCTACTTTCTCGTAATACTTTTCTCTTTATATGCTTATTTTCTTGTCTTCATGGTTAGATTTTCTAAAGATTGGTTTGTTTTATTGGTCCTTTCATATCACCATCATATAAGTTTATTTGTTCATGTGTAGATTTTGATTGACATAACTTAATCTGTTCTTAAAGAGATTTTTAAAAATCTTTATTTCTACATGTCTGTTTTATGACCCACAGAAAAAGTGGGTATTTGTGGTGATAGAGCCGGCTGGCTTAAGAGAAGTTACTCCCCTAAATAGTGTAATAAATACATAGGGTTCACACTCAGATCTTATCACTTCCTCCCACCCCCTTGTATTATGCTGCTTCGTGAGGTAGAAAGGGGTCGTCCCAGGTAAGACCCTGCCTGCCAATGCAAGAGCTGTAAGGAGCTTCTCCATCCCTTGGAGGAGGGCATGGCAACCCACTCCAGTATTTTTGCCTAGAGAATCCCATGGACAGAGGAGCCTGGCTGGCTGTAGTCCATAGGGTCACAGAGCTGGACACAACGGAAGCTGCTTAGCAAGCATGCACAGTGGAGTTTGAGCCTGTTGAAATTCTTAGAAAGGTTACAGTTGAAAGTGCTCCAGGCGGGACCAATTCCAGGAAAGAAACAGAATGATGTCGTTGGACTTTTGTCATTTCTCCTTCAGTATCCTCACGATAAGTACACGTACTTACGTGGGACTTTTTCTTACTTCTGGTAGCCTACTCCACTCTTATCCATCCCTTTTTTGAAAAAAAAAAAATTGATAAATAACATGGTAAAATAGTATTGATTTTATGTCTTTTTTATGTCTTAGTGCTCCGGAATATTTGAATTTTAAAAGGACATCAGGGTTTCTTCAAGAAATGTATCTTTAACAGTAGAATTTCAGGTATTTTGGTCCTTGGGTGGCAGGCATATTTGAAGGACAGACTCTTGTCCCTTGATTTTTAAGTCACTCTTTTATACATAACCACCTCTTTTGTGTACAAGGAGCCAAGCCTGACTCCAGCATGTTGGTGATCGAAGTGCTTTAAATTTGGCTTTATCCCAAATACTATATTTGTGCCCCTATTATAATATCACACACTTCCATGTCATAAAATATTATTATTTTATGTTTCAAACATAGTATAGTATATTTTTTTCTAGTTGCTTACTTTGGAAGGTGCATGACTACTCATGAACAGGATAATTTAGTAAACTGTTTGCCTAAAGTACACACCCCAAAATGACTAACAACCTAAGGAATTGTCCTCACCTCTGATAAAGACCCTCTGTGTTTAAGCAGTGAGGAATAATAATGACATCCACAGCAGATTTTATCAGTGAATTAGATCTTTTGCAAAGTAGGATTTTCAAAAATCAAAATAGTTTAAATTGGTTTATATGAACAGTATAACTACACTACAGTTAATTTTTTTCTTTCATACTAGTTTGCCATCAGCCATTTATACTTCCATCAAGATTAAACATGTTATACAGCTGTGTTTTGTACTGTGTTCGTCTAAAAAGTACTCAAGTCATAGATTTAAAAGAGTACTGAAAAACAACTTTGGAAAACAGCCCCTTTATAGACAGGCAGACTAGGCATTTTCATCTCTTGTAGCTGTGTTCTCTTTACCAGAGGATCTAGTCTGATAGAATACAGGCCACAACACAGAAAGGAGAAAGCAATTCCATCCACTTTCTTGTTGACATAGCCTGGGGGACAGTTACATTTCCACTAGGGCTAAAAATGTACTGTGCGGTCTTCATTGTAGGAAGAATTGAAGATGGGGCCTCACCATGTAATGGGCACGCGTCCAGGTCTGTGAGGTCATACTGGCAACTATTGAGATTTACACGAAAAAGCAGTGATTGACACTCTTCCAAGGACTGGATTCATAGACCGAGTCAGTCGAGACACCAACGAAATTATAGTGTTAGGAAATGCGTTGTGAAAAGTTGGATAAATGATCTGATTTCCACCAAGTCTCCCAACACAGTCAGCCATTGACTGTGAGGCAGAGGTTGTCAAGTGCCGCCGGAAGCTCTCTTCTACAGCAGCATGAAGACAGAGAATCTGAGCCTCCTATTTAATGCCTGGATCCCAGGGACTGGGACGAGCTTAGTGTGTCATGTCCAGAGAAAATGTTAATGTCTCTCCTAGGGAAGAAAGGTCTTCACATCTTTCAGGAGTAATCACTTGATGCTGAGTTCTGGTTTATACTTGATTAATTTTGACTTTAAGTAGGCACTTAAACTTTTAGAGCTTAAAAGAAATGAAGATTTCAGGAGTTGTAAAACAAAAGAATTTTAGGTCTGAGAGAGCATTTTGAAGCCATTGAGCTCAACCCCCTCGCTTTATAGATGTGGAAACTGAGGCCCCATGTGCGACTTGCCTAAGGGATGGTATGGTCTAGAGACAAATTCTGTAAAATCCAGGAGTGTGTCACGGTACTTACTGCAAACTGTCCCCTAACACTCTGGTTTTAGATTTGAGTCTGAACTGGACTGTGTTAGCCTTGCTGATGGATAGGTTTGCCTGCTGGTGGCCCTGGTCAGGCCCCATGGCATTTCTGTTAGATGTATCAGGAGCCCTTGATACTGCTGACCGGGAAGTATGGGAGCTTGCTGGGTTGACTGGTTCATTTTTTATTGTCTCCATCATGCTTTCATGGAAAGTCACAGGCAGTGGAATTGGGTAATTACTTACCTCTCTGAAAGCTCACCTGCACGGATCAGCCGGGAAGCCCGCCCTCTTGTCTTGTGTCCATTTGTGCTTGGTGAGGCCTGTGGGATGGGTCCACCTTGATGCCCACCCCCCATTTCCTCCACCAGACGTGCACTTTGCAGAACACGTCATCATTATCGCAAATCACATGAAGGAAAGCATCACTTCTACATTAGGCGGGGATGCCTGTGCCCTTCTCCTCTCTCCTCAGGCCGATGTAACTGGAAAAAGTCAGACCCCTTTTTGTCGGACACAACTGAACTTTTTTGATATCACTTTTTTTTTGCTACCTCGGTGTCTGGTTGCCTCACATTCCCAGATCCCATGGTTCCATATCCGACTCTCCTGCCAGGGGCTCGGGACTCTGGGTAGGGGTCAGCGTCTCCTCCACAGCCCCCGGCAGCCTCCCTGCTCACCCCTCCTGTGTGCTCTGCTGTTTTGGGGCTCAGAAGGTTCTTCAACAGGGGGTCGCTTCTGAAGAGAATATAGGGTTCTGCCCAGTGACACCCACTACACAGTCTTGAAACACCTGGAATCTGATAGACAGCAGATGGACACCTTTCTCCAGTCATTGAATTCACCAAGTCACATGTTGGATCCCTGCAGCCCCTTTTGGTGGAATGTAGATTTGAAAGATGTGGGCACCAGGATCCACTAGGCAGCTGCTTTTCTGGGTTCATTTGCAGAAGGCAAACGTTTTACTCAGGTGATACCTGGGGTTCAAAGCTGTCTTTTTTAGCAAAATCTTGGCTTTCTGGAGGGGAGCTCGGGCAGCAGCTTTGTAAATGTGAAGAGGAGGGCTCATGGCTCTCTGGGTCACGTCAGCAGAGTGGGCTTTGTCAAAAATCAAACCAGCAGGCCTGTCAGACTGTGGCCTCATGGTGGACAGACCCAGGTTCAAGTCCTGAGTACAGAGTCTGGCCCTGACTCTCGGCTCTTGTGTGACCTTGGATGTTAATCACCCTTTCGAGCCTCAGTGTTTATAATCTGTCAAATGAGGACGTTAATACCCACCTCCCCAAAGGGCTTTTTTGAAGATGGTGAGTAAAGCTCAGTGCGGGCAACGTGATAGGGGCTCGATGAATGATGGCGATGATTACTAATAATTATGCTAATAAATAATGTGGGCTGAACCGCATCTCACCTAAGTCAGCACTTAGCAGCTCCTGCCTGGGGCTGGTAGTCCAGCCTTCCTCCGGAGTCCTGTTTCATCACCCCAGCATCCACCAGCCTGCGCTCATTAGAGAGAGAAAGCAGTTCACTCCTACAGTGAAAGAGCAGAGAGCCATGCTCCCAGCAGTGGCCTCTGTTTTCTTTGATTTCCTTTTATCTTTGCTTTTTGTCTTTTCATATCACTTTTTATTACTATAAAAGCAATCTGTGTTTATTAAAGCAAATTAGAGCCTGTGGCAGCTGATGGTTTTTGCTTTTTCACAGAAGGTTCTAAGGACTTTTTAAATAAATGGATGACCTTAGTTTAGCATTATAAAAAATTTCTCCCTTAACTACCAAACTCATTCATTATTTGTATATTTTTCTTTTCTATCAGTTTTATCTGGTTCAGTGTTACAACTAGCATTATCTCCTAATGAAAATAATTAAAAGTTCATTTTATCCTCTTCTCCAACATGAACAATTCTGGAGCCTCAATGAAGCACTAGAAAACATGAGACTTACTGTTAGCCGAAAATAATCGTCTTGTAATGTCAGTTCTTTAAATACCAGTTATTTTCTGGTTAGCCACAGGACTCCATTCTAATTAAGTTCCTGGAGACCAAGTGAAGGGGAAGCTGATTATTAGCTTGAGATTCTCTTATGGGTAGATGCTTTGAAAGGCTGTGAGTTCATTATAGGGTGGGGACCCAGACCAATGTGGGTTCAGAACCTTACTCAGCAAGGATATGTTTTTTCTGTAAATTCTGGAAGCCTGACATAGGAAAAGTAAAATCGTCGGATTCTCCCACATAATAGTAGTACCTTTTGTATGCTGAGCAGTATAGGCAACACTTTAGAAATTTGCTCTGCCCCAAAAGGTGACATCTCTGCAGTGTCTAGAAGCCACCTCCTTGAAATGAGAATACCAACAGGAGCTGGGGCCTGAAGTCTGAGTTCACCTCTTGGGTGAATTAGTTTAGCCATTTGCCTTTCATCAAGAGCCCCAGGGAGTAAACTGAGAGAATAGAACTGTGTCTGGAGGGGGTTGGGGGAGGTGTTGGGTGTCAGTCAGCCAAGGGGAGACCAGAGGGAAGAGGGTCAGGGAGATACCTAGGAACAGAAAAAAAGTGCTCAGAGGTGAGGGAGGCACAGAGGATCAGGCAAAAACATAATTGAGAGAAAATTTTCCTTCTTCCTGATTTTGCTTCAGATGGTCCCTGCAGTACCTGTGAAGCACTTACTGATTAACTGCTCCTTATTATGGAAAGGGACGACAAGCAGAGAAAGGAATAGTGTCGATTGAATATATTTTAGTTTTAATTACTACAGCCTTTAATGTTAATGAATGTCCAGAATTGAGGGTCAGAATTACCCATAGGCACATCACTAGTAAGTGACCCAGCAGAACCTGGTCCCAAGTGTCTCTAATTACAGGTGTCCCTGTTTTTTTCTTAGGAGAACAGAGACTTGTTTTATTCATGGCTATAGCACAGGGCAGATGCTCAGTAAGTATTCCATGAACTAAGTAACTGGTTAGCACCACACTGCCTTCTTTAAGAGTGTTAGCTAGTTCTAGAGGTAGATGAAGACATAAAGAGGACCAGCAGTAGCCACTGTGTTCCTGAGTGCTCAGCTCCCTGAGAGGTCTCTTCCTATACCTTGAATATGAAATAAGGCATGTTCTGAAATTTATGCTTTAAAAATTATGGTGTAATCAAAAGGCTAGGCAGCACATAAACTTGACAGTTTGCATAATTTAAATAATGTTTCTGATCCCCAGGAAGCTTGCAGATAACTGTGGAAGGTATTTCCACATGTAAATTGGTCAGTTTTGTGATGAGCTGGTACCTTGAAGCTGGCACGTTGAAGCTGGTATATTGAGGTTGAAGGAGCTGAGGTTGCCATTTGTTATTTGATTGCTTTTTGCTCTAAGCTTTGAGGGCAGCCGATAATGCACTGAGTGCTGGACTTCCGCTCTTGTTTTCAAATTAAAGATTTAATTACAGTCTCCACTGAAGATGAACCAAGTGTGAAAATACCTGATCTACTGGAATGTGGGATCGAGGAGGAGTGTGTGGGTTGGAGTGAGTGCCCAGGCACTTAAATACTTCAACAGTAGCATTAAGGGTGAAATCAATTATTTTGTGGCCAAATGCTGGCCTGTTGGTTAGTCAGAGTCAGTGAAATTTATATTCTTCTTTATTGTTTTTTAAAGCTGAAAGGTTTTTTTTTTTCTTAGTAGTTACTCTGATAGACTGCAGGCTTAAATCTCCAAGACTTTGAAGGTTTGAAAGATATAGATCTTTGAAATTTGTGGAGACTTGGCTTTGTAGATCAGTACATGGTCATTTTGTATTAATGTTGCAGGTATGCTTGGGAAGAATGTGGATTTGGCTTATTGTTGGGGCCAGAGTTCTGTATCAGTTTGTTGAATCAAGCTTTTTTATTGTGTTTTCACATCTTCAATCAGTCATCAATCACTCAACAATAATGAAAGCAATCCATGCAAAATCTATCCAATGGCACCATATTCCGTATTTTTAAGGTAGTAGTTTTTATGAGCTTCTTTTGTTATGGAGGAAATAAGCTGTCTGTATATCTTTCAGTCTTCCAGCTTCTGTCCTTAGTGTCCAGAGTGAAATTACATCTGTCCAAGGACTGGGTTAAGGGTAGGTTCACAATGTCACATTAACTCACCATCACTGAGAAAGGATCTGTTTTGCATAAATGAACTTTCCAAACAACTGATAACTTCTCCTGTGATTGCCAAAGTTCTCTGCCTCTGCACCTTTGATGACAGGGACTTTTACAAAATAAATTTTCTTCTTTCTCACCTTTAGGATGCTGAATCTTTCTTGGGGATTCAGGTTCATTGTCACAGAGATCTATTTTTGTTACTCTCAGCTCTCCTGGTTCCCCACCTGCTTTTGAGTTTTTCTCACATCTTCCTTGATGTGGGCTGGCACCTGTCACTTCTCTCTTGTCACTGTGGCTGCCTCCCCACAGTTCTTTCATGCAGACTCATCTGTCATGCTGGCTGTGATGGTTGGGGTCTAGGAAACAGATTAGCTGACTTTGGCCAGCGAGGCTTTCATTCTTCAACACTGTTAAGTACTGGCCTGGGTTAAGGCTTTTTACCTGGTGACTATCAAAGGGCTTCGACCACAAATACGATGTGGATCCTTCCCTGTTCTTTGGCGGAGTTAGGTCAGTGGTGGAAAATGATAGGAAGGTGAAAGTGATGGACACAATGAGGTTCAGGCAAAACATGCTGGGTGTTAGTGGAAGGAGTTGTTTCTGTGCAGAGAGATCGGGGAAGATTGGCTTTTGACCTGTGGAGACTGGGGAGGTGGTGGGGCCCACGTGAGCTCAGTGTCGAGGTGGGACACCCAGGTCTGCAAGGATTGAGAGCAGGGCCGACTCTGAAACATGGCTTACCTTCAGGGAAAAGTGAGAAATCAGATTGCTCCCCAAATGCTAGGCCAATGAGTTTGGAGTTTTTCAGAAGCTTCCCAGTGTGTTTATTCAGGAAAAAACATCTGGTGAGAGACATGTTTCTGGAAGAATAACAAACTGGCCATCCCAGGTAGATTAAAATGAAGTAGAGAAGAGTAGACAGGGCAAACAGACACCCGCAGGTGAGGGCAACTGGAAGGGAGGGAGATGGCAGGAGGGCTCCGTGCAGTTGTGGATGGGGGTGGTTCTGAGACAGGACCCGAGCTGCAAGTGATGTGGGCCAGCTCAGGACCCGAGAGAGGACAAGATGGTGGCTTCAGTTCTAAACAGGTGAGTTTACGTGGCAGGAAGCTAATCCGGGCAGAGATGTTCAGACAGTATTTTTAATACAGAAGTAATTCTGAGTGAGAAATATGGGCAAGAGACACGAAGTGTGAAGTCATTTGCAAGGAGATGATATTTAAAGCTTGTGTGGATAAGAGGACCAAGTGGAGAAGTTTGGAGAGTCTGTACGTAGGGTTGGGCTTGGAGAGGAGGATGCTCAGTGGAGAGGAAGCCTGGAGGAGAGCCGAGGGGGTGGAAGGAGAGGACATGTCAGCTGTCAGTGCTCCTGGACCAAGAGGGAAACCAGCCATTGGCTTTGGGGGACCAGTAGGCTATGGGGGACCTTGAGAAAGTGTTTCTGGGGATGAAGCAGCCACCAGTTTGCCAGGCATAACCCAGTGAGTAGTGGGCAGTGATGATAAAACAGAGACTGGGTGGTAGGTCAGGGTTGGGGAAGAGAGGAAGAAATGGAGTAAAGGACTGATATAAAAGGATAAAAAAAAAATCCCACACTTTACACCCATTCAGATGACTATTATTTTAGAAAGAAAGAAAATACCGTGTTGTTGAAGACGTGGAGAATTGGAACCCTTGCATACATTGCTGGATGGTGCCCCTGCTGTGGATAGCTGTCTGGTGGGTCCTCAAAAACTTAAAACCAGAATTAACATGTGGTCCAGCCATTCCAGTTCTGGGTATATATACAAACAAAGTGGAAAGAGGGACTTGAGCAGATATTTGAACATCAGTTTCCCAGGTGGCACAATGATAAAAAAAAATCCACCTGCCAATGCAGGAGACACGGGTTCCATCCCTGGGTTGGGAAGATTTCCTGGTAACCCACTCCAGTATTCTTTCCAGGAAAATCCCATGGACTAGAATAGTCAGATTTAGGGAGCTGGAAGGTTTCAGGTGATTACCCTGGACTGGGCAGGAGCATTGCGGAGCTCTTGTGTAATGGTTACAGGGTTTCAGTTTGGAAAGATGACAGAGTTCTGGAGGTGGCAGGGCGATGCTGGTTGTACAACAGTGTGAAAACAGTTAATACCCCTGAACTGTACACTTAGAAGTGGTTAAAATGGTTAAGTTTTATGGTTTGTGTATTTTACCGCAATAAAAATACTTTTCATAAACAGAAAACAAAATCCTGAAAGAAGACCAGTTTTTTGACCAGTGGGAGGGAGAATTAAATAAAAGTTGTCTTACGCTTTGATCAATACCTGCCGGCCTTTATTTCCTTCATTTGGTTCAGAGTTGAGCTTGGTTGACCAGGGCCATCAGGCCATAAGTGAAGCTTCTCCCCCCACAGAAATCGTGGGTTAGTCTGAGAAGTCCCTGAAAAAAAAGGCGATAGTTATGTTTGGCTTCAGAAAGGATGTGGTTAGGGGGAAAAGGAAAATGTTTTCTTTGAAAGCAAAGTAAAATACTTGTCAAAATGTGAGTTCTTCTCTCCTAAAACAAAAATATCATAAAGCACCGGAGAAGGGAGGGCGCAGTCACATTCCCTGATGCATTGTATCACACAGATCAGACCTCTTGAGGGGTGAAGGGTCTAATTGACAGGCATTTTAAACAAACAGAAAAGTGTTTCAAGAAGTACATATATGAACTTTTTTTAAGCAACTGCGGTCTTATGCAAAGTGTGTCAATACTCTTGAGGAGAAGCATAGCTTGTACTATTAATATTTTATTTCTCTTCACCCTTAGAGCAAACCTTTCTGAAAGAGTGTTTTCTTCAGCCTGTAATTTGAACTACCTTATCCATCCATGGTGGCTGTGTTTTATTTAGGAGATAAAATAACCTGTGTGACTGAGTAGGCATGTGTCCTCCTGTCTGGAAATGCCTGGAATTTTCTATCCTGATTGATTTCATCTGGTGTATGTTCTGTTTAAAGTGTATCCTTATGTTTGCTTCCTCCTTCTGTGTCAGAGAAAAGTGTTAATAATTACTCATCTTAAATTTCCTATAATGCTAGTTAGAAAGAGGAAGGAAAAGTTGCCATAGTATTAATAGCCAATGCTGATGAAGTTTTGCATTTGTTTTTTCTTTTTTAAGAAGGTATTTACTGGACATAGTCTTCTATCCTGCTAATACTAGCCTGTCATTTGGAAAAGAGTATTTATTTTCAAATTATAAGCTGCAGAGTTCTACTTGAGAAATGGCTCATGAACTTTCTCCTCTATTCATTTAATCGCAGAGTATCCAGATATTTTTAAATGAAAGTGTTCCTAAAAGCCATACAACCAAAGCTTGCATGTTTTGTAACAACATGCTTTATCCAAGACCATGTGATCCTACAGGGAAAGGCTGACCCCAGGCTGGTGGATTAGCCGGAAACCCATCTCATCTCCTGCCTGGCTCTCCTGGCAGTGGTGTTGACTCCAAAACTTCATCCTGTTTCTTAGTCTTAACAGGAGTTCCATGAAGGTTGAGTTTTCCATCATCTATTACTTTTTAAGGCTGAAACACCTGAGATTCTTTCTTGTCAGTGTGAAGGAAGCTCTCAGCAAAGCTACTTTAAAAATGTCTCTTGTGGCAAAATATCTGGACAGAGCTGACTTCATTTCTAGGCTGGCAAACGCGGCAGCCTGCTTTGTGGGTTTGATGCCTTTTGTATTAGAGTAAACAGCTTTCCCAGAATCAAATGGGAAATCTCCTCCAGAGATGACTTGTGGAGGCTTTTTTAGTCTGGTCTGCCTTGGTTCCTGAGAAGATCACATACATATTTAAACTGTTTTCGAATGCAGTTGCTCGAATGAACACCCAGTCGTGGCCCCCGTCTTCTGTGGACTAGGCATTTCTGAGTCCCCGCGAGTCAGGTCCTGGCTTACCTAGAGCCAGGCTCTTGGCTGAGATCACGCCTCAGGGTGTCTGATGCGGCTTTTCTCTACCTTGGTGCCCAGAGTCTTTCCAGCAAATACAGACAGAATTAAAGCCTTTGTCCTGTAAAATCTTCAAAACTGTTCTTAGACTTGAGGCCCTCCCTGCCAGTGTGTGGGTTAGCACTGTTTGATGGTGGCAGCATGCCTTGTGAAGACCGAATTCCATGTCTTTCTCGCTGACTCATCCATTGTTACACACCTCCTGGGTGCACTGCAGTGCTAAGCAGTGCACCGTACTTGTTCTTGGCTGAATTTCAGTGTAGCAGGTTTCAGGGTTTTGCCTCGTAGACTTTTTTCTTGCCTTGAGGTGGTGCCCCTGGCTCTTGCCCCTGCTCTTGGTTCGGTCAGGTCTCCTTCCCTGTTGGCCCAGCCTCAGGAAATGTGTACCTGAAGTCCCCGGAAAACGCAAAATAACAGGCTCAGGTTTCAGTTGGAATTCATCTCGCTTTCAGCCTTATGGTGTGTAAAGAAGGATGAATGAAATAAGTATTTCGTTTTATTTAATAAAGTAAAAGTCATCCTTCTCTGAACATTGAAACTGCAGCTTGTCTGAAAACATTTAGGAAGGTTTGAGTTATGTTAACACTATTTTTTTTTTTTTTTCTTTCCCAACCGGTGTTTAATAAAAACCTTACTAATTTCCTGGTCCTGTCTTGGGCAGTGGAGGATGGAGACTGAATCACACTCCTTCTTTAGGGAAGTGCACAGACTCGTGCCAGGGCAAGGAGCCTTCACATTTACAAATGATTTTGTCATTTATCATCTCTTTGACCCTCAAAGCAACTTTCTGAGATACCCTGTTACCCTCTTTTTACAATGAAAACTTGAGGCTCAGCGGTGTTTACTAAGGTGCCATGTCTGATGGCAGAGCTCGTGGTCTTTCCACGCTGGTTCTCAGGGGCCACCGTTGGGAGCTGGGCTGAGCCCAGCCTAACAGATCCTCTGGAATGAATAGGACTGGGCCAGGAGCAGGACCCCCTCAGCCCTCCTGCCCTTTCAGTGCACTTCTGTGCCAGGGAAATAGTCTGCTTCCTCAGAGAGGAGAAGCTGGACCGGAACTGACAAGCTCTCAAGGAAGACTGAGCAGGGCGGGTGAGTGTAGATGGGTCAGCCGAGGGGAGGGTAAGGGCGGAGCAGTGATAGCAGGAATAGGGCTTAATTTGGACTGTGGCCAGTGCTGCGGTGCTGCCGTCTGCGGGCCACACGTGTGGATGACTGAATGGTACAGCTGTGTACAGTGGTGACGTGGGCCTCATGGAGCCCCAGCTTTGTTTGGCGTAGAACCATCCTAAGTGCTCTACTCTGTCCCCATTTTACAGATGAGGAGATAAGAGGTACAGAGAGGGTAAGGCGCTTGGCCCAGGTCTTCAGTTAGTGATGGTCCTTCTCCCAAGCCAGCACAGTGCCCCGGCCCGGCTGTATTGCCTTGTGGCTGAGGGTAAGCTTTTGGTCCCTGGCAAGCCTCGTCCAGTCAGGGCTCCAGGTTCCCAGCAGTTGTCGATGAGGGGCAGTGAGAACTCTACTTTTTCTGGGGACTGGTGCCTGTGCCTAGTACCTCCCAGGGTTTTCATCTTTTAGGACAAATGTAAATTCAGAAAGAAGACTCTTCCTGTTTCAAATACTGCTGTCTGAAGGAATGGTTCTCTTGATCGTTGAATAACGACACTGTTTTGGTATGGTTTATAAAGCATGTCCACAGGCATTCTGCTGCTTGATTTTAACTTGACACCAGCTGTCTTCTCACCCCTGCTCAAAGACTGAAAAAGGCAGAACTTACATCATGAGGGACCTGTTGGACAAAGGAGGACCAGGCTGTGTGCCTCCTGGATTTGACTCTGGCTTTCGTGTAGGCCCCAAATGAAGTAGCTGTGTATCACTGGTTCTTGGCTCTCTCAAGGGACATGAAGTGTGGCCTGGAGGGAATAGTCCTTGTACTAAATCCTGATTGGATTGTGGCTCCTTCAAGAGCAAGAGTCATCTCGTGTGAAGAGACTGAGACTGCACACAAAGGAAGTAAGGAAACTCCTGTGTGCTCAGTCGTTATCACAGTGACCTGTCATTAGCCTCATCTTAGAGATGGGGAAACTGATGTTGAAGTCCATCGTCCCAAGTAGTTTATTATTTCAGTGATGAGGAAAATAGAGCAGAATTAGCCTGTGTGAGATTTACCTCAGAATGTTGGCATGAAGGGCAAGAAGAAGCCACACTATGTTTAGGTTTTGAAACCGAGTGTATTTTGGTTGAAACACAGTGAATTAGAGCATTTTTGAATCTTTGGACTGTTTGCATCACCCAGTTACTGCCTCCCTGGATGAGACACGTCCGCTGCCCTAGCCATAATGACTTAACCTCTCACAGGAACAAATGTCAGTGAGAGAAGAGTCTCCACGATTCACGGTGCCACTTTGGGGGTGAGGGAACAGCCAGGAGCGTCACTACAGCCATGGGCAAGAGGTTTCTGGGGAGGTGACGATTGAGGAGGTACTTAGAGGCTGAGTCCCTCTCAGGCAGGGCCACTGGCACAGACATGTCACTTGTTTACGGGCTTGCTTTGAGACTCAAGTAGGTTTGGTGACCCCTCTGTGAAATAAACTGGGGATTGTGGGTCCTGGAAGCTGCCACATTGGTCCAGGGGGATCTGGCAAAGGTGGGAAGCAGTCGGGGCAGGGGACGAAGGCCTGGACCAGAGATGGTTCTGTCTGGTCCCAGGTGAGCTGGATGGCTGAACCACATCCCTTCTCTTTTCCTTTTGTTTGTCTGTAAAGTGAAGTCGCTCATCCGTGTCCGACTCTTCACAACCCCATGGACTGTAGCCTACCAGGCTCCTCCATCCATGGGATTTTCCAGGCAAGAGTACTGGAGTGGGCTGCCATTTCCTTCTCCAGGAGATCTTCCCGACCCAGGGATCGAACCCAGGTCTCCCACATTGTAGGCAGATGCTTTACCGTCTGAGCCACCAGGGAAGTCAACAAGGTAGCATACAAAAAAGGAAAAGGTAGCATACAAAAAGAGAACGGAGAAGGGATGTGGTTCAGCCATCCAGCTCACCTGGGACCAGGCAGAACCATCTCTGGTCCAGGCCTTCGTCCCCTGCCCCCACTGCTGCGCTCCTTTGCCAGATCCCCCTGGACCAGAGATGCGGGAGACCAGAGTTCGATTCCTGGGTTGGGAAGATTCCCTGGAGAAGGGAAAGGCTACCCACTCCAGTATTCTGGCCTGGAGAATTCCATGGACTGTATAGTCCATGGGGTTGCAGAGTCGGACACGACTGAGCGACTTTCACTTACAGAATCAGAGCATTTCAACTGAACTCTGCAGCTGGTAAGGGGGCTGTGTTGATAATGGTTAAATATGTGCTTTCTGTTATCAGTTCCCTTATTTGTAAAGATGGCTTTCTCAGGAGCTTGCCAGGGCAGTGGTAGCAGGACCCAGGAGAAGCAGCGGCCGTGCACCTTGTTCACTCACCAGAGCTTCCTTTATGATGCTTGACTTCTCTCTGCAGTGTGCACAGTGGCCCGCTGGCCCCTCTCAACACTGAGCTAGATTTTAACTGACAATTACGATGATGTTTTCAGGGAAAGGGTCATCCTAAAAACACCCTCTCTATAGCCATTCACTACTCTTTTTGATTACACACAATTGGGAAAAAAAAACCGACGTTTAATTGTTTCTACGATTATGATTTTTTTTAGTAAGTTTATAGTAAATGGGGGAGATTAATAAAGGGCTATTTTATTCTCAGCTTGTGGTTTCTAATTACATCAGTTACAGCTTAGCCTTCCTCTTCACTAGTGTGCAGGCATGGACTGGAAAAGAATGAGCTAATCCTTGATAGATCAGGTGGAATAAAGATCTCTATTCATATCTTTACCTTTTATCCCTTGTTCTGAATGCCAAGAATTAATGCTGTTTGAAAGTACAAGCTGAACCTGCCAAGCTTCGGACAGCTAAGATAATCCTAATTATTTTAAATGTTAGTGAGAAGGGCAGCAGTTCTACTCTGGAATAGAGTCCTCTTGTGAAACATGAAATGTCTGCTAAGTGGTATTGATTGGACATGATTTTATTTCCAAACACCATGGTTATCATGAAGTGGAAGAATTCGTTGGTGAAGACATTTTCATCAGCTTTCCATCAGCCTCTTAGGCCTGCAAACTTGAGGAAACCAAAGAGGCCAGCACTTCAGTTTTTTTTCTGTCAGCATCTAGGTGAAGAGTTGCTAACAGTTGAAGAATGCCACTTGCATTTTTATTTTTAAAATGGTTTCTTACTGGGAGCTTGCTAGTATTTAGCATATAGAGAACAATTTTTTTTTCTCAAGCATTAATATCCTTGTTTTTCACCTCACTGGAAGAGAATTATTCATTCCAGTCCACTGACTCCCAACAGATCATTCAAGTTAAAAGTCAAGGGTCTTTGCAATGTCAAAAGACTTAGCAGTTAGACTCGGTTTTGTTGTAGAGAGGTGGGTTTGGGGGGATTCTATAATATGTTCCAAGAAGAATATCTGTGATTAGATGACATCACGGAAATCATCTGTTTTTTTCCCCTCAGCATTGATGCGAGTGATTATGTGTAAGGTTTGTTCTGAAGTAATAAAGACCGTTTAGCTTCTGTAGAGGAATAGGCTACTTGAGAGAAAACAGATACTAGGCTTGCTAGTTCAAACCAGGGTCAGCCTCAGAGGTTTATCCACCTTTCATTGTAACATGAAAAAAAGATCAGATGGGCACTTTGCCCGTTTCCTTTCTTTTCAGTCTCTACTTCAGCCTCCAGAAGTCCTTTCTTCCATTTCTGTAAATGCTGGGAGCCCACTGATGATTACAGAGTAGCACAATCCTGATTTGTCTATTGCTTGAGAGAGCTTCCTGCTCCCATCCCCACCCCCACCACCAGAGCAAAGCACTCCCATCTTCACTCATGCAAATAGTGGTGTGTTGAGCATCTCTGGCAAATTATTCTTTCTTTGGGTTTATTCCCCAGAGTGGAATTACCAGGTCAGAGGGTATGAACAGGTTTACGGTTCTTATTACATGTCACTAGATTGCTGTCCAGAAAGATTGAACCAATTTCTAGTGCTACCAACCGCGTATCTTTCCCCACAGTCACATGGACGCTAGGCATTAGCATTTTTACAAAATAATATAGAGGAACCTTTTAAATTGAAATTAGCCGCCTTTAGGGCTCATTAGAATCAACACACAAAAAAGGAGAATTTTGGCTTTTTAATTTTTAATTGGTATAAAATGATTTAAAATGATCAATTGTTATTTGCCCTAGTGAAGTTTAATGAAGCGGCATTTAAATGAAGAGGGTACCTGAGGGCCTATATTTAAGGGTGATAGTAAAATAAATTTTGGACATTAGTCACTAAGGTAAATACTTAATACATCTTTGATCCACATGGAACTACTTTTATGAGGTGCTATACAAAATGAGTTAAACAAAATGAGATACTGTCCTTAACTTCAACATTGAAAGACAGTGCTAAGCCTTTCAACAAGAGTAAAATGAACATGGATTTAAAGTTTGAGAGGAGAAAAGCTTTAAAAATATAGACATTTCCCTGAACAGGTTGAGTTCATTTATTTGCATCTTCTCTGGAGTGCAGTCATGCATTAAGTGGGCTTGGAGCCTCCCTGGTCTATACAGGTGACACATTCTGCACATGTTCACAGCCCCAGGTCAGAGGAATACTTTCCAAGAAAATATCCACAAGGCAAATGAGAGTGAAAGGGGGCTATCCCCAGATCCCTTTCTTTTGCAGAATTCCCGCCCTTCCTTTTTCCAGTCCCAGGTCAGCTGAATGGGGGCGTCAGGGTGTGGGGAGCATCCCTAGCTGAGCTGTTGTTACCTGTAGGGGAAGGCAATCTCAGGGCTCAGAACTTGTCTGGAGAACGCTCACCTGTTCCTTTATAGCCTCTGAATCAAGTTGACAAGGGTCAGTTATTTTGCCTCCTCAAATTCACACAGACATGAAGAAGTTGCAGTGGCCACTGACTATGGCACCCAAGGGTGGGCTAGTGCATGGGTGAGAACAAGCCAGAAGGTGGGGCTGACCAGGGTTGCACTGCCCATGGCAGCTTCCACAGGGTCCCCTTTGTAAAATGGCAGACTAATTCTCTCAGTGGATGGTTGAAGGGTTAAATTTACATACTCATTGAAGTAGGTGACACACAAGAAGTAATCAGAAAACATTCATTCCCTTCCCCATCTCATATACAGAGGACCTTCCACTGGCTTGAGGTGAGGATGGGGGTGGGCAGGTTAACTCACAGACCCTGCTTGGCCCTTAGCTGGCTCTCCAGGGCTGGGTGTAGTGACAGGGTGTCAGAGCAAAGTCTGCTGTCTGTAGATACAGCATCCTTGGACATGTAACACAATTCAGAGATCATCTTGGATTTGCATGGAAATTTAAATCCATGTAACAGTTCAAATTTAGTAAGAAGCCTTTATGAATAGCAAAACAAGAAAAGAAAAGAAAGCTTCAGGTTTCCTAAGTTCCAAGTTCTTTTCCTTGCTATTATATATTTATATATGCATGTGGACACTTTTGTGGACATCTGTAAAGTACTCCTTAACAATCAGTGCTTTCTTAAAAAAAAAACACAATTTACAGATTAGTACCCTTGCTTTTTATTTAACTTACTAAATCTAAACAAATACTTATTATCAAAAGTAAATGGCTTGTCAGGAAGTTACCTACTTTGTTTTTCAAATTTATTAACTCACTTAAGTTTTCAGATCATTCCTTTTGTAACTGGATATTGACGTAGCTATTCCAACTATCCATCTGTCTGTCTGTCCATATGTCACATTAGAAGAATGGGACTTTGTGAAATAATTTGGTCCAGTGGAGTGGTTAAAGATCTGCTTCTTAAATCCCAGCTCTGTTCTTTTATTTCTGTGTGGTTCCACTAGCTGCAGCAAACCTTCTCCAAACCCATAACAAGCATAAATAGTGTTCTCTTGTAAAAAGGTCTCTTTTCAGTATGGTAATATACCTTATTAAATTCCAAACATAATAAGTATTGATGGCAAACACATCAGGACCCAGTACAGCTTCTACTATGATTTAGTTCTCTACAAATGACTTCAGCACTCAGCTCCCAATGCATTTTGCTAATTACATCATAGATTTCCCTATTGATGAACACAAGCTGAATTAACACAGGAGCACTAATGTACCCTTTCACCATTATTGTTGTACAAGAAGCCGTGGCAG